>NC_051287.1:5636913-5944413 GCF_015220745.1 Sebastes umbrosus | reverse complement strand
GCGTAACAGGTCCTGTATGTAACCCTGGTTCTCTGTGGAATGTCAACAGAAAATAACGGGGGTGTCACAATACCTGTGCTGAAATTGACAATATTGTTGTTGTTGTTGTTGTCCAAACAATACAGGACATATCCTTGGATGAAAGCAGTCTGCTCTCGTAAAGATATTTTGTCCCAGGATACCTCATAATCTGAATCCTGCTGTTTCCCCTTCAATGATTTAAACAGGCCGTCTTGTATTCCTGACAAAGCGAACATGGGTGAAACATTTTATTGTGCTGAAACATTTATTAAGCAAACAGTCCTCCACAGAAAAGACAAACAATTCAATCTTACTTTCCTCCCTGACATAGCCCTCTCTTATTTCTAGTAGCACTGGAGCTCCTTGGGTGCAGGCATATATGGACAACGAGTATCTCAGTCCGTTTTTGAAGGTTTCTGAGGTGAAGAAATAACAGGACAGATGTATTGTAACATAAGGAAATGTAATTTTACAAGGATAACCGTTTTGTTGGCAAAGAATAAGACTTACCTGAAAATATATTGGCTTTAGTCTCATTGGGAGGCACTTTCAGCCACTCCACAATGCACTGCCCGGTTGGACACCAGTCCACGATGTAGCCACAGCTGGCTGTAGGGCTCGAAGACCAGGACAGGTTGAAGCCATCGTTGCTGCCAATGATCCAAGAAGTGTTCACTCTGGTTCTGTCTGAAAATGAAGACTCTTTGAAAGTTAGATTTGACATAAACATATAGCTGTATGAATAATAATAAGACCTATACTGAGCTACCTGCTATTATAATACTTCCATGCCTCATCCTGAGCTTCCATTTAGGATAGAGTTACTCTATTGGGGCTTTTATTTTGAAAAAACTCCTTCTGAGTTCCCCCTTAAGGGCATTTTTCATTTCACCTAGAAGTTGTAGTTTTGTTTCCTAAACCTAAAAAAGTTGTGATTTCGTTTCCTAAACCTAAAAAGGTTGTAGTTCTGTTGCCTAAACCTAAAGAAGTTGTAGTTTTGTTGCCTTAACAGGAAATTGTATTTTTGTTGCCTAAACCTAAAGAAGTTGTAGTTTTGTTGCCTAAACCGAAAGAAGTTGTAGTTTTGTTTCCTAAACCTAAAAAGGTTGTAGTTTTGTTTCCTAAACCTAAAGAAGTTGTGGTTTTGTTTCCTAAACCTAAAAAGGTTGTAGTTTTGTTGCCTAAACCTAAAGAAGTTGTAGTTTTGTTATCTTAACAGGAAGTTGTATTTTTGTTGCCTAAACCTAAAGAAGTTGTAGTTTTGTTGCCTAAACCTAAAGAAGTTGTAGTTTTGTTTCCTAAACCTAAAAAGGTTGTAGTTTTGTTGCCTAAACCTAAAGAAGTTGTAGTTTTGTTGCCTCAAAAGGTAGTTGTATTTTTGTTGCCTAAACCTAAAGTTGTAGTTTTGTTGCCTAAACCTAAAGAAGTTGTAGTTTTGTTTCCTAAACCTAAAGAAGTTGTAGTTTTGTCGCCTAAACCTAAAGAAGTTGTAGTTTTGTTGCCTAAACCTAAATAAGTTGTAGTTTTGTTGCCTAAACCTAAAGAAGTTGTAGTTTTGTTGCCTTAACAGGAAGTTGTATTTTTGTTGCCTAAACCTAAAGAAGTTGTAGTTTTGTTGCCTAAACCTAAAGAAGCCTTTCTGTTTGTGTTCAAAATGTGACGTTTCATGAAGTTTCGCTTTCACTTTTACAACGCAGTAGGCCCCTATTGACCCACATCTATGGTGCTTATAGCGACTGATAACGCCTATTTAATGGCCTGATAACAGTCAAATTGGGTGATTGAAAGTGAAACTCATCTTTGCTGTCTTCAAAGCCGTTGACAAAAACAGTACAGATAAGTTTCACTTTCAGTTCAGTTGAATGAGTCAGCATTCACACAATAAGAATAAACCCGTCAGATTATAGTGACCTTTCAGCCTTGTTGCTAGAAGGCTTAACGCAGGTTTAAATTCTTCCTTAACTGTAATATGTGTTAGCTTCATACCTGGATTGAGGCTGGGGATGGTGATGTTTGATGGGGGTGAGCTGCCGTTTATATTCCTGGCTGTAACTGTGATGATATACTCTTCAGTGGGGTCCAGACTGAGAGCATGACTGTGGTTGTTGGGAGCCACTTTGGTTCTATTTTGTCGTTCTACCTCTGTGGTCGTTGTCCAGGTCACTTCATAGTCTTCGATGTGTCCATGACTCTGGTTGTCCAGAGGCACCTGCAGAGAGGTAGTCTCACATGCCAGACCTATCTCCACAGCGCTGTGATAGCGCTATAGAAAGGTCTGGCTCCACACATTTTCGTTCTGCTATACAAGAAAAAAACACACTCTGGCTTGTTTGTATTTCTTTAAGGGGGACATATCATGCTCATCTTCAGGTTCACACTTGTATTTTGGGTTTCTACTAGAACATGTTTACATGCTTTAATGTTCAAACAACACATTATTTTTTTCTCATACTGTCTGTCTGAATATACCTGTATTCACTCTCGATCACGAAACGCTCCGTTTTAGTACATTTCAATGGAATGGCAACGGAATTGCGTTGCTAGGAAACAGCTTTGGGTCCATGTTTACTTCCTGTCAGCTGATGTCATTCACATACACTGCAACAGGAAATAAACTGGGACACATTTAGGATGTCTATGTTTAAAACTGTTTAAAACTGTTGAAATTGTCTAAAATTTGTAGATTTGTGACATCACAAATGTACAGAAATCCTGACAGCTTGTTTCAAGCGCACAGTTCCTGAATACGGGCTGTGTGTATTTCTCCATATATTGAGCGTTTTGATACTTTCACAGTATTTATTTATCACTTAAACTTGCTTTATAGTATAAAAGACATGAAAATCTCACTTTTTACAATATGGGACCTTTAAACCAATCGCAGTTGTCTGGGGTGGCGCTAAGCACGCTGCCCTTGTAAAATAGATAGCACAGATCTGAACAAATTTTGAAGTGAGGGGGGGCCAGCTTTGGATGACATAATACAGTGTTTCCCCCGGGAGTTTGAGAGACTGTGGTGTGGTGTTCTCCCAGAAGAAAATTTGGAACATATTAAAGTTAAATGCATCAATCTGGAGCACTTTGAGAGCAAAATTAAGAGGCTGATGAAGAGCTTGGTGCTCTAGTGAACAATTATAAAGGTTGTATGGTTACAAATGCTGATGGCAAAACGTCACATGGTAAACAAGACGGGGTGCCAACATTGCCACAGACCCCTCGCACTGAGGACAGTCCGCCCCGGTTGACATGCTGTATCTCCCCCACATGGATTTTGGTCCAAATGCTCTGCAGCACTTTTCCCGAAGGTCAAAGGTAAAACATTATAGTGGTTCACCTGGTGAACTAAGGAGTTAAAGGACAAGTGTCCTGCTGAAGGAGGGTAAGAGAGCTTTTTCACAATCTGGCAACCAAAAATGTGTTCTTATTAACAGCTTATTACTGATCTATTAAGAATTAGTGAATGATTAAACCTCTAATTACAAGTTATAAAGATTAAGCCCAATAGTCGGACTTACTTTCCAGATGGTTATAATCTTTTTGTCCTTCATCTGCATCCACACATCAAGAGCATCTGGAACTGTGGGACAAATAGACAATCAGTGACCAGAACATGGAATCAGTATCTGTTAAATTGCCATTATGGGTTATTAAAAGTTTCAAAATTTTTACTTTTTTTTTTTATTACTTACCATCACCCTTTGTGTGCAAGTTGACAGTTGTGCTCCAGTCACCCCACTTCCAGAAATTTTGCGTTGTTCCACATCGTACTTTCACAATATATTTCCAATTCGGTATCAGGTCATTCAAAACTACAAACTTAAGACCGACGCCAAAGCTTTCTTGTGTTCTCTGGGAACACAATATGGGAAAGAATGATGATGATGTTAGTGTAGTTCAGAGAAGGATCTTACCAACCGCCCTAACCCTCCTTTGTAACTGTCAGTTGTTGGGCTCATTGCAATTATTCATATGCAAGTTGTGGTTTTGTTGCCTAAACCTAAAGAAGTTGTACTTTTGTTGCCTAAACCAAAAGAAGTTGTAGTTTTGTTGCCTAAACCTAAATAAGTTGTAGTTTTGTTACCTAAATCTAAAGAAGTTGTAGTTTTGTTGCCTAAACCAAAATAAGTTGTAGTTTTCTTGCCTAAACCAGAAGTTGTAGTTTTGTTTCCTGAACCTAAAGAAGTTGTAGTTTTGTTGCCTACACCTAAAGAAGTTGTAGTTTTGTTGCCTAAACCTAAAGAAGTTGTAGTTTTGTTACCTGAACCTAAAGAAGTTGTAGTTCTGGTGCCTAAACCTAAAGAAGTTGTAGTTTTGTTGCCTAAACCTAAAGACGTTGTAGTTTTGTTGCCTAAACCTAAAGAAGTTGTAGTTTTGTTGCCTAAACCTAAAGAAGTTGTAGTTCTGTTGCCTAAACCTAAAGAAGTTGTAGTTTTGTTGCCTAAACCTAAAGACGTTGTAGTTTAGTTGCCTAAACCTAAAGAAGTTGTAGTTTTGTTGCCTAAACCTGAAGTTTTATTGCCTAAACCTAAAGAAGTTGTAGTTTTGTTGCCTAAACCTGAAGTTGTAGTTTTGTTGCCTTGACAGGAAGTTGTAGTTTTGTTGGCTAAACCTAAAGAAGCCTTTCTGTTTGTGTTGAAAACATGGCGTTTCATTCAGTTTTACATGTTACGTGTTGCTTTTAAGTTTCACTTTCACTTTTACACTTTTTTCATCTCTAGATCCTACTTTAAAAACCATTCTAATGTCTCACCTCTCTGGTATTTTTATCCCCGTTAATGTTTACTTGGCATGTTATACTGAGATTATTGTACTTTGGCACCGTCCACCGCCACTCCAGGCTGACATTTCTGGCATTCACAGTTGAAGCTGTGACTTCGTTTGGAGGGAGCATGTGCACTGAAACAAAAGACAAACAACAATCAGCTGAACTTAATGATTAAAATGAGATGTCAATAACCAAAAAAAAAAACACCAAATAACACCATATTTTTGTAAAGGTATACAGTACCTCTTTTAATCAGGTCTGCAGTGTCTGAAAGCTCCACCTTCCCATACGCATTCTTTGCTGTGAAAGTCCAGCTTTTCTCACCAACTTCTACTCGCACTTCTTGAGAGCATCTCAAATTCCCCATCTTTGCACATGGACTGAAATACAAAAAGCTAAGAGAGTCTAACTTTTCATTCAATGCAAATAAAATGCTCGAGTCCATCCCATCCCACAATATAAACATACAGGCAACCAGGACTACACCTCAAATATGGAAGCAAACAAAGGCCTTAGATTCTGAATTTGTAAGCAACTGAGCGACTAATTCCATCCATTAGTTATACCCGTACTTATACTCGTAGCTATTTCATCACTAAAATTCACTTATGAAAAATGTTTGAGGCGAGAAATCAACTGTGTAGATTTTGAATATTGACAGATTTACAATATTAGTTGGCGAATCGAACATTTGCTCTGACTTTTTCGGCCCTCCAAACGAACTCAGAGCGATTAGTCAGCATTTTTTTCGAATACTATGTGAACACTTCAAAAGAACTCAGACCCTCTGAAACAAGGAGGAGGTCTGAGTTCGGTTTGCTTCAAGTCTGCGTTGCGGTTCGCTTAACCTGTACGTTGTGAACACAAAGCGCCCCAGGTTCGCTTTAGGGATGTCACGAGAACCGATACTTCGGTACCAAGTCGATGCAAAAATTCTGAAGACGTGACGGTACTTGTTTTTCTTCAGTACCGCGGGTACCTTATGTACCGTCAAGGCTCTAGACTAATGGCGTCACGTCGTCCCGGGGACGAAAGAAAATGTGTTTGGATTTTGGTGAGAAACTTGAATAAAAACAGTTGTTTGAAGGAGATGTTTTTACAGTTTTAGAGACACTACGCATGTCCATGTTACGACCACCGCTTGAGGAGAGAGAAACATGCCTTTCTGTCTGTATCAGTCCTGCTCCCAAATGCTCGTTATGATTGTAATAAATGATGAAAAAACACATTAATAATTGCATTGATTGCACAGGCAGGACATCCTAAAACATCCTAAAACATCCTAAAACATCCTAAAACATCCTAAAACGGCGGTGGCAGCTACTTGATGAAAGCGCTGCATTTTCCATATACACCACTCAGATGTTTATGGGCTTAAAGAATTTATATCATTAGGACTATGTGGGTCTGAGCTCCAGAGAAACTCTAGTGTGAACAGAAAGAGGACTGAGGCCCCATCAGAGCTGAAGTGGACCAGAAAGAGAACTGAGTCCTCTTTCAAATGAACGGACAATGTGAATGAGTCCCTTTTCGGTTGTCCCACTTTAAGAGGACTGAGTTTGGTTCGTTTAAAAAGGACTATATGTGAAAACCCCCTAAGATTCAAACCCTTACCCTTGTTTGTTTCCATACTCATCCGGTTTATTTTTAATATACCTTTCAAGCAGCTGATAACTTATGAAGTTCCACCTCGTTTTCCTTCCTTCTGTCCAGTAACATTCGACTGATTCCAGATCTCGAGTTTCACACGTAAGGTTGCTGTAATCAGGTGGGTCTAAGTGATGGCAAGTATATATATATATATATATATATATATATATATATAAAACAAAAAAAAACAGCCAGCATTTATTAACAAGACATATTTAAGAGTCCAAAATCCCAAAATTCAGGACATTACTAAATCATACTTACAGCCAACATAAACATTAGCCCCATTATGGTTGTCTTCTGTTTCACAAAATACATTAATGGAACTAATTTTTGGTAACTGGTTCAGGAGGACGGTCAAGGCATGTGTCTGATTGCTGATCGTGGTAGTGTTCATATTAGCTCTACTATACTCAGACAGATACATTTCTTTAAAAACTTTCCCCGCAGGCAGAACGCAGCAGAAGGTGACTCTACTGCCAATCATGAACGCTTTCTCCTTTGGAAAAACCTCTGGTCTTTCTGAGGTTTCCATCCCTGCAAAAGCATAATAATAGGACATAATAAGCATCTGAAGGAGTGCCATGTCTGTCAAATATGTAATAATGTTAGCTTTTATGTTTTTGATGATCAAAACATGGAGATACGTGAGCGGAATATTTACCAGGAAGAGTTTGTTCTTGTTTCCATGGGCTTTTATGGTTTTTGTGTCGGGAACGGAGCCTGACCGAATGGGAAGCGCACTCCAACGCCAAATAGGACGTCCAGTTCCAGGAGTGAGTAGATCCTATCTGGTCAGGCATCACAGCAACTTCCTCCTAAATCATTTTCATAACCAAATTAAGCGGTGTGTTCATTTGGCTACTCCAAGGGCCTGTACTACGAAGCAGGATTTAGGGTTAGCGAGGTAACTTCAGGGTTTTCAGTCCTACGATGGTGGTTCACTTCTTACCGGGGTAGATCGCCATGGTAACTAATGTTGAACAGCTATAACCTGCTCTGGAGCAGGTTAGGTTCCAGATAAGAGACGTATAAAAGCACCGCCTACTGACCGATCAGAGCTCGGTGCGCAGATTGTATGATAATATTACACAAATACGAAGAAGTTACAGTCATAATCCAGGCTGAAAGCGACACAGTTTAAACTGACAAATGCAGGAAGGACAACTGGATTAATGCTGCGGGTGCTTAACGCTTTGAATTATGTTTTTATATTTATTTTTTACTTGTTCTCAGGTCCGTTTCACGCCATCGGAGTCGGGGACGCAGCTGAAAGAAGGCTGAAATAGTCATACACGCTGTTTCATTACTTAAGGGCGTAATGAAGTGTAATCTAATCATCCATTATATTCTGAAAGTTTTTTATAATATCTGCCATATCTAGATGACTAGATCTGAATTTTGAGTATTCTGTTAAATTAATAAGTGATAATTTACGCATTCACACATCGGCATTTATATCATTTTGCCAGCTGTCCTTCCTGCATTTGGCAGCTTCAACTGTGTTACTTTTAGTCCAGATTATGTGTGTTTGAATTCTTCGTATTTGTCTAATATTATAATTTGTAAAATGTGCCGCTCTGCTGACAGTAGACCTGTCCATGTTTGTGATTGGTCACATGCTGCAAACACCGCCCCTTTCATAGCCAGATTGAGAAACCCTGAGTTGATTCTTTTCCCTAGTTGATAACCAGCGCCGTAGGACCGCTTGGCGTGGTTAGTTCAGCCAGATAACGAGAAGATACCCTGCGGGTATGCTGAACTCGCTTCGTAGTACAGGCTCCAAAAACTGAGGATATTGTTATATGGAAGGTGTTAATACAAATTAAGTCTTACATAATGTTCTTTTTTGTCGGCTATGAGAACCATCAGCTCATAGATCAGCACATCCTGTACTGCAGAGCATGACGGCTCATCTTGCCATGTTATCAGGATCATCTGGTCAGAGCTGGTAAGTGTCAGATTCTGAGGTCCACAAAGGGAGTTACCTGAGGAATAAAAGATTACAGTACATTTGAATGGACTGTCCTCATCAGGACTGGCTTCATACTAATCTAACCATGCTTGTTTAGTCTTTATTTAGCCTTAATTCCATCATCTGTAACATGCAGACACGGTGTATCCCCAGTTTGTTTGTGTTTGGTAGTAAGTTTTGTTACAGTCTATATACAACTTTTTGGTTAAATTAAAACACGGACGCTGCATTGTTAAGTTTAGTTATTGTTTTATTGGCTTAGTTCTGCATTTTAGTGAGGTTATGTGCTGTGCCGAGGCTTCGGGGCGAGTGTCGAGTAATCCAGGAAGTTTTCTGTGAAGCGCGTATCGAGGCTTGAGAACTTATTATTCCTGAATAAAAAGGAAAATGTCTCCCATCTATCATTTTCCTATAGTTACACAAGCACATTCATTGCCCTCTGCCCGGCTAAACCACTGCCACATATCTGGAATATATCTGCCTGTTTAACACTATTTGCCTCGTGAAAATGAAACCCTTTTGAGAACCAATTTGCTGGATCTTCATCTTACCATCACTATTGTTAAGGTTAGTTATTGTTTATTGGCTTAGTGACGTTAATCATTTTTCCTTCTCTCCTACTCACCACTATGTGCTCCACAGACCAAAGGAGGCACCCAACCACTTCCTGCATTTAGGCACTGAGTGACATCATCAGTGATGTCACTGGAGTGGACCAAGCATGAGGAGGTAAATTTAGGTTATGTATATGTATTGTGGTCAGTTTAACAATGGTTGCAAATGTATGGTATGGAATTGTTTTGGTACTAATTTAGTGGGAATAAACTACTTCATTAGTCATCTCTTTTCAGAGAAGGTTCTTTGGGTTTCATGTGAAACTTGATTGGTTTTGTCCATTTATTTTGAATAAGTTACGGTTTGGGCTGTATCCAATGTCATTTGTTTTTACACTGGAAGCTTTGATTGGGGATTTTGAAGCTTTGAATGTCCGTCGTCATATTTTATGACATTATCACCCTAATATTATTTAGAAAAATATTATTTTGTATTATTGTGGTTTGTTGAAGGGACTGTTTGTAACTTTGTAAGCGTATAAATGTAGCGGGTCGGCACACATGCGCGTTCGCATATTCGCGCTCGCGTGTGGCCGGAGCCTCGTCTCTGCTGCCTGCTCTCCTTCACTCAGACAGCGTGCGCGCGTCCTCGCTGTCTCGCTCCACCTCTAGACGTGAACGCGCGCTCACTACACACTGCAGAAGAGTTAGTTTAGCTCTGAGAATATCTAGTGAATGTAGAGTGGACGTTTGTTACCGACCGGGTGCCGGTGTCTTCGGCTGCCGGCTGCGATCGGGAGGCGATAACGTAACTCATTGAGGAGCCCCGCTGCTGAAGCCTGCGCTGAGCAGGAAAAGCCAACACTAAGATCAGCATTAATTCATGGAGAGACCTTCGTCTGGTCAGCTAACATTACTGCCAAGCAGCTGAAATATAGAGTGATATTGTGGTTTTAGCTGACGTCTGTCGCCTCACTGTTTTGAGCGATGCTCGTTCATGTCGATGTAGAGCGAGCAAGCGCGAGCTCGACGCTGACTTTCATGATTTCAAGGCCACAGGTGTCGCTGTTAACAAGCATTTCTGAATCTTACAAATAGTCCCTTTAAGGAATAATTGTTACAGGTTGAAGGCAGATAACGGCCGGCCTGTTTTCTTATCTCCCCCACCTCCCAATGTGGGATTCGCTCACACAGCACATGCAGGCATACGAGCAACAACATCTTCACTCGCACATAAATTAAAGCATTTTACGCCAGACGCATATTCTCAGTTGTTTCTGTGTCACTGATATCTGAGGCATGTGTGTTGTAGAGAAAGACCATATTTGGGTTATCCTGCCTGTGCACATTGGGGAGGTTAAAAAATCCCCTCTGACCAGCTGGGTTGTCAGAATTGGGTTAGCAGCACATGGTGACTTGTCTCCACTTGTATTGCTGACTCTATTCTCCTTGAATTCCACTTCTTCAGTCTCCAAATAATTGCTCTCAAAAATTCCTCCACAATTGGTTATATAAATGTAATTCATGGTGCTGGTAAATTGCAGCTAGACCCCCGTTAGGGGGAGCAAACAAGTTTTTGACTGCAGTGAAAATGTTGTTTTTGAAAAGGCTAAATGCCAACAAATGAATGAAAATATAATACATCTTGTGAATTTTGGAAATTATTACATCTATCTTCGCTCAATACATTTTCTTGTGACACCATTACACATAATCAGGGAAGGAGTTCAAATATGCCCTTACTGTATCCCATAATCCCTCCAGGCCCCGATCAAGATGCCTTAATGTGGCAGCAGCTCTTTCCATCCCTATCAAATCTATAAACTCTTCCAACCACCAGGGGCCCATTCCATAAATCCAGCTGAGAAAAGTGGAGCTTAAAGTGGCAGTAGGCAGTATATTTTTGGCATCATTGGGTAAAAATTCCATAATAACCTTTCAGCATATTGTAATTCAAGTGTTCTGAGAGAAAACTAGACTTCTGCACCTCCTCAAGGCTCTGTTTTCAGGCTTTAAAAAATCTAGCCCGTGACGGGAGA
Source organism: Sebastes umbrosus (assembly GCF_015220745.1). Lineage (NCBI taxonomy): Eukaryota > Metazoa > Chordata > Actinopteri > Perciformes > Sebastidae > Sebastes > Sebastes umbrosus. Next base: position 5,933,409 of record NC_051287.1, on the reverse strand, counting down.
CTTTGACCAATCACAGGTCATTTCAGAGAGAGAGCGTTCCTATTGGCTGTGACCAGAACTTGCCGTGCCTTTACAAGATTTCACAAAGGCGGCAGCGGAGGCGTCACAAACTTTCTCATTTTACAGCTAAACCGTGCACTACAAGATGATTCTAAAAACATTTGAAATAGGCATTAACGTATCATAATATTGATTTATATTTGATCAGCGCTGCCTATTTTGACCGTTTTGGAGTTCGCAAGGGAGTGACAACCAGCGCTCATAGACTCAGATCAGCTCTTACTGCTTGTTTTCCTCTGTTCTGTGAAATCTTGCAGATGCCGTTAGGACCACCGGAGGACACAGAGGCACATGTTTTTTTTCAGGTTAGCTGTTTCATGTACTACTGTCACGATATATCGACCGTTTTATAAAAATATTTTTTTTTAAATCATATTTGCTCCAATCTCGCCTACTTCAGCTTTAAAGACCAAAACCCGGCTTGAATGAACCTAACGAATCAGCCTGGGAAAAAGTGGTTCCTTAAAGGTCAATTCAAGTTCACGCAATCAGACTAATTCTAGTCAGGTTCAAGTAGTCAAGATAACTGAGTGATGCACACTATTCTTAAGCAGATCGAAGCTATATGAGCACTTAAATCCTACAAGATGCAAGTGGAACTGCCATAATCAAGACAATGGCCTATTGCTTTTTGTTTTGACACCATATAATTCTAGCCTTCTCCCACAACAGGCAGATTCAACCTGAAATAAAACAATAAAATGCATTTTTTGATTTAAGCTGAGTTAGTCTATGATTGCACCAATTTACCCAACACTGCATGCAAATTAAGCGGTCTTAAATATACTATATCTTTTCATATTGTATGTCAGCACAAGTTAGGAAAACATCTGAAATAAGCACTGTTAGAACCCAAAATTGTGTTTCATCAATTCTAATTATTATTACAGTAAATAGGCTGCATATACACTTATAATCTACAGTAAATGAAAACAAGTATAGAGGCCATTGTCTTCTTTAAAAATCCAATGTAATATGCATTATGACAACATTCTTATTCTATCAATACAGTATGGTATCAGCTGTAAAGAATATAATAAAGAATACCTGCAGCCATTTAGAAGTTAAAGGATGACACACTCACCATTTTCTTGGTCGTTCCCATCTTGTGTGCTCTTGCTGAAAAGTGAGACTAGTAACAACCATGTAATCATCATAATCCCCTTTTTATAATGACTGTTTGTGGTCAATTGTTGTTATTCCTTTGAGGTAATCTTCCTTATGGAGTCCTTGTGGATTTCCTCATAGAAAAGACATCCACTAATTACACTTGATACCTGTGGAAATAATCAGTTTGTTCAGTGTCAGAATAATATCAATAAAGCATATTTCCCTAGGATGAATAAAAAAAATACTTCCATGAGAAAGTCTGACTGCTTGTTACAGAGCCTGCATGAGGAGTGAATTTAATTTGACGGTTATAAGGACCGAGTCAAATAAAAAAAAAATTCCCAGTGTCAAGTTACTCCCGGAAGCAACACTCCCCTTTAAAAGAAGCTAATTATAAGCTCTTTGGAAATCCATTTGCTGTTTGAGCTCACGATTGTGAAATCCATGTGGATTTCAATTTAGAGGAACTGGAGAGGCTGCTTTCTGGTAATTGTGAGTCACAGTGGCCAGACCAGACATGCACTCACAATGTTTTGATTCTTGGAAATAACTTTATAAAAAAACTAGTTTCAGTATCTCAGTGTGGCGTGACCTTATCAACACAGTAAGAACCAGCCCACTTAACCCTCTGAGACCCATAATAGACCCATGTCTTTAGGGGGAGATAGCAGGTCAACAGTAGATGTCACATAGAAGTGGTGTACATCATCTGAAAACTGGGAACCTGAAGAGTAATTTGAGATGCAGCTCAGCACTGAGTGTCAATTTGTTCTAGTCATAAATCTGTAATAAACATGAATTAATTGGTGCTAAATTTAACCATTTTTTTAACACTCGAGAACTGATAAAAATGATCGATAATCCCTCCAAAATATCACATTAAGACACCAAGACCTTGAGGAACACCATAGAAAAAGCCATGCTGTGATTTGGTAGCAAAAAGCTTTTGACATTTGGAGATTTCTGCAAGTATTGCATTTTTCGGCGATTAGATGCCGAGCACTTGTGTTGTGTAAACTGCTCAGAAACCCCCTTATTGTCAATCTAGCTAGGAAAGCCATCCATTCTCTGAATGCTCTAGGTCTCTAGTTTGTGGCTGTAAAGTTTCATGAGGCTGTGATTATCCTAGAGGTCACCACAGGTCATTTTATACAGTGAGGTCAAGTTTAAAAAAAAAAAAAAATGGTCTCACTACAATGAAATGTCTACTATGGGGACTAACATCATCACACATGAATACAGTTGGGCTCATTGGATCCACAAGAGTCTCAGCTTTACAGTGATACACAATTTATGTAATTCAAGACTGTTTAGGGACCCCAGTATGCAGAGATATTCAAACACACCATTTTAGAATAGGCAAAAATAACACATTTATACTGCATGTGATTATCATAAAGTGGGCATGTCTGTAAAGGGGAGACTCGTGGGTACCCAAAGAACCCATTTTCATTCACATATCTTGAGGTCAGAGGTCAAGGGACCCCTTTGAAAATGGCCATGCCAGTTTTTCCTCGCTAAAATTAAGCCCATCTTTGGAGCGTTATTTAGCCTCCTTCCCGACAACAAAGGTCTTAGAGGGTTTAACATGTTCCTCAAAATAGTCACATTAGTGGGCAGCTTACAAAACAAGAGGAAAGTAAGAATAGAAGAGGAAGCCGAGGCCACTGAGGGAAGATCACAGTTCAAGGAAAGGTTATTAGGTGTGGCACAACATTTCATAATAGACAATATCTTCGTAATTCCTCTCCCGTAATGTGCATTACTCACGTCTCTCTTATCTTAACATAATGCAATAATAAGTACTTTCCAGCTGCACAACCCACAACCTCCACGACACTCTGATGCTTTGCAGATACTTTATTACACAAATAACATAGTTACTGAAAATAGTTACTCTTGCAGCAAAACCAGTGTGTGAAAATAAATATCAGATAGCCCACATATGACAGCAACATCGGAAATGCAATTTTCTATGGCATGCCGTTAAGTAAATCATTCATACAAACTGTACGGCAAATGCAGATATGGTGGATGTAATAGATATAAACAAGAAATATTTGATGAAGGGTCTGAGAATACAGGATGAAATTTAAGATCAAGGAAATTAAATGAAACCTGAGAATACAGAATAAAACGGAAAATATTCTGTCATCCCACCATATATATTCTCCTCTGTGTATTTTGATGAGGTATGTGCTGTGAATTAGCTTTTAAACGCTGCATTGGTATTAGGGCTACTCATGTGCTTGATTCAGATTTCACTGAATAACTTCCTGTTATTGACAACCTATGACGTACTCTGTAGGTTTGAGTGTTTACTGACCATATTCTCAGTTTTCCATTCATCCCTATAAATTATTAATTGATCAAATCAAAACTTCATCAATTAATAATTTTTTTTTATTTTAAGTTAAATCTCAAGCAAAGTACTAAATTGTATTAACTGTGTAATGGACTTTTGAACAGCTGCTGAACCTGTACATTTAAAGAAAAACGTTGCTGTCGAGAGGAACGTCTGGAAGTCCCTGCTAAGCCTGCTGCCCACGCGACCCGGACCCGGATAAGCGGAATAGAAAATGGATGGATGGATGAATTAAAAAGAAACATATCTTCAACTATTTCTAAAATGAATAATTTAAGCAAAAAAAATGCTAAAGGTTCAGCTTCTCAAATCTGAATATTTCCTGAAGTTCGTGAATTTGACGTAATAGTTACAGTGCTTGAGACTTGGCTGTTTGATTGGCATCGTACACGCACACATGCATACATACATACAGATATAAATATACATATACATATATATATGTAATAATCCGATCATTTGAAAGGAAGAGAAATCAATATATACTACAAGCTCTACTAGCAGCAGCTGTTTTCATCCCATGGTACATTTATGTAATGGCAGGTGCTGAATAAAAGGCAAAATACAGACGTAAAAAGGCACAAAATTACAAGTGAAATGTTACCGAACTGAAACATGTTGTAATAATAATGAAAATGTGTGTAGGTTTACTACATGGAAGAGATTTATGTACGGAAGGATGCACTTTTCCAGTTAAACTAAACAGTCTATACGGTACGGTATAGTCTATCAGTGCTATTAAAACTTCATTTTTAAGATCACAATAAAAATTTCCATAATTCTGTTTAATTGAATTCTTACTGAGATATTGAGATGTCATGAAAAACACTATATTTATGTCCAGTTTTGACTCCAAAACAACAAAATAAACAGCCAACAGCAGTTCTCTGTTTTTCTTCTTGGGGCTCTGTTTAATGGAGCAGCGACCAGCGCAAAGCGGTACAGTAGGTCTCGGGGACCACGGACTGGACGGGCGTCTCCGAGCTCACTCTACGACTTTGGGGAATGTATGTGCAGCAGCGCAAAGTGCAAAAGGGCAGATAATTACTACAATGACAATAGAAAGAAATCATTTTTTAAAAAAAGTGGTAAATGGTTTGGTGAAACCATTTACATGATCACATCGGACACAATTTCAGTCTTTACTGTATCTCAGGATGTAAATGGCCACATCCAGAGTCTGAAATTAGCACCTGCCAAACGCCAAATGCGGGTAAATTGTTGGCTGCGGCGGGTAAAATTGTCAGGAACATCTGTTACTTTGGCAGACAGCGTAAACACTAGAGATGGGAATAGAGAACCAGTTCCCGCTAAGTACAGGTTATTAGTTGTCTGATTCCTTGGCATCTCATGCCTCCATGACTATCGATTCCTCTGTATTGATGCTTTCCAACAGTTACGCATGCACAATGATGCATACGCACACTGTATCGTGTTTCAGTTTGTTTGGGACCGGAGCCACGGTGGAGAGAAAAAAACCCCCGAGGCTACTACTAGTAAATCTGAGGAGACGCACCCTATTGTTTCCCTGATAATGCGACACTGTGAACAACAAATCTGTGTTGAAATCAACAGGAGGAGAGTTAGTAACGTTAACGGTTAGAAGTCAGTGGGCAGCACAGTCCTGCGTGGTTAAATAACGGAGCAACCAACGTTAACGGATGTGCCATTGAGTTACATTATGGTGCGTTCAAGCTCTACTCAGAGAAAATGACAATTTGGAGAAGGTAAATTACAACGTTATCACGATGTGTTGAAATGTAATCTCGTAAAATTAAGTTTTTTGGCTTGAGAAACTTGATTAAATCCCGTTGTTTGAAGGAGATGTTTTCACAGCAATATACATTTTCTTTTTAAAATTAATTATTAATCAAAGCAAATATTTAAATAATCATAATCATTTGAATTGCGTGTTTTCACGGTTAGGAAAATACCAAACTGTCGCAGTGCTGCTTGTGCCGGTCATAGTGCTGCGCCATGAAATCAGAGACCTTAAGATTTGGCTTTGAGTACAAATTAAAAAATAAAAAACATCAACTGAATAACTGTGAAATACTTGACACAGAAATGTTCCCCATCTGAAAAAGTCATTCAGTGAAGTTTGGCTTATTTTTTCATGAGTTAAAATATAAAATCCAGCATTGGGCTTGGATTTTGTTTTGACCTGTTTCCAATACAAAAAAAACGTATTTCAAGAATTTCATAGACTTTTTTTTTCAAGTTCCTGATGCTCATTTCAAGAAAATCCCTGAAACAAGTGAAACTGAACGAATTAAAAAGTAGCGTAACCTCAGCTCGTTGGCAGATTTGGTCTCGTCTTAAGGCTGAATCTGACACCAGATATTTCAAACATTTGTCCGGGTGATTGTGCTAATATAATTTCACTAAATGCTAGTTTGATTAGAGAAAAAAACAATCTTTCATATATGTGAATCGTGTCACCAAGGCTGTATCAAGACCACCGCTAAATTAAATAAAGAATACTCTATATTATTTTTTATATACACCATAATATTAAATATATAAACAATAAGATTGGCAGCTAACACAACAGTTACACACATGATGAATAAACATACGTCTTGGCAATGTAAGCAGAAGGTTGGTGGCTGGCCCCAGAGTGTCTACGAGGAGGACTGAGGTGGCGGCAGAGCGGAGTACTCCTCGTTCTCCGAGTCGCTGCTGTCCTCCCCGATCCTCTCCTGGTCGCTGCCTTCGGTGCTCAGCTGGTCGAAGCCCTGACGAGTGTAACCCTTATGGGATGCAAAGAAGTTCCCCAGGTTCAGACTGCCCACAGCTTTACCTGGCAAAACACCAGAGAGGGGAAAAAAATAACCATTATCTGCAGTTTGCACAAATACAAATGTTTTCCTTCGCATTTGTGTGTTTTCTGTGCAATAAGCAACACCTCCTCTGTCATGTTATCTGTCCTGTGGACATACTGTGACATTACTGAGGGCTGTTAACAAGACTTGTGATCCAACATGTTGCATGTTTTAAAGCTTCAGTAGGCAACAATTTCTTGGCATCATTGGGGCGAAAGTTCCATAATAACCTTTCAGCATATTGTAATTCAAGTGTTCTGAGAGAAAAACTAGACTTCTGCACCTCCTCATGGCTGTGGAGGTGGAGGAAGAGATACGGTGTGTAAAAGGCATTTTATTTTTAATATCATGAATGGCTTACCTCTTATTTTTCCAAAGAGCCCTCCCACAGAGCTGGGTTCGGTTTTCACCTCACTTCGGTCTGCAAACGAACAATATCAAACAATATTTAGCTGAATGCTGACCGAATATTAAAGAGTACAACAGACAACGAAGCATACGGGGTAGAGCAGCGTGTACAATTTTTTAGCATTCTGTTATTTTCCTATTTTTATGGTAGTGGTTTTGCAAACATTATGTCATTTGTCTGACATTAATGACTTCACTTGATTTTACCTTTTGATGTCATCAACCCCAAATAGGGTTTTAGTGCAACTTTTACCACAGCTTTTACTATCTATGGATAGGGCATCAGCTACCACGTTCTTCATGCCTGAAATGTGCTTGACCTGAATGTTATATGTCTGCAACTAGGGCTGGAGATACGATACGTATCATGATACAGGGATTACGATTCAATATATTGCGATACTGTAAGTAAGGTGAAACATTGCGATTTTTTTAATTACATTTTCTAAAGTGCACACATGTCATATGCTCAAATCCCACAAAAGACTCTTGTGTGGCCTAATTTAAATTGAATTTATTCTATTTTTGGTGTTCTTAAATAATCAAAACCTTTTGAATCATACATACTGTTTTTCCTCCAGCAGATAAAGACTCCAATGGAGATGACCAGCAGTAGAGGGATGAGTAGCAGGGTGGTGATAATGGCTGGGAGTACACCCTGCTCTTTTTTTGGCTTTGGTGCACTCTTCTTCTTCTCCTCCTCCTCCTCCTCCTCTTTTGCCTCTTTCTGTGGTTGAGGCTGTAGAGCCGCAGTTTGCTTCTCTTGGATGGCTGCTGTCTTGGACATGTTGTGCTCCGGCCTCACTTTAGTTTGGACAAACGCCTCCATCTCTATACAGAGAGAAGAGTTGGGATTAAAAGTAAAATTAGATTGTTATTAAAATAAAAATGATTTAATAGCCTGACAACAGTCTAATCGGCTTGAAATATCAGCAGAAACGGGCAGGACCCTCAGCGGCATCAATACCCACCTTCAAGTTCTTGAACCTCGATTCCAGCTTTCTTGACGGAGCGATGTAACTCTGGAAAATTAAGATGAAAAGGTATTTATTAAATCCAGAGTTAATAAAACTGTAAAGTTAAACTACAGGCAGAGAGTTAATCTGCAAAGCCACAACTAAAAGGACTTATAAATGATAATAATAATAATAATAATAATAATAAAATGATTTCTGTATTGTCACCGATATCTACAGTATCACAATAGTGAATGTGAATTTCACTTAACGCATACACACACAAGTTAGGATGGATTCTGCACATGAGAAGATTTAATAGTTTGGATTCATCGTAGTCTTAATGAAGCTGAGCTTACTCTCGGTGGTGAACTTGAAGACTGTTTTACTGCCTGCATCCCCGACAAAGACGCTGCCATCCTTGGTTTCGATTATGTCGTGAGGCATTTTAAACTCCTGCAAACGAAGCAAAATACAGATTAAAGCAAAAGTGTTGGCGACAAAAAGGAGTCATCTCTAGGGCTTCTTGAGTGCGCAACAGGACGTTGACTTTCGTTGACTTAACGGCCACAGGTGTCATTGTTAACAAGCAATTTTGGATTCTTACAGAGTCCCTTTAAATGAACGTGATCGACTGCGATATTGACGTGTCTGTGTGTGTGTGTGTGTGTGTGTGTGTGTGTGTGTGTGATTACCTTTTTCTCTGGGCTGAAGGTATCCAAAATATCCATGGTTGAATAATCTATTACAAAACCTCTGAGTGGAGCTGAACCATAGGGAGATTCCCCATTTACTGCAAAGATCAAGCCATCTTCATGCGCACAAACACACACAAACACACACACACATACATACAAATAATTGTTAGGCACTTACGATTACACAATATAAAGTGAATCCTATTTTCTCAGACTCCTTCAGACCCCTGAGTGCCCCATTTCAGGGATTGAAAAGGAAAGTAATGCAATAGTTCTCAAGTGGGAGGATAAAACACAATGTTTAAACAGTTCTATAACCACATTATAATTGAGCAACAGGGAAAAAATAAAGGGAGGGGACAAGGGAATGACATGTGATGAATGTCACTGGCCAGCTCAGTCAGTAAACTCACCTCCAGCAGGGCTGTACGTGATGGCAAACACCTCCCCTCCAAACTCCTCTTTCTTTATTTCCTTGACAAACTCTCCAGTTTTGGCTATGAAGCACTGGATACGCCCATTCTCCCTGTCGGCCACACAAACCTCCTGTTTGTCGGGAAGGAACACGAGGCTGTGGGGGAGCTGGAAGGGCGTGCGCTTCCTCCTGTCTGACGAACCTTCAGTCAGAACAATAAAACAGGATGGCTGAATATCTGCAGATGGTGTCCACTGATGTGTAAACCTACTGAACTATCACATTATTAATAAATCAGTTTCTCTATGAAGAACATATAAAAACAACAAAAACATATGCATGGTAAATTAGTGTTCGAATTACACCATAGCTTCCGGGGGAGCTCTATTGTTCGGGGGTGGGAGGGTACTGTATACAGTACTGTACTGTACTTTGTTATCGTCATCTATAGTGGTTATTTGCATAAAAATACACCTACCTGCACCCCACTCAGACAGGTATTTGCCATCAGCAGAGAACTTCATTATCCTGGCGTTGCAGTAGCCATCAGACACAAAGATGTTCCCAGTCTCAGTGTCTACAGCCACATCAGTGGGCTGGCAGAAATGGTTCTCGTCACTTCCTGGCGTGAAAGCCTCTCCCAGTGCCAGCAGCGTTTCGTCTCTGCCGTCGCTGCTCACTTTTAACACCTGGTGAGAGTACAGATTGATCCTGGTTCATTATGTGTTCATAGATTTGATCTTTGATACATTAGCATCAGACCTACTGCTTACAAATGACTTTTTAATGGTGCATATCAATTATTTACAAATAAGCAGTTATGCAGCCGCTATACTGCCCCGTTGTGGTGAAGAGGAAGCTGAGCCTGAAGGCAAAGCTCTCCATTTACCAGTACATCTACGTTCCGACCCTCACCTATGATCGTGAGCTTTGGGTAGCGACCGAAAGAATGAGATCGCGGATACAAGCGGCCGAAAATGAGCTTCCTCCGTAGGGTGGCTGGGCTCCGCCTTAGAGATAGGGTGAGGAGCTCAGACATCCGATAGGTAGATCAGGAGTAGAGCCGCTGCTCCTTCGCATAGAAAGGGGGCCAGCTGAGGTGGTTCGGGCATCTGATCAGGATGCCTCCTGGACGCCTCCCTTTGGAGGTTTTCCGGGCTCGGCTAACTGGTAAGAGGCCCTAGGGTAGACCCAGAACACGCTGGAGACATTATATATCTCGTCTGGCCTGGGAACGCCTCGGGGTCCCCCAGGAAGAGCTGGAAAACGTTGCTGGGGAGAGGGATGTCTGGAATAACCTGCTGAGCCTGCTGCCCCCACGACCCGGCCCCGGATAAGCGGAAGAAAATGGATGGATGGATGGATGGCTGCCTTAAGCTGATTTTATTGAGCTGGTTTTTAAACATACTCAGTCGGGCTAGAATACCACCTGCACCTTACCTGATGAAGAGCCACATCGGTGACCCAGTAATTATTCTTCTTGTCTGTAGTTATCCCATGAGGCAAATAAAACCTGCAACATCAGAGATACGAATCATTACAGTTTCATTCTCATCGTAATACAGAACAGTACAAGAAATACCTGGTGTCTCCGTTCATACTAGAAAACTAAAGCACACTCTAACTTACATGTCTCTGCCAGAAGCCTTCAGGATGTTGCCTTTGACTGGGTCCACAACCAGAATAGTGGACTGCTGAATAGGACCGAGGGACTTCTGCTGGTATCTGGCCTGGTTGTTAAAAGAGCTGAAAAAACAAGTATAGTGATTTTTCTACATTAATTAACTTCTGGTTTGCTCCTTCTGAAATCCACCCGGTTTAAAACATCATACATTAAGGTAGTATATTTCAGTTTCAAGGACTGACAGAAGCTGTCTGTAAAAACACAAAATGAATATATATAATAAGTGATAGCGACTTACTCGGCACCCCAGTGGTGGTCGCCTCTGTGGAAAATGACCAAGTTAGAATCCGAGTCAAGGGCAAGTCCTGACACCTGACCCAACTGGAGAGAGCTCTGAGGCCACGCTGAGACCTGCTCCAAATGGTAGTCTATAAAACACACACACACACACACACAGATTGTTATCGTGGTGTCAAAGGGGATCACTGGCATTCTGTAACTATTAATAAAAGAGGCTTCACATAGATCTGCTTTCATTTTAGTGTTGATTACTGTATTTCTGGCTCAACCCAACGGTGACAATGGATAAGCACACACAAACACAATGTTGCAGTGAGTTAACATGAATGCATATCTATGAAATAGATATCCCAGATAAGTCTATTTGGATTTCTGTTATTTGAGATTAATGACAGTTTGCACACAAGAGGTCTAACACCTCTTCCTAACCAAGCCCTCCAGGAAGAGCGCCGGTTGTTGATGCCAATTTTCGGAGTGGCCAAACGGCGGTACTACAACTTTCGTGTCCGTCAAGTGATGCCATTGGGCCCAAAAATACTTTTCCCCATAGACTTACATTGGGAAAGAGACGTCTGTAACTCAGCGGATAATTTTTTTTGAGGTGAATCAACTTCCCAGTACAAACACTCTAATAGCCCTTATTTAAATCATTAGGTCCTGAAAGTTGTAAAACGCACTAATAGCTGAATCCAGAGTTATTTCCCTTCCTCTGTTCATGTGAATGAGACCCAGACCGAGGCTGGAGCAAAGGGCTGGGAGGCGGAGTCAGCAAGCCGTGACGACAGTGTGACGGCTGTGACCCCGTGACCGAGCCATGTGACCGAGCGGACGCTACTGCGCCTGCTCCGTGGGCCCAATGGAAGCGGAAGATCGCCGGAAGATCCGGGTACTTTTCCACTCGGAAGTCGAGCCATTTTGGCTTCATGCGCCACTGAGCAACTTTCATAGGAATGAACGGGGCCCCGGCTCCAACGCCGTATCCTGTTCTCTTAATACATCCATGTTCCCAACATACAGCATACCTGTAGCTGTGGTGAGCAACATGATGTGATAGAGATTGTTCTGGTTCAAAACTAAAAGTTGAATAATAATTTCCGTTGTCCCAGACAACAATAAGTTTCCTCTGAGGAAAACTCTCTACAGGACTCCCAAACTGTCAGTGCGTCATGAGAGGGATAGCCCTGAGATTAAAGGGGGGGGGATAGTAGTGAATGTGACAAGTCATGATTGTCACTAATGCACCCGTCTATAATAATGCCTTCTCACTGATCCCACCCCGTGCTCAAATGCACCGATGGTGCACCAAGTGAGCCATCCTGATAAAAACGCCTACGGTGTGTGCATATTAGCGCGTGCACATTCATGCGCATGATGATATGAAAATATGGTCACCCTACACAGAGCAGTCATTCAACCCACTCACCCACTCGTGCTACAAGGGAATTAAAAGGTTCCCTGTAGAGGTTACATGTGCACGCCAACAAGGACCCACATGCAAATGCATGTGCGCTGATAGCGAATTACATATTCCTGCTAATGATTTCACACTATTCCACTGATCTACATGCGGCGGTCATTTGCCAAATTATGCAGTAATGTACAAACAGAGTCAGAGAAGGAGAATGTTAGCTAGTAAACACATGCAGGATTCAATCTTTTAAAAAAAGGGAAGGAAATGCATTCAACACGTTAGACCTCAAGGACACCAGGGTGTGTTCTGGTGAGTAACGTTTGCTTGTTTTTGCACTGAAGCCAGAACTAATATGGATGCTATTGGACGACAGAGTGAATGAGTAATCAGACATTCAGACTGAAAATAACACTGTGTTAAAAACAAAGGAAAAAATGCAAAGGGCTGCATCGGTGGGGGTCGGTTTGAGTAATATATCCATGAGTGACAGCGAGGAAAGGAATGAGGAGTGAGAAGCGAGGAAGAAGCACAAGATGCAACAGCCTGGTAGGAAAAAGAAACATGGAGAGACTGTTCTCACATAAAGCCCTGGTTTTATAATAAGGTGTACATACTATTCCACATGTGTACTGTGTATGTGTTATCATAGCATCCAGGACCCACCTTCAGCTAGCACGTTGCTTCTTGGCGGCTTGGCCGTGGCCCCAAGCTGATGGAATTTGTGGATTCTGTCCCTCACCAAAACGGGATCATCCCTGGTTTGGAAGGCTAGTCTGGCACTGGGAGAGCCCAGGTCTTTGTTTTGCATTAAGCTATCGATCTGAGCCACCAACTCAGACTGAGCTCTCTGCATCTCACTGGGGTTGTACTTATGAATGTGAACTACGTCATTGCTCTGGCCTAGCAGCTTGGACATAAGAGAATAGAGATCACCTGCACAGACAGACAAGAGAAGGAAAGAGTGGAAATAAAAGGACAAGGAGACTAAAGGCTTGATTTTGCCCGTTTTATATGCGCTCCTCGGGGCTTAAAGCGGTAATCACACGGGGCACAGGAAAAGAGTGGAGAGTAGAAAGACAGTCGTTTGTACACAAGTAAAAGTTCGGAATAGTTCTTCCATCACTGCTGATTATCTGCTTTTAACAAACCCCACAGTCCATGCCATCTCAGTGACGTAAAATAGTGACTTACACTCAAGAGGGGGCAGAGAGACCTGTGGCACACCGATGGCACATTAAGCGTGAACAAGAAGCGACACTGAAATGTTAGTGAAGTGTCTGGGCTCACCGTGTCACAACAATGTGCTCGAGAATACCTGCCACGAGAATTACCGCCTCGCTGTTGTATGCCTTCGCCAACCAGTCAAGCTGCACTTTATATCCATGTCAAAGTGGATGTTTGTGCCAGATGTAATGAAATTCCCTCCAGGAGTTCCTGAGATATCACTTTCACGAGAATCGGACAGGCGTGAGGTGACCTTGACCTTTGACCACCACAATCGAATCAGTTCATCCTCGACCTGATGATATGATCATGATAGGATAATAGTCTAATCATTAGGGGCGCCTGGGTTAGCTCAGTTGGTAGAGCGGGCGTCCATGTATCAAGGCTTGGTCCTGACCGCGGCGGCCCGGGTTCGAATCCGGCCTGTGGCCCTTTCCGCATCCACTCTCTCTCTCCCCCTTTCCAAGACTCTATCCACTGTCCTCTGAATAAAAAATGGAAAATGCCCCCAAAAAAATAACTTTAAAAAAAAAAAAATAGTCTAATCATTAAAAGTATGCTCTCATCAAATATGATACGAATTTCAGGCTTCAGCTTCCATAACCGCTGCTCCATCTGGTGGATAGATAAACCATTGCAACTGGTTTTCTACATATGGCACCATTGGGGGCGTTACGAGCCGGACCACTACATCATCGCGGGGATCTCCTTTCAGCCAAGGACCCAGCAGGGACCCTCCACGGATCGGCCTGGGCCTCATCACAAAGGGAGGGAAATTCTAGGTGGCTGCATCTGTACTGCACAATGCACTCGTATGGACAATGTGCAACACGAAACAATGGAGACAGAACACAATGCAGAAAACGCAGTCTGAGTGCAGAGTCTCTGGCATCAGCACATCAAAGTAACGGGCGTACCTGGTGCCCAGCTCGGTTTGATGATAAAGTCACAGTATGATTAGCTTTAGTTTATCGTGACAAGCATTTGAGTATATCCATAACTTCATCTGCTACACTGCCAAGAGCAAAGCATTTATCGGTTGAGTCCAATGAAGTCACATTTAGTCCTCTTGTCAAAAACAACATCGACCTGATGTTTAATCGTTTGGGAATTAGAGACAAACTGCTGTCTGGCTCAGTGTGACCGTGTGCTCTGCCTATGCTAGAACGTTGACGTTCCTGCTTTATGCAAGAGTTGATTGGCTGTATTGAAATAAGGTATCCACCTACAATAGACAGATACCTAGCGGCATCCTGTCGAATTAATGCAAAACTAGGGGTGCCATCATGAAACCAAAAAAAAATTAAAAATAGAAATGTCTGTCTTCTTTGGTTTCTGATTTTTGTTCACAAAGGCGTCAGATTGTAAGAGCAGATAATGTGATAATATATGCTGCTACAGCAGATACATGCCGTAGCAGACAAACAATTTAATGTCAGTTCTGACATCAGATTTCATAGTACACACGTCTCTATTGTTTAGGTCTAAATATACCACAAAGCGTTTCAGCCTAGTTAGCGCCCCAAAATGTGAATTCACAGCAGTAGAAACCAGACAGAGCTCAGTAATGCCAGAGAGCTGAGTCCTAATATCACATTCATTCTAAATGGTAATACATATTTAGGAAATTACAACAGTGGAGTGATCGGTGGGGTCGAGTGACAAAATGTATTATGAGACCATACTGAATGGGAGCTAATCATTTAGCTGGCTTTGTTAGCTGAGCTTGGCAAACAGTAACCAGCCAGTCCAGTTAGCCTTCTGCCTTCTGTCAAACTAAATGGATGACACACAAGTTCGGATGAGCAGATATACATACTGTCTTCCATAACTCTTGTTTGCCTCAGTTATTTGTATAAAAGTTATTTAAACAACGCCTCCATTTGTTTAAAAAAAAAAAAAAAAGGTCTGGAGTGCTCAGAAGATCAAACAAGTGTAATGAAGGTGCTCTTTGGATCACAAAAGAAGGAAGATCCAAGGCACTCCTCTAGCAAGCCTTTAATCAGAGCCTTCTGATTCCTTAGGTTTTCTAGTTTCATATGATACCAGTATCTTCACTCTAGCTTTAAAACTGAGGCCGCTACAACCTAAAAATCTCAAAGTTGCACAAGAAAAAAAATTGCGTTAACTTTGACAGCCATACATATATATATACATATTTAATATTTAATCATGTTGTTCCCCATCTGCATTTCCATGCCTTACAGATGTAACAACAGTTCTGCTGCCAATTTTGGCAGTTACTTTGCATTTAGGACATGATCTATGCCATCCTAATTTAGGATAGTTAGGACGTTTCTGTAATAAGGCCCAAGCTAAATACTTTTGCAACCTAGTGTAGTTGTGATAACACAGTGGTGCAGCTTTTTGTCCTTGAACTCACCATGATCCGGAACCTGCTCTGCTTTGTTTTTAGTCGTCAGCAATCTGTTATCTTGATGATCTTTGGGGGGGAAAACAAAGTTTAGTTAGACAGGTTCTTTTTGACAGTGTGAAACTACATAAGGGGTCAAGGCTTTCACCCAGGACACTGGAGTTTGCAACCTGTGTGAAACAAACGTGTAGTTGTGTGTGTGTTCGTAGTTATTTTAACCCAAAACGCGATGTTTTTTCCCTCAACTTAACCAAGTGTTTTTTTACCTAAACCTAAAGACGTCGTAGTTTTGTTGCCTAAACCTAAAGACGTTGTAGTTTTGTTGCCTAAACCTAAAGCAGTTGTAGTTTTGTTGCCTAAACCTAACTGTTTTTTTGCCTAGACCTAAAGCAGTTGTAGTTTTGTTGCCTAAACCTAAAGACGTTGTAGTTTTGTTGCCTAAACCTAAAGCAGTTGTAGTTTTGTTGCCTAAACCTAACTGTTTTTTTGCCTAGACCTAAAGCAGTTGTAGTTTTGTTGCCTAAACCTAAAGAAGCCTTTTTCTTTGTGTTCAAAAGGTGACGTTTCATTCAGTTTTACATCACGTTAGAACGTGTTGCTTTTAAGTTTCACTTTCACTTTTACAACGTAGTAGGCATAGTAGACCCCTATTGACCCACATCTATGGTGCTTATAGCGACTCACGCCTATTTAATGGCCTGATAACAGTCGAATCCGGTGCGTTTGAGCAGAGGTTTTCAAAGTGGGAGGCAGACTCTAAATAGTTTCAGGGGAGGCTCAGTGAATGGAAGTGAAACAAATGTACATTAGTCATTACATTAGTTATCAAAAGAAGATCACATAGAATAGCCTAAAGAGATAGTTCAGAGATACAGCAGTTTTGGGGATTGTTTCCCACTGTCCCAGTCAGAAATTAATAAATGCCTTAAGGACAGACTTTTTTATGTATTTGCCTTAGTCTGATGTCAAACAGCAACATTAGGCTATCTTGGCCTTAATTGTTGAGTTTCTATGAATTCAGAAATTAAGTGAAAATAAGCAAGTAAACTGAGGGGGGGAGTGAGGGGAGGTCCACAGTCTCAGACTTTGAAAACCCCTGTGGTTAGAACAATGCAGCATAAATAATGTGATGTCTTCGTACCTGTTGAGGGCCCCATATGCATCATAGAGTGCATATGACCTGGAGCTACAGTGATGGGAACGTTGGCCTCAGCTGGAATATGCTGAAACAGTTCTTTGGAGCCGGTGTACATGCAGCTCATGTAGGGGATGGCATGTTTGCTG
Organism: Sebastes umbrosus; assembly: GCF_015220745.1. Taxonomy (NCBI): domain Eukaryota; kingdom Metazoa; phylum Chordata; class Actinopteri; order Perciformes; family Sebastidae; genus Sebastes; species Sebastes umbrosus. The sequence goes on along the minus strand of NC_051287.1, from coordinate 5,916,355 downwards.
TCCATGTAGTACATTATATAGAAGTTGCACATTTCGTCACCAGAGGTAGCACTGCAGACAAAACAGAAAAGTACCTGGGGATAAACACACCGCTCACGGTACTACTAGACATTAAAAAATGGAGGAACGGTGCTGTGTCTGTATCATAAAGACCTGCCCAATATCACACTCTAATAAATGACTGATGCAAATCATTACCTTTGGAGCCCAGGCAATAAATTGGTAATATTCACTGACAATTGAGCACATTATTTTTACACTGTACTACATACCTTAGTCACAATTCTTTAGCAATCAAATTTAAGGGATGCTCATCAAAATGTTTGGTTATTTTATGCTTATGTTAAAAGGGATATTGGCCAATTTATCATTAGATTGTTTAACTTTCAAAAAGCAGCATGGCGCTACTAAGCCTGAGGGAACGCAGCCTATTTTAGAGTTAGTAACAACAGGTAAGCTACAATGTGGTGCATCGGGTTATACTACAGTACTCACCCAATATACGTTTTGGAGGTTCTGCCCTCCCCAGTAAACACACATCTGGCAGCAAGGGTGTCACCATACTTCACATTCACCTCCCTGTCAGCAGGATAGAAGGCCTGGAGAGAAAACACATTCACTGCTCAGCAATGAGCAAACAGCACTCGACTGGACTGAAAACTGTTGTGATCAATATATTCTTGGTTGAACTCAGCTGTATTAGTTACAATATACATGTAACCTAGTAATTATTAACTCCTTAAAGAACTGGGAACAACTTGGACAATCCCATATTTCTGTCATCACAATTATGTAAGAGAGGTTTGGAAAACTTCACATCGTCAGTTCATTCAAAGATAAAACTCACTAATAAAGGGAGTACAGACATTTTCAAACTTGACAACATAAACATCCGAAATGGGCCCCTTTGTATTTCCTGTTGCAATGTTTGTTAATGTAGTAGCTGACAGGAAGTAAACTTGGACCAAAGCTGTTGCCATAGCAACAGAATGGCAATGAAAAGGTCTATTGGTGCCTTCAAATGAGACTCGTGAGCTCGTGTTTACGACATGGGAAGTCGTGTACACGATATGCTTGGCGTTCAAGTGGTTAGGTCGTGAGAACACCGCTGCTAAGCAACGGCAATGTTAACGTTACTGTTAGCGTCTAGAAGCCACGGAGGCTAACAATTTAGCAAGCTTGAAAGTGGGTAACATAATGCAGGAAATGCAAAGACATAATGACAAAAATGAGGCCGTTGGGAATATCAACATTTCCCTCAGACATATTATAAAATTAGTAAAACAATATACAACTAAAATTACAATATATTCACTTATTATGCACCGAAAAATTAACTTCCAAGGCCTCCGCCATTTCTGTCAACGTCAACAAACACGTCACAACTTGTGAACTCAGAGCTTTCAGAAACTTTCCGCTTACGAGGTCTTGAATACGAAAAGGGGGAGGGGGGGGGGGGGGGGGGGGGGGCGTTCATATGGACTCTTCTCGTGAACACGGTAAACACAACCTCATGTGAAGGCACCATTCTCCTCGAGCGAGACTCAGAGCCGGTCATGGCAAAAATAAGTACTTTTAGTGGACGTAAATTACCCCGATTACGAGGATTACATTGCAGCCCGTGAGCGGCTGCTGTCTGCAGCGCTCTCGTTCAATACTGGACCAATTTCAAAAATCGTTGTCTGTATTTGTCTGTTGGACACAAAAATATGGGAAATATGGTCCATGTTGAAAAATACAGATTTTTTTTTCCCTTTATTGACAGTGAAGAAGCAGAGAAGAAACAAAAAGAAAGCCGGGTATGACACGGAACATGGATCATATGGAATATGATATGCATGCACCTTTAACCATTCTGCTACAGTGGACACCCCGAACATTTTTAATTGCCTTCTGATGTGATATGTACCTGTGGTAGCTGAGGGGACTGTCTCCCAATCAGGTCCCACTTCCCGTCTCGGATCCTGTAGCCGTTGACCACTTTACCTGTGACAAAAAACACTCATCCAGGTTACCACTGATATTGATAAAAAATTACTCTGAAACGGACTGCTAAATCCTCTGGTATGACTCACCGAGGTGGTGTGTGTGGGTCCTGAAGGCAAACGGGTAGATGGGATATGAAGTGTAATCACAGGCGATGTCTGCATTTGTAACTAACAAAGAAAAATGATGGGATGTCAAGGCAGGCCCAATCTTTCATCAATGTACAACCCCATTTCTGTCCTTTAATGTAACGTTCAAATATTGCAATTCTTTAAGTAAACATTAAAGGCAAGTGATAGGAGTAATGGAGATTTAATTGTACTGTAAATTATTGTAGTGGTCGCCTCATTGCACAGGCATCTGTCCTTATGTCCCAACAGAAGTGCTTCAGTGTTTCCTGAAGCCTTAATTGACCTAAATCAATGCTTGGGGGTTATGCATATTTACATCTAGGAAATAAACAACATACCTCTTTTTCCTGGAAGGATAACTGTGTCCACAGACATGAGCAGGTATATGCCAGCAATGAATGGCTGCCTTTGAGGAGGGCAAAAAAAGACATAGTCAGAGGGGAGGAGGCTGTAAAGTTTTGGTCACCTTTTTTTTTTTTTTTTTTTTTAACCACGTTTCCCCTGACATTTCCTTCCTGTGCCTTCTTCTCAAGTCTACATGTACATTCTCACACTTACAAAACAGAAGTCTCAGGGAGAACAAGCTAACCACCATGACATTTTTCGTTCATACATGTATGTGCTAAATTTCACAGTCACTACTTCTTCTATTAGCATCACAGTAAAGTTAATGCTTTGAAGTAAAAAACTTACGGTTTGGATGTCATTCTTAGGGAAATTCCGGAGCAATCTCTATGATGGTCTGCAGAACAAAAACAAAAATGTTTTCATCGCAAGCAAATTCAAATCTGTCAAATGTATCTTCAAATTCGTGATGACAGCACATTTCAAAATTGGTCAGGATTTAAAAACTCCTGTAATCTCATCCCAGACACCATGAACATTTAATAACTTGAGGCTAAAGTAAGAGAAGTGCATCGTTCCCAAAAGTACAAGTCAAGAGCTTCTTCTATCACTACCAGCTACAGTGTTGAGCAGAATGCACTCTACTGGAGAAATTAAGTAACAATAATATAATGAGTTATCAAAACATTGTTATTGATTTATGTTTATTTAAAAAGATTGTTGATATCGGCGCAAATTGGAGAACATGTTCGCCGATACCGATATATCTGCCTAAGGCCAATATATCTGCCTAAGGCCAATATCGGCTGATAAAATCGGCTGACCGGTAAATCAGTCGGGCTCTAGTTGTAAGAATAGCGAAAATAAAAATCTGTTTTCTGGATCAATAAAGCACTCACTGAGGAACTCAGTGCTTCAATTGAGTACATTTACCATCAACACTGATTGGACATCCATAAAAAATGTGCCGAATTAACTTCTATGAGGACTCACCTCTGAAAGCACTGATATCTCCATAATGGATCTGCATCACAAAGTGGGTCATTCCTGAACTTCTTCCGACTTTAAAACCAACATCTGATGAGACAATAGAGAGAAGAACGGAGACATGGAGATGTAAACAACTCAGGGACAAAAGATAGAAAAATGTGTAACTGTACATAAAACAATATTTGCCAAATCTTTTTTGACAAATTAATTAATTAATTTTAAATAAATAAATACATTTTTGTGCTCGAAGTTAAAAGAATGAAGATTGTTGCTAAAATGGGAATATGACCTATGACTATAGTAGAAGCTGCAATTCATAAGTCATTCTCCAAGCTTGCGCGTGCTACTTTTCAATAATGTAAGCACCACAAAATAAATTCCATTTACCTACTACTATTGGGGGAAAAATCTCAGAGACAGATATCTCAAAACTACGGCCGATTGCAGATGTATATGTGTATGTGTCAGCTGGTAAGTAACAAGAAATGTCAGTAGAGAAATGCCAAACTAGGTTTAGATTCACTGTTGTCCACCAGAGAGAGACACGTTTTTTTGTATACTGCAAAAAATCCTGCTTAGTATGTATTAGTATCTTCTTCTATCTGTAAACACCACACCCCTATCCCAATTACAGGAAGTGATGTTAACCAAAGAACATTTGCAGCCTGAACAAATAATAATAATAATAATAATAATAATAATAATAAACGACACACCTTGGCTCCTCCAGTAATTGTGACCCAACCCTTTGAGAGACATACCTTTGGGTAATTTAGTGGGTGGTGCATTCCGCGCCCAGGCGTACATAATGGATGCTTCATCCTCACAGGTGCCTTGAACAGTGCCACAGTCCCTTGAGAGAGAGAAATAACAAGATCAATACCACTTTAAATGACCAGATGGGGGAAACACAGTGAATTACAGAGGTAGTCACAGAGCAAAACAAATGAAGCAGATGTGGATGTTCAGTCAGGAAGACCCTCCTTACACTCTCATTCATTCACAATATTTCTGTCTCTCACTGGCTCCTACTCTATCAGCGGACTTTGGGTGTTTCACTCAACTAAACAGATTCTGCCACGCTCTCTTTGAGACAATAATTTCATTGCAATTGTATTTTAAAACTGTATTTTAAAACTGTATTTTCTGTTGCTGTCAAATGTCATTTCAGTGCGAACCGATGCAACCCGCCTCAACCTCATAACCTCCAGTCTTCATCATATGCAGTGCCCAGTCCTGAAATACCTGTCCTTTGGATGGAAAGAACACCTGCAGGCACTTCCATAACGAATGACTGGCACGCAGACAATCAAGTAGAAAAAAACAGAGGGGCGTGATACAATAGACTCCTGGTAAAAAAGCTATTTGTAATGGGCAGACAAATGTGAGTTCCTATTCAGCTCCGTTGGCTTCTTTGGGTACATCACTGAAAGTGGGCAGGTGAAGACAGACCTATATAAGAGTAGCCCAAACTGTCTTTCTCAAGCAGCTCCAGCAGTTCCTTGGCTTTGTCAATTTCTACCGCAGATTCAACAGAGATTACAGCCAGCGACCCTAACCCAACTCACCTCTATTATCTCCATTAATGCATGTGTATAGGTCCTGTGTGTGTGTATGTATTTCGGGGCCTGTGTGTAATGTGTAAAAACAACAGAGTGAAGAAATTGAGGATCAATAAAGTATGTCTTCTTCTTTCTTTAGAGTCAGAAGAGTCCAGTTTATACTGACAAAAAGCGGAACGAGCTATCTTCTCACAAAGTTACAACATCTTTGGTTTGAAGAAGGAAATGACAGCGGTAAATTGATTCTGATAACCCCAGTGAGTTTTGACTTGCGCTCCACTAACAAAGCTTACTGCTAGAGTATGGAGCACCACTGATACAATACAAACCAATGTAATGTCTGAACACTGCTGTACAACCCTGCCAGTGGCTGCTACAGGATGTACTGGGGGATAGTGTTATGATTATTAATGATGATGGGCTCTGTAACACTGGCTCTGTGTTGAAATTGGATATTACCAGTAGCTGCTGGTGGACACGGGAGTCTTGCAGCCAAACAGAAGCATGTGATGGACTGTGTCCATACTGGCATGAGGTATGAAGTCCACTGAGGAAGAAAAAGCACGGTGGTTAAAATATTTAAAGCTTCAGTAGGCAACACTTGTTTTGGCATCATTGGGCATAAATTCCATAATAACCTTTCAGCATATTGTAATTCAAGTGTTCTGAGAGATAACTAGACTTTTGCACCTCCTCATGGCTCTGTTTTGTTGACCAATCACAGGTCATTTCAGAGAGAGACGCTATCACACTACATGTCCATTACTTGTTCAATGCAATGACACCAAATGTAAACAAAGCAGGTGTAAAACTAGAACAAAAAACTACTCTCTACAGCTTATTTTTTCTTATTACGGTCTTAATAAAATTAGAAAATATTCAGCACTTTTCATTTGTCAAGTAATTAATTCACACAGGTGTATACAAAATACTCTTTACCATGTGGTTTATCTCTCTCTTCATCTCTTGAATTATCAGAAAACCTGCTATATCGTGATATATATCGTTATCGAGATATGAAATGACCGATATTGTGATAGAAGATTTTGGCCATATCGCCATATACTTCTGCTACCTTCAAAATGTCTGCTACAACTGACCCAGTTACCAATGAGTTCTGCTTTTAGAGTAGGGCTACAAACTGTATGTTGTCTGTCAACTAAAGGTATTTAAAAGAAGATATACTCACCGATATATGCATCTCGACTAGTTGGCACAGGAAATGCTGTGCACAGGTAAGTGTCCGACTGAAACATTAAAGAGCACAATGATCATATTCATGACTGAATAATAGAGAACAGTCGTCGATGGCTGAAATGTCCAGCAGCATAACTTCATGATGTATTCATTATAGACAGATGTTTACAATAAAACGTTATTTAAGTTTTACAAAAACAGTTTGTGTGAAGGGCTGCAGAGCCTTCACTCAGTAGTACAGACACAGACTCACCCCAGCTGGGACAACACCTGGCATCCGAATATCCACAGAGAAGTTGTGAAAGTTCGTTATGACCTGCGGCCTGCTCCTGGACACGCAGTCACTGGGATCTGAGAAGACGTTTTCCTGAGACCTTGAGGAGGAACAAAAGAAAAATGTGGTTTACTTCCTGCTACACAACAGGTGCCTGCTTCGCTCACATGCAGGAGTGTCGCAGCCGCTGCTACAACTCCCATCCTAGGGGAAACACTGACTGCCCTACTGAGACACGATCATATGCATCAGTGGCCGTGTTTCCATTAACCTATTTTTATGCGCATTTTGAAGTGTGTTGGATTTATTATGTACAAAAGTGCTTACAATAACCTGACTGTTGGATTTGTTATGATTAGAGTGATTGTGAGGAAAGGGAGGAGGCCAGGTGTTGTTCTTCTTTTGCAAGGTCAAAGGGAGGAAGGAGCCAGAAGGAGATAACAGAGAAGACATGCAGCAGAAACATCACGTGCCATAAGCTCATGAATATTAATATTGTGTAAACCATGAATAGGCTGGATCAGGGATAGCTCGGGGTTCAGACTTCGCGAACTGACCCATGCACTGTATGTTGTCAGGGACACGTAGGTTGGATCCAGATATCTGTAAACTCTTTTATTTTACTTATGCAACATTGATTGTTCGGAATAAATTGAATCATTATGCTTTAACTCATCTGTTTGGAAATTCTCTTTGTCACACAAGATTAACCAACACGTAACTGGGCCTTGACCTCTTGGAGGTAGAAGGCCAGTTCCTTCAAGTGCTACATTAGAAAATCTGTATGGAAACGGCAAGAATTGATAAAACTTACTCAATTGCAGTTTTTCAAAAATTGTGAATCATTGCAACCACGAGAGGTCCTTGACAATATAGTCATAAATATACACAAAAAATATTAGGCTGATGGGTCCACTAGTTTGCAAGATAAGCCGTGGACAGACGCACGCACGCACGCACGCACGCACACACAGACAACTGAATATGTCTGGCAGACATAATAACAGCTTAAACTTTCCAAAAATCCATTTCACATCTCCAATTCCAAAAATAGAGAGCTTTTTTTACTTACCTTTTGAACCTGTAGAGAGGGTTTTGTATTTCCAAGCTGTGGCTGTGACAGATGAATGCGAGCACCACCACAAAGAACACAGGGACTCCCATCATGCCTGTGGTTCTCACAGCTTGTTTCGCTGCTGCTGCTGCTGCTGCTGCTGCTGCTGCTGCTGTCTGGGCTGCAAATGTGAAAAAGAGTCTGGTTGAGGAGGAGTGGGGATATGAGGGTAGGTGAAGGTAGCAACCCTGCTGTACCTCATTCCTTTAGTATGTACACTTGGTGGAAAAAACACCTGAAAAAGCGTGAGTTAACTGAATGCCATGGTCGTGTGACGACAAACCCAGCACAGGCATAGAACCCAGTAACACAGCTGGCTCTGTCCTCCACGGATCTTGAACTATTAATTCACACTTTCATATTCTCCCGTCTAGACTATTTTAATTCCCTCTACACCTGCCTCAGTCAATCTGCTTTAAATCGCCTACAGGTGGTTCAAAATGCAGCGGCCAGGTTATTAACCATAACTAGCCGTCGGTCTCACATCACCCCTGTTCTGGCATCCCTCCATTGGCTCGCTGTAAAATTCTGAATCAACTTTAAGATCTTGCTAATTACATATAAGGCACTGCGGGACCTCACCCCCAGTTACATTGCTGATCTCCTTGTTCCATATTTGACCTGTTGAACACTTCGATCCTCTAATCTCGGCCTTTTATCCATCCCCCGCTCAAACTGCAAAACAAAAGGTGGTCGGGCTTTTTCTGTTTTAGCCCCAAATCTCTGGAATCACCTCCCCCAATCTATTACAGCTTCTGAATCTCTGGACTGTTTTAAGCGGCTTCTAAAAACCCATCTCTACAGGCAACCCTTTCTATAGGCCTCATCCACATGTGTGTTTGTCTGTTTTTGTTTGATCTGTTTCTCATTGTTTCTGTGTTTCATATTGTTTGATGTTTCATTTGTGTGTGAAGCACTTTGTAACGGTGTGTTTAAAAGGTGCTATATAAATAAAGCTTACTTACTTACTCCATCGATGCATTCTATTTACAATATTCACATGTTGTTAATAGGATTGGTCCATTTGACAATATATATATATGCACACAGTGCACTTTCATAGACTAAGCTACTGGAGTTACCCTGCACTATACTCATTCTTAACAGTCTCTTCTGCACTATATTCTCTTTTTTAATAGTTGTGTATCACAGCTGTTACCCTGCACTATATTCAGTTTTAACAGTTTTCTTCATCTCCTTGTATTTTTATATCTGGTATATTTTTTTGTACTTTGCACTACTAACTTTTTTACTGCCTTTTTACTAACATGTTTTGCACTATGGAACTGTGATGATGGAAACTTGAATTTCCCTCGGGATCAATAAAGTTACTATCTATCTATCTATCTATCTATCTATCTATCTGTTATCTGTCTGCCTGGATATTTTTGATACTAAATTCAATATGTATGGCAAGATCTCTAACAAAATCCATGGTCCCATGCTATTTATCACATCTCCCACCATGGAGCTCCAGCCTTGCTGCTGTAAGGACATAACCCAGAGGATGCTTATCTTATAAATGGCAAAGGAAAAAAAATCCCTGAGATGCTCAGCTTGCTTGCTTGGTGGTGACTCATCTCTGTTTAACAGAGAAAGGTGGAAATAACACAGGGAGAGGAGGAGGAGTGTGAAGGGGCAGTGCAGCAGTGCTGCTGACATCACAGCCTTACTGAGGAAACTATGGAAACAGGGCTCATCCCACTCATGGACCACTGCACGTATTGCACCAGAAAACACCAATAGCATTTGATATTGAACATTTTCTTATGTTTATGTTCTTCTACAGCCACCCTAAAACCCCTCAGTTATAACCATGTTATTATTATAACAGGATTACAGTTACACTGCTGTTGGTTTAATTTGCAATAATAGATAAATGTGATAAATTAGAAACATCTGCGTAGGCTAGGGTGGAAATAGAAGTAGATATAAACACAAATACTGAATTCAATATGTTCAAAATAGATGATTGTTTATCGAAGACAGCATTAACTGACTGATGTCACACCTTAACTAACAAACAGGAAGCATCAACAGTAAATAAGCTAACGTTAGCTAACGGTTCTTCTGCGTTGATGTGTTGTTGACAGGTTAAAACATCGTATTTTAAATGTACTTCGTTTAATAAAAGGTGTCTATAAAGTGGACCGTTAGCTTGAGACTTAGTATATTAAAGAGTATATGCTTTTTTTTATTAAAAAATGGTACCTGTTCGCTGACGTCTGAAGTCCTGTGTTGACTAGATAACCTGTAGTCTGGTTAGTGAGAACTAACAAGGACACTTCCTGTTTTCAGAATAAAAGAGTCAGCTCTACAAACGTAAAGCTCACACCCACACTTCCTCTTTTCAGAATAAGGGCGTCAGCTCTACAAAAGTTATTTTTTATTTTTTATATTTTTTTATTCGGTATAATAATATATAAATATGTATATATAAAAATAATAATATATAATAAAATAATAATAATAAAGAACATTATAAAATATATATATATAATAAAATAATAAAAATAAAAATATAATAATACAAATAATAAGATATAATAATAAGATATTAAATAAATGAAGAAAAAAGAAAAAAACAAGACAAAAGAAACAGGGCTCATCTCAAATTAATTTGTACATAACAAATAAAAGCGTCATCTCTAGAAACGCTCACAAGCTCACACTACACTTCCTCTTTTCAGAACAGGAAGTTATTTTTTTTATTCGTTATAATAATATATAATAATATATAAATAATAATATATATAAAAATAATAAAATAATAATACAAATAATACAAATAATAATATATAATAATAACATAATAAATAAATTAAGAAAAAAGAAAAGAAAAGAAAAGAAATAGGGCTCATCTCAAGTTAATTTGTACATATCAAATAAAGAGAATAAAAGCGTCAGCTCTACAAACGTAAAAATCTCACACCAGACTTCCTCTTTTCAGAAGAGGAAGTTATTTATATTTTTTAATTTTAATTTTTTTCTAGTAATATTATGACTTTTTTGTGGAAATCTCAGATGTTTTTTCCCTCAATGTAGCCCGAATACTCCGTAGTACATTTGCTCTTTGGGCCTCACTGCATTAGACTTATATACTAACTATATACTTAGACTATAAACTTTTTTTTTTTTTTTCTAAAATGGCTCTTTTGATAGTAAAGGTTGCTGACCCCTGGTTTAGTCAGACAGGGTTTAGTTTTGAGGTATCTGCATTTATGTATAAAAATATTGTTAACAAAATCTAAATTCCGATTCACAGCAAAGATACCAAATTTGACAGTTTTTTCTCTGTCAATGGTGACAGCTCAATCCCCTTGGATTAGTTATTTTTATTTTTATTTTCCATTTTCTTTAGTAGCATAACTAGTAATTAGAATCCTGACCCACCACTCCTGACCGGTTGGTGGCGGTAATGCACCATAAAGTTGCTTAGCAACCGCCATAAAACTCCGACGTAGAAGAAGAAAGAGAAGGAAGTTGTTTTCTGTAAACACATCTCGTGTGTTACTCTGTTCTGTCAGTGGACGTCTTGTCTGCTGAATCATAACAGCATGTGATCCCACAAAGCGACAGGTACGTTAGTGAAAGACTCTAAATAATGCAGAATATCTGAAGTTATCGTGTTGTTGTTGCAGTTCCTTTCAGTCTGTCTTAAACACAATTGTGTGTATTCCCTTTAAATAACCTACCTTCCAGCCATGTATGGTAGCTCTGTTGTGCATATACTAGTGAAGGCGAGCTGAAGCTTCATGAAGCATTGAAGCTTTCCAGCAACTTGGTTCAGAAAAGGGTTCATTTCTGGAGGCTTCATGTGCACAAAACCACCTGGTGGTCAAAGAGTGTAAAACAGGCAGATATGATCTTAACCATGTGATCAGATAAGATCAGATATTCCTTTATTAGTCCTGCAGTGGGGTAATGTGCAGTGTACAGCAGCAAAGGGGATAGTGCAAAAAACAAGATGCATCAGCTAACACAGTGTAACAAAATATGAACCTTTTAAATAGAAGGAAGTATAAAATAGGAGCAGTATATACAGTATTGACAATAAACAGACTATTAACAAAATGGCACAAGTGGAAAATGATATTGCACAGTGAGAATGAAATTAAATTCCACCTGAAAATATCAGGCTATTGTCAGTTTTTGGTGTGTAAGTGTAAGTGGTCTACTGGGACCGCAGGTCTGTGATATACTTATTTTCATGTCTTGTATATTATAAAGCAGGTTTAAGTGCTATATAAATACTGTTAAACTATCAATACGTTCAATATACAGAGAAACACACACACAGCCCGTATTCAGCAATTGTGCATTTGAAACAAGCCGTTAGGATTTTTGTACATTTGTGATGTCACAAATATACAATATATATAGATCATTACACGGTTTTAAACATAAACATTTCAAATGTGTCCAAGTTTATTTCCTGTTACAGTGTATGTGAATAACATCATCTGACAGGAAGTAAACATGAACCCAAACTGTTGCCTAGCAACGCAATTCCATTGAAATGCACTAAAACAGAGCGTTTCAGACAGAGGGTGAATACAGGTATATTCAGGCAGACAGTATGAGGAAAATAAAGTTTTTTTTAACATTACAGCATGTAAACATGTTGTAGTAGAAACACAAAATACAAGTATGAACCTGAATACGAGCACGATATGGGACCTCTTATTTTAGCATATCATTATTAAAATAGGGCCCTTAGGCTTGAGAAGCGGCTGTGTGCTGCTCTTCATCGGAGGTGGAAAACCAAAACTAATAGAAGACACTTCTGATCAGGCACACATCTCACCATTGTGTGATTTATTGTCTACACAAATGTAACCTGGTAGCTGATGTACCAAACAGACTCATTGGCTTTTCCAAAAGCGCTGTTGTCAAAAAAAGCACCAGAGTTTCGTCTATTTGTTTCTATACTCTTTGGTTTCTCCAGCACTGACACAATGCTGTGGAGGCAGGTCTGGCTATGCGAGACCAGGCTTGCCGCAGTAGTTGGTGCAGTCGGCAGCAAAACACTGTTTTGACCTGTAGCTTGTATACTTATCCTCTCCCACGTTTGTTTTACCATTTCAGATCCAGGGCACCATGGGTCGGAGCAGTAGCAGTTCGATCTCCCATGGCGTTCCAGTGGTGGCGGTGTGCCTTGCTGCTTTGCTACTCAGCAATGCCTTGATCTACCTGTATCTGGACGCTTTGTATCAGACCAGTGAACAGCTGGTACCCTATCACGTAGGCTGTGAGCCTCGGCATTTTAAAATGACGACCATGAAAAACTGCACCCCCTGGCTCCAGTGTTCACAGATAAACGCCGAAGTACGCAAGCTGAAGCTGATTGGCCAGGGAGCTGTTAAGAAGGTAGATCGTCTTTTACATTGTACATTGGCTTACTTTATTGTGTGAACTGAATTACAAGCAGTAGATGCAAAAAAGCCTCAAGTTATGTCAATTATTTGCAATTTACGGCAAGTTTAGGATGAGAACACAAAAATGTTGATGTTATTTGTAGTGGTCAGTATGTGTGGCTTTACCTCCTGATTTACTGACTTCATCATCCACTTCTCTTTCCCCAGGTCTTTCTGGCGGAGTGGAGGGGTCAGAAGGTGGCTTTGTCCAACCTATCCTCTCTGGATTACCGGGAGGATTTCCTCCATGGATTGTCCATGTTGCAGGCCCTGCAGGGCCCCCAGGTGGTGCAGTTGGTTGGGTTTTGCCTTGAAGAGCACACCCAGGTCACGGAGCACCACCCACTTGGCCCGCTGCTCAACTTGAATGGCGTTCTTGCACAAGAGCAGCACCAGCAGCACAACACGTGGCAGATCCGGCTGAGGCTGGCTACAGATTACGTCTCCATCCTCCATTATCTCCATAACAGCCCAGCTGGACGGCGAGTTATGTGTGATTCCAACAGCCTGGAGAAAACTCTCTCCCAGTTCCTGCTGACGAGTGACTTTCACCTGGTGGTGAACGATCTTGATGCGCTGCCTGAGGTGGACCCACATAGAGGCATGTTGGTGAAATGTGGTCACCGGGAACTCACCGGGGACTTCGTTGCCCCAGAGCAGCTGTGGCCGTTCAGAGATGAAGGGAAGCCATTTTCGGACGATCTCATGCCTGCGTATGATGAGAGGACGGACATCTGGAAGATCCCAGACGTGACACGGTTCCTGATGGGAAGGGTACCTGGAGGGGATGTGGTCCACTTCCATCTTTTTCAGATCCACGAGCAGTGTAAGAAGGAAGACCCTAAGCTCCGCCCTTCCGCGCTGGATGTTTTGAAGGTGTACCAGTCGGTCTACAGCAGCATGGTGCAGGACAATGCTGGCCTTAGAGACATGCTGTAGAATACGTCTCTTCACGGGGCAGCGGTAGCTCAGTCCATAGGGACTTGGCTCTGGAACCGGAGTGTTGCTGGTCCCCGGTTCGTCTCCAGGGCACTGCCGAGGTGCCAAAGCAACAACCCCTCCAAACTCCCCCCCGGCGCTGTGTAGAAGCTGCCCACTGCTCCTAATATAGGACGGGTTAAATGCAGAAACTAAATTTCACTGTGTGCTTTGCTATGTACAATTTGTGACAATAAAAGTTGATTACACTGATATTTTTTTAATTTTTTACAATAAAAATTCAAGCTACAGTTTTACAATGTTGTGCAGTATAATAAATGGGACTGGTTTAGAACCAACTGTAGATTTTGTGGGTTGTTTTGGAAGACTCATGTCATCTTCCGTACCACTCTCCGCCTTAAAGCTTCAGTAGGCAGTATATTTTTTTGCATCATTGGGGAAAAAATTCTATAACGTTTCAGCATATTGTAATTCAAGTGTTCTGTGAGAAAACTAGACTTCTGCACCTCCTCATGGCTCTGTTTTCATGCTTTAAAAAATCTAGCACATGACCGAAGACTTTGGTTAATCACAGAGAGAGAGGGAGCGTTCCTATTGGCTGTGCTCCGGCTGGTGGGCGGGGCTTGGTCAACCTGATCTCAACATGGCTGCCGGGTCACAAACTTTCTCATTTTACAGCTAAACAGTAAGATGTTTCTGAAAACATTTGAGGAGAGAAATAGGCATTAACGTAACAGAATATTGATTCATATTTGACCGTCGCTGCCTAGTTTGACCGTTTGATTGGAGTTTGTGAGTGATTGACAGCTGCTCAGAGACAGCAGCTGGACGGCAGACCTCAGATCAGTTCTGACTGCTTGTTTTCCTCCGGTCTGTGAAATCTTGCCGATGCCATTAGGAGCACCGGAGGACACAGAGGCACATGGTTTTTTTTCAGATTATCTGTCTCATACATTACTGTCAGGATATAGTGACCATTTTATAAAAATAACTTCAAAGGTCCCATATTGTAAAAAGTGAGATTTTCAGGTCTTTTACATTATAAAGCAGGTTTAAGTGCTATATAAATACTGTTTAACTATCAAAATGCTAAATATACGGAGAAACACACAGCCCGTATTCAGAAACTATGTGTTTGAAACAAGCTGTTAGGATTTCTGTCCATTTGTGATGTCACAAATATACAATATTTGGACCATTACAAAGTTTTAAATGTAAACATTGTAAATGTGTCCCAGTTTATTTCCTGTTGCAGTGTATGTGAGTGACATCAGCTAAACATTGAGCCAAACTTTTTACCAGCATTGCAATTTCGTTGAAATTCCATTGAAATGCACTAAAGCGAAGCGTTTCAGGCCGAGGGTAAATACAGGTATATTCGGACAGACAGTATGAGGCAAATAAAGGTTGTTTTTTTAACATTACATCATGTAAACATGTTGTAGTAGAAACACAAAATACTCGTGTGAACCTGAAAATGAGCATGATATGGGACCTTTAATACATTTAGAAAAAAGTGTAAAAAATTTGACTTTTATCATAATTTTTTATTTATTTCATATTTTTTACTTAGGGCTTACTATCTCATAATTGTGACGATTTGATGTTGACATTTTTTTTTAATCTTTTTATATATATGTTTTCCTTTACTGATGGAAATGGGCAGGAGTGTGATGTAAACTGGATACAGATGGAACAACTACAGTGAATAATAATAACAGCTATTTATTTTTGTTTCTTATTTTTTTTTCGTATTACAAAGAGATTCATGAAAATTGTAGCCTAGCTATTATTATTTATTTTATTTTATTTAAAAAAAAAAAAAAAACAGACCGGAAGTGTTCCTTTTACTGCTGTTGACGGAACACAAGGCGTGAGAGCGCAGAACCACACAGACAGACCACACACACACACACGGGAAAGGGCTGATCATCGGATTCTCCTCTCTGTCAAACAGGTTAGTGTTTTATATTTCATTTATATTTATATTCAGTCTTGTTTCATCACAGCAGCTCATGAAGCTAAAAAAGATATATATGATATAAATTAGAGGATTAAAAGGCACAATTAGCTCATCCAAACGCGCACATCACTTCATCTGATCAATCTGGTGTTTAAAATAATCAATGACATGTAAGCATGGCTGGAGTACAGTATAATGAGAGTATTGATATTATATTGTTATATCAGTGCAGTGGCTTCCCCCATGCAGCAGCAGCAGCAGCAGCAGCAGACAGGATGAATCCGGCCTGGTGGTTTGTTGCAGCAGCACTCAGCCATCTTTTGCCATCTTTTACTCCCAAATATTCAGCTTTAAAAATCCTCTATAATAGATATTTGCAGCAGCACCACGCCTATTATTATTATCTGTTTGTGTAGTGTGCGTGTGATGTGAAGCCTTGTCCTATAGCAGCAGTATAATGAAGGTTTTTCTGTCACTATTTCCCCTTTTTCCTCTGAGTCAGCCCCAACATGGATGGCGTTCATTATAACGAGCATCCTACTGCAGCTTCATCTGTCTGTCTCTCTCTCTCTCTGTCTGTGTGCTCCTCCATCTAAACTATTTAATTTCACCTTAATAATGAACGCAGTCCAAACAAAGAAAACATTTTTTTTTTTTGATAAATGATTTGACATAAAAATAAGACACACCCTCCCTATTTAGTTTATTTCAGAAATTATTCATCTATTATTTGATTTCAGGCCCCTGTTCAGACCTGGTGTTTACATTTTATTTGTATTTTTTTATTTTATATATTTGCACATATATAAAACTGCACAAAATCCAGTTAAAGGGACTGTTTGTAAGAATTAGCAATGCTTGTTAACAGCGACACCTGTCATCTGTCTGTCTGTCTGTCTGTCTGTGTGCTCCTCGTTCTAAACTATTTAATTTAACCTTATTAATAAGAGCAGTCCAAACAAAGAAAATTTGTTTTTGATAAATGGTTTTAAACAACATGACATAAAAATAAGACACACCCCTCCCTATTTAGTTTATTTCACAAATTATTAGTCTATTATTTGATTTTAGGCCCTGTTCAGACCTGGTGTTAACATTTTATTTTTATTTTTTTATTTTATTTATTTGCACATAAAATTGTAACCTGAAAAAAATCATGTGCCTCTGTGTCCTCCGTTGCTCCTAATGGCATCTGCAAGATTTCACTTACCGGAGGAGAACAAGCAGTAAGAGCTTATCTGAGGTCTGCTGTCCAGCTGCCGTCTATGAGAGCCGGCTGGCAATCACTCGCGAACTCCGACCAAACGGTCAAACTAGGCAGCACTGATCAAATATGAATCAATATTCTGTTACGTTAATGCCTATTTCTCTCCTCAAATATTTTCAGATCATCTTGTAGTGCACGGTTTAGCTGTAAAATGAGAAAGTTTGTGACGCCGCCGCCATTGTGAAATCTGGTGAAGGAACGCCAAGTTCTGGTCACATGACCGGAGCACAGCCAATAGGAACGCTCTCTCAATGAAATGACCTGTGATTGGTCGGAGTCTCCCTACTAGAGTATTTAAAGCCTAAAAACAGAGCCATGAGGAGGAGCAGAAGTCTAGTTATCTCTCAGAACACTTGAATTACAATATGCTGAAAGGTTATTATGGAATTTTTGTCCAATGATGCCAAAAATATGCCGCCTACTGCCACCTTAACCTCTCGACCTGGGTCGCGAAGCCAAGTCAGTCAACGCGGGTTAACCTTTTCATACACACAATCAACCCTGGTTGAGTCCTCGGTGTGAAAGGGGTATATGTTAGTAGTCCTGAGCCTGCTGATCAGTGGATCTTTATGGTGAATCACGGCAACTACTGAGAGGAAGACCAAGAAAAGGAATTTTTCTGACACAGAAATCACAGTGCTTATTGTAAGTGAGGTGGTCCATGAACACTCGTTCCCTCCTACTTCTACCATTCACGTAGTCCTCGCTGAGCGACTGGATCTCATGGCTTAAGGCCAAAGTGTGTAGGATTTGGTGACATCTAGTGGTGTGGTTGCAGATTGAAACCAACTGAATACTCCTCCACTCACTCCTCCCTTTCCAAGACTGCAGAAACGTGAGCCGCCAAGTGCAAAACCGCGGTAACGCTGTTCACCTTGCTCAGAGGCCATCCTTATCATAATAACACTACTTTCGGAGCAACGGACGGAAGTCAGACGGCAGCTGGCGGCACCACGGTTTAGCACTCTGCGGCTCACGTTACCGCAGTTTGATAAGCGTGTTGGAGAACTACAGGTAAAAGTCTCTCTCTAGAGCCAGTGTCTGGTTTGTCCATTCTGGGCTACTGTAGAAACATGGTGGAGCAACATGGCGGACTCTGCGAAGAGGACCTGCTCCCTATGTAGATATAAACGGCTCATTCTAAGTAGGGATGCACCGATACCGATACCAGTATCGGGTGTCGGGTCCGATACTGTGCTCATGTACTCGTTCTCGCAAAACGGCTTCGATACGAGCACCGATACCCCTTTACGGCAGCATGACGTTAACCTCTCTTCACCATCTTTCGGGTCCTATCTCACGTGCTCATGCTCCACCTCCCCGACGGTGTGGGCAAGACAGGCCATTGGTGCGCCGGGATCCCACCTCAGCCGGCCCTCACTTTCATTGCGCCACGGGGTTTTGCTTGCACCCTCTGACTCGTGTGTGCGTAAGACTCCATAGTCCGTATTTCAAGACGGGTCGGGTGGGTTGCCGACATCGCCGCGGACCCCTGGCGCCTTTTACGTGGGCCGAGCCCCGCCCTGGGGGCATGGCGCGGTTGGGGCCCACTAAGGACAGTCCGCCCCGGTGATGCTTTGGCCACGGCCCCGGGAAGCACATTTGCCCCGAGCCTTTCCAAGCCGACCTAGAGCCGGTCGCGGCGCACTGCCTCGTATGCGGGACTCCCCAGCCTGCCGTGTGTCGCTCACACCCTCCAGCTGGCTGGTAACGAGGGTTTTTTGGCACAGAGAAGTACTCGTATCGCTACTCGGTATCGGCGAGTACCCAAATGTAAGTACTTGTACTTTTACTCGGTCTGAAAAAAAGTGGTATCGACGCATCCCTAATTCTAAGCTAACAAAAACACAACAATTCTTATTTTCAACAAAACGTAGTTATGAATATTAAATAATAATGTCTGTTAATAGATCCCCCAAAATGTTACACACGGTTCCTTTAAGATGTTCAGTGAATTTGGCCCCTGAGTGTTTGAGGTTTGTGTAACTGCTGTATTGCTTCCAGACGCAAGAGTGACTCCAGTGATGTTTTTTTCTCCACCTTCTCATCAGTCAGGATATCTCTGTAAGGATGGAAATGGATATCAGTGGAGTGCCAAGGGCACACGTCTCCATACTTCCTGCAGCGGAAATCAAAGCCACGTTGAAACCAGAACCAGAGAGACCTCGCTGTGCCAGCACCCCGTGTTCACCCATCAGAGGTACCGTAGCGGGATACCAGATCCTCCACATGGACTCCAACTATCTGGTGGGCTTCACCACCGGCGAGGAGCTGCTCAAGCTGGCCCACAAGTGGTCAGAAGGCCCTCCGGAGAAGGGTTCTGTATCTGAAGCCGTGTCCAGCTCCATCCAGAGTGCCGTCCCGAAGTCCGTGGACTTGGGCGTCCACCGGTCTTCACGGATCTGCAAAGGCAAAAGTCGCTACTACCAACCGTATGACATTCCCGCCGCCAACGGGCGGAGACGGCGGCGTATGCCCAGCTCTAGTGACACCTTCCTCAGGTCCCTGGCCCACGGAGAGCCTGGGAGGGGTCTGCATGCTCCACTCCCCCTCTGTCTGCTCAAAGGGAAGAGGGCCCATTCCAAGTCTCTGGACTACCTTAATCTGGACAAAATAAGTATCAAAGAGTCGTCAGACACTGAGGTGTTACAGTACCAACTGCAGCACCTCACCCTGCGAGGGGAGCGCATGTTTACCAGAAACAAGACATGAAAGCGGAAGGCCCCTTTTTAGGCCTCTTTCACCCTTTTGGGGATTTAGGTGCTATTTCCAGTTTGATTTCTTCTACTCAGATTACAAACTGCTCTTTAAGAAGACAGTCTGATAATCTCGTTATATTATTAACCGGGGAGGGGGGTGACGGGTTTTACCTTGTACTGTACACATAACGTTGTGAAGAAAAATCCTTAAATCACTCCTCACATTGTGCTGAGGTTGTTGAGGTTAAAAAATGTGAATTATATAAACTTAGCAATAACTGGTGAACCTATTTATTGACGGTGTTATGTGTTTGTACCGGTCAGAGACACGCTGATATGATGGAAGCACATATCCCATACTGTATCGGCTTAAAAATTGCACCATTGATATCGGTCCAATAATAGTTTTACTGCTTATCTGTGAGGAGTTGTGTTAGTGGAAGTTCTGTGATCTTTTTGTGTTTGTGTTTCACATTATGGCACTGCATACAACTGTCAAATTAGCAAAATAATACTTTCATTATGTTGCTAATTTATTGATTTATTGTTAGTTTTTAAACCTCTTAACAGAAGATGGGCATGTGTAAAAAGAAAACAACGTAGTGATACTCGCGGATCAGTTTAAGGGTTGGTAAAGATCTGTTTATTAAAGTCTGGCTTAGTACAATACTCACATGCCATATGTACATTTAAAGAGCTATTGGTCATTTGTAATAATTCCCTCTGTCCATACTTAAAGTGATCCCTTCCTTTTTTTAATGTATTTAAGTATTTTTTCCAGGCATGACATGAAACAAACATCCCCCATCCCCCAGACATCCGGGGACTTTTCAATTACATTAGGCTCGTTCGAGATAAACCAGGCCTGCGCAGGATCGATCACCGGCGATCGCCATGCAATGCATGCCGGTTAGATTTGTTATAAAAACATAATTTAAAGCGGTAAGCACCCACAGCCAGCTGTCCTTCCTGCATTTGTCAGTTTAAACTGGGTTTATTTTTAGCCTGAATTATGACTTAAACCTAATAATACGATCTGTGCATCTCTTATTTGGAACATAACCTGCTCCGGAGCAGGTTAGGTGTTCAGTATAAGTTACCATGGCGATCTACCCCGGTAAGAAGTGAACCACCGTTGTACAGGACGGAAAACCCTGAAGGGTTAACCCTGAAGTTACCTCGTTAACCCAAATCCTGCTTTCAGTGTACATATGATGCCATGTGTGTATTGTATTAAGATTTGACCTGACTGATTTTGTTTGAAAGGTGGCTGCTGTAGCTGGATCCTCGACAGAGAACGGCAACTTCCGTCATTGTTTGGTAACCAGTTGACGCGGCGGGAGTTAAGAAAACATCTGTGGAAACTTGTTAAACTCCTCCCGAAGTGTCATCCACTACAGATAGAGAGCGAGAGAGTTCCTATGCACAACCCAGACAGACATATATACATGTATGAGTGGAGTATCACTTTCATATCTGCTTATAGGTTATTGTTGGCAAATATGGTTGGGAATATGTTGCCTTTAGGAAACCATATTGGTGCATCTCTAGCTTTGTACATTGGTTTTTGTGCGCACAACAGTATTTTTGAAGTGCGTCTTTTTGATGAGTGTGTGTGTTCCCCTTACAGCTGGTGATGGCAGAAAAATGGTTTTCTGCAAACTGATTGCACTGTTGCATATCTTTGACAGACTATCTCTGGAAACGTCTCGATATTGTTACCGCTATAGGCATCAACGAGGCGTTCACAGTAAACACCGCAATATTGTACATAAGCAAGCCATGTGATACACTTAACAGTTCTGTGGAAACATCTGTACACCCTTTGAGTTTTTTTTGCACAACTTATTGTGCTGCTTTGAAAGGAAATCTTGATGTGTGTTTTCTATTACACTAAACATTTATTTAATTGACGTGTAACATATGAAGCCTCTGTGCCGGATTTATGTGATAATGGCATCTTTCAAATTGTTCTGTTGTAGAAAATGAACTAATCTGAGTAAAATGGGTGCAGTCTGTGTGTTACTTTGAGCCCATTCATGTCAGTGTTCCCGGGTCAGATCCAGAAGGGGAGTGTCAGCGTGCATTGCCACTGTTTTTTATACTACCTGGGAGTCAGAAATGTTTACTACACAAAGGGGAGTTAAATATATATACATTCAGATAAGACTATAGTCATTTTTTATTTTTTTTTTAAATATGGTACAAAACACAGCCATTACATTTGAATCAATATGAATGTGAGATTTAATGATTTTAAATACTTAAGAGAATATTATTCATCCACATTAAGTGAATGTTCTGATGATCAAAATAAGAATTATCTATATGGCCTACCATGTAGGTCAATGCTAGATCAACAGGAGGAGCATGATAGACATTTTGTTTGTAAGTGCATTTCTATCCACTGTTTATATGCGGATTTGTGCATAAAAAAACGGAAACACTGGAGATTCGATTAAAAAAATGTTGATGTTAAAAAGATAAAAGCACAATATAAGCAAAATGCGACAAAGTGCAATGGAAACAGACTTAGTGAATTAATCAAGACGTAAATGAAATGCAGCCGATTCGACTGTTATCAGGCTATTAAATAGGCGTTATCAGTCGCTATAAGCCCCATAGATGTGGGTCAGTAGGGGCCTACTAAACCCACTAGTAGGTTTTGTCATCTATTCACATGGTAGATCACGGAAAGAAGTTATAAAAGAAGACAACAGCGACCTCTAGCGACCGTAGTAATTATGACAGGAGCAGAAGGGAAGTCAGGTGTTAGGTGTATAGACAGTGTGAGTGTAGATTGAGGACGATGGATGAGACACAAAATGTGAAACCAACAATGTGTACTTGTCTTTGTGTTCGTAGTTATGTTTTTCCCTAAACTTAACTAAATGTTTTCTTTTGCCTAAACCTAAGGAAGTTGTTGTTTGGTTGCCTAAACCTAAAGAAGCCTTTTTGTTTGTGTATAAAACGTGACATTTCATTCAGTTTTACGTGTTAGAACGTGTTGCTTTTAAGTTTCACTTTCACTTTTACAACGTGGTAGGCCCCTAATGATCCACATCTATGGTGCTTATAGCGACTGATAACGCCTATTTAATGGCAGTCGAATCGGGTGGGAAATGTGACATCCACTGCAGAGAACAAAATATTGCAGCAGACAAAACCATCAGATGTGTGTGGAGTGATAAGGACACTGTAACCTTCCTTAAATTATTACATGAAACGCCATATTTTCATCACATTTTTATCACATTGTTTTCACTCGTTTGAGGGTTGACTGGAGCTCTTTCAACTATACCATCTTCTTGCGCTTCTTGTCTTCTGCAATGGTTTAATGGCACCCGACTGGAGAATTAGCACCACCAACTTTTTTATCTTGTTGCGCCCAAATATTTGCTTAACAGTAGTGGATGGAAACCCACATTATTTCACATTTTCATTTGTGGATTTCTTGAAAATTTGGTTAAAATTGTGCTTAATTTGGATGGGCAACAGTTATATTCTAACTATATGTCACATACAAATAATGTAAATGTTAAACAGCTAGTAAGCGAAGCAAAATTAAAAATCATTTTTGTTTTCAGACATTTTGAAACTTTGATTTAAAACTCAAGGGGTGTACAAACCATTCCACTGTATACTGTATGTAAAGTCACTCTTTTGCACTTCTATTAATTCCTTAAGCCAAACGGAAAATGTACTCTTGATGTTAACCAATGACTGTTAGATGATTAAAGCTTATTTCAAACAGATTTCTGTGATGATAAGAAGGAAGCTTATAGTGTTCTGTTTCTGCCTGAAACAAATCCTTTAACTTATAGCATTGTTATTCAATCAATGTTTCTTTGCTCACATATGAGGTATTTCTTGTGCATATTTTGTTTGCTCTGTTGCACTTCTAGGCAACGAGTAGTAAACAGACAAAGATTTGATTATAGAATTTATTTGGCTTACACATTGATGCATTACTATCTGTTATGCGTGAGTACAAAAAGCATGAGTACATTTATATTCTAAAAGTTTTGCAGTGTAGCAGTAAAAAAAAAAAAAAAAACACAGTAGTACATAATCAGTATAAAAGCATAGAAATGCCAGTACGTCATATCACAAACAGAACGATTTTTGGAAATTCCAGCAGTATACAACACATCCACCATGTGAAATCATCCACCATAACAAAGATCCACAGGATGAGTCCGACTGCTGTCAATATTCACACGGTGTCTCACATTCTGGTCTCTTCTGATGGTCGGCTCCTGAACTCCTTAATGACCAGATGTAAAGGCAGCCACTTCCTTAATGAAGCTTTGATCGCTATGATCCATCTGTAAAGAACATCAGAAGCATCAACATGACAATATCTGTTCTGAATGTCTCGTGAAGCGCCGTCTGACTTATGTCTCGTTTTGTAAAATACAATGGAAATGCAAAGAGAAACTTTGCACCAGAGTCTCATAAGTTTATTCTCACCGTTTATTCTCAGTAGGATTTTCAGCACAGAGGTGGAAAGTCTTGAACTCATCAGACGGAGGTTTCAGCTCAATGGTGGATTTCTTAGATCCATAGGGCTGCTCTCGCACAATGTACCCCTGAAGGTAGATCCCACCTGAAGACACGGATGATAAAAGTGATCAATGTTTCCTCACGTTTCCTTCACCAATGTCTGAGAAAAAAGTGGTCAAATAGATAAAAACAGGAAGATGCGAAAAAGGCGGATGTGATGCAGGTGTATAGAAGGTACACTCCCCGTCATTTTGATTACATTTAGCACCATGCAAGGACCAGATGACAGTGAATACATCTGAAGATGGAAGCACCGTATTTGAGGCGAGCATATCAGCTGTTTGGTAAGAACATGACAATTGTGACATGTGTCAGCAGACAAAGGAAAGACCAGCCCTGCACACATGTTGTCACTGAACTGTTACCTGGGTCTAGCACCTATATCTGAGTGAAGTTTTTATGGAGTTTATCAAAGCGCCCCGACTGCTGTGAGACATAAAAGCTGTCTTATCGCAGGTGAAAACAGGAACACATTCACATGGACGCGAACAATATGTTACATTTTACCTTGAATGTGCATGTTACATTCATGGTGACATGACATGCAAATGATTTCACTGAAAATTGCACTCTATGTAACAAGGGTGACCCCAGAACTGAACTGAAAGTGAAACTTATCTATGCTCTCTCCAAAGACAGCAGGCTCCGTTGACAAAAACAGTATAGAATTTGAAACATGACATACCAAGTGCATGAGTTGCGCGGATACCGCTGTACAAGGAGAGGCAGCCGTCCTTCAGAATGCAGTAGTGCTGGACCCACATGTCCAGGTTTTTGTCCATTTTGTGAAGCAATCCGAGACACTCCGGGTTCTTCACAGCCAGCGGGGGCAGATTAGAGTTGTGTTTGGTGACATCCATCCACACGTGGTTCTAAAAACATGAGCGGCAATTGAGGAGATTATATATTTAGCCTGAAGGCTAAATATATTAGCTGATAAGCCAGTGTGAGTGACAGCGTGACACGTTCGTTCTAATCTACCTCTGTGATAAATATCGCAGTCACACAACATGCAACTTTTTAAAATGTTTGCAAGGCCCATTTGATTTATGACATATTTAGATAATACCTGTGTGATGGGATGAATGGCTCTCTCCATCGCTTCCAGCCACCTAAAATCACAAAGATACAGCTTAAACGTGATCTTAGCCCCAAACATTTTCTGAATTAAATCACTGTTGAGGTTTGAAATGCACCGATACCGATACCAGATCGGTATCGGTGCATATCAGTCCAAAGCCTGATGTTTTCAGCTTTTTGTGCAAATGTGAAATACATACAAGAGCAGATACATGGAAACATACTGAACACTATCTTTGCTTTAGAAAGTTCTGCACTATACCTTTTCATCTCCTGGTTGGAGATGGCACAGAAGAAGTACACTCGGTTACCAGACTGCGGGCGGCACTTGAACACAAATGGTTTTCCCAGAGAAATGTCGGGTCCCACCTCAGCCCCTTCCAGTTTCACTGCTGACAAATTCTGCCTCTTGCCTTCATCCTGTAAAGATGAACATGAAGGAATGTCTTGTTTTATTTTGTGTTTTCAGAAACTAGATTACATAATGATGACGATGATGGCGGCTCCCTGCTCACCCGTTTGTGTCTGTAGTAGAACAGGCAGCAGTTATGTGTGAGTACGAACCACCTCTTCCTCCAGCCTTTAAACAGGCCAGACTGGGTACGCTTGTGAAGATAACCACGACATGCTGGTCTGGGGGTGTTCGGACCGCGGGCGATGTCTGACCCAATAGTCAACGTGAGAACATCTGGGCCTGCAATATCAACAACATTGCATTTTAATCAACATCCATTTAAAGAGGGACTCTCTGTAAGAATCAGACTTGTTAACAATGACACCTGTGGCCGTTAAGTCATCGACAGTCAGCGTCCTGTTGCTCACGCTACCGACACACACGACACTGAACGTGATTGACAGGCATCATGTTGATTAACCTTAGCAACATTAGCCAGCTAAAACCACAATATCACTGAATATTTCACCTGCTTGGCAGGAATGTTAGCTGACCAGACGAAGGACCCTCCATGTGTCGATGCTGATCCAAGTGTTAACTTTTCCTGCTTCTGTCTCCGAACCGTGGTCAGATGGCGCAGGGGAGACACGGTAGTTTTGGTCTCCTGACTACGGAGTTGATAACGTTACTCGCTACCACAACACTCTAGTTTCCCCCCCGACGTCTGTCACATTCCTGTTTTGCAAGACGGGCTTCACCAGATATAACTTTATTTTTTTGTGATTCTGTGGAGTTTGTGTTGAAGTCTAAGTTGTGGTGGAGGCTGGTTGTTTGTTGGCATTAGCGGACTCCATTTAATCCATTTTCTAACCAAATGTTAGCTACAGCTAAGGCACTCGTTAGCGCGCATGATGTCACATCCGTAGTATTTTCCCTGAAAAACAAGCCCGGGTTCTTCACATGAAAATCAGGCTGATAGAGGAAATCCAGAGAGTCGCGGAAGGTCTAATTTATTAGGTTAGGTTACAACCTGTTCACACATTGGCAATAAAAAAAGTTGTGTAAAAAGTTACATACAGTCCCTTTAAGTATTTTCATTCTAAACTCAAACACAATATTCTAAATTGGCAAAAATGTCAAAAAAAACAAAGTTCTTTAAAACCTATCAAATGTCATAGAGTAGGTATGTCACCTCAAACCCCTGCTACATGTTCCTAACCTTAACCAAGTATTATCAGTGCTTCTACTGGTTATACTCAACATTAAGTCAAATATTTTGTGGATCAACACCACAAGTGTGCAGTTATCACGTTGGGTCAAATTTTCCAACCGGCCACCATCAGCCAATATATTCATCCAATTGCCTAACCCTAATTATCACCCATCATAGCATACCTTGCCTGGCCAACTCAGCAGCCTCAGAATGAGGAATGCTGGTGACATCAGTTCCATTGACAGCGAGGACAGAGTCTCCGACCATCAACCCCGCTTCTTCAGCAGCCCCATCTGCAATAACCGAAATGAAAAAATGTAGCTTATAGAGCAAACACACAGAGTCGAAGCAAAGTCAAAAACCCAATGGCAAGTTACAATAATAATACCCAATGGTTAGAATAACAGACTTTAACCACATACATAAATTGTGTATCACTGTAAAGCTGAGACTCCTCTGGATCCAATGAGCCAAACTAATATATTAAAGTTTGCAGATTTGGCTTTTTTCTGAAGTGTAAATACCTGAATGCAAACAAATCCGAAAAAAAACAAACCCTTCAGTTCGGAAACTACGACCCCTAAATGAGTCGGCACTGCAAACTAGGGATCCACTTACTTGTGTCAACCTCTGTGACCACAATGGGTTTAGAAAACTGGATTCGAAAGCCCCAAGGATACTCTCCTGTCCCTCTCCTGATCTTCACAGTCCTCTCACGAACTGAAAAGGAAGAGAAAGTTTAGTGTAGGAAGATACATGTGTATTCATTTGCCTCTACATGGTGTTTAAACCACGTCTTAAAGCAAGAGTTAATTTACAATTGAAGAACTTCCGACTGCAATTCAATACTAAATACATTTTCCCGTGACCATGAGCTGAATAAAGTCAGTTGTCTTGTAAAATCCCAATCTCTGGCTTACTTGAGACAACTCGAGTTCTGCTATTGAGGCTGGGAGGAACGGCCCCTGGTTCGACATCGTCTCCTTGGTAAATCCATGCTGACGAGTGGAACGTCTCCGTGTAAAAGCCCCTGTCTTCTTTGTCTTGAACTGTTATGTCATTAGAGCGAGTATCCTCCGATACTAGAAAAAAATATAGGCAAGAACACACCAACATTTTAACTTTGTAACACAATACACCCAACACAGATCGATAGATCAATAAGCTCATCACCCAATCAGGTAGTAGCGTATATGAGGAAAAGGAAAGAATGCACTTAGTTACATTTCACCACTGAATACTGTGCCTGCTCCTCAAATTGGGGCACTTGGTAGCCTAATTTTATGATTATTTTGATACATCCTCCTTGACTCTAAAGCTGGGCAAACACTGTACGATTTTAGCCCATTTCTGGCCCGGATTTTGAGCGGCACAACTCATTTTAGAGTCGGAACGAACTTCAGCTTCATCGGGCGTCGTTTGCCATGCAAAGAACGTAATTTTGGTCGGCCGACCACAGGCTCTCGCACAGTGTACGCCCAGCTTTAGAGATATGTCCAAGCTCAGCCCTAAAGTTACCTGATTCCTCTGTGATGTCGCTGGTAATCGAGCTTCCTCCAGCAGAGCCCCACTGCTTGCTCTCCTTGAAGAGATTTCGCCTCTTGGTCAAGTGGTCAGAACCAGAACCACTGCTGTCTGGATCTCTGTGAACCACAGGTTTCGGATGCTCCTTTGCCTCTAAGGAAGCTGGGAATGATAATAAACAGTCACAAAAGGGCAGTTTTATATAAATAATTGACAAGAAATTAGTTACTACCACTAACGTTACGGTAACTTACGTCCGAATACAAACTGTTTATCTGCTTTGTCCGTTTTACTGAGCTGCTCTTTTGTATGGATTTCTGCCTCTGTTGAACCTTTGGCAGGACATGATGCAGGTTTGTCTGGTTCCTTTGTTCTTGTTGTGTCCAATTGCAGATCATTTGTCTGCTCAGTCATTAGCGTCAGAGAAGGGCTGGCATTTCCTGTTTTTTCAGGTTCAATCTCATCTGTAACCTCATTTGTGTTTAATGAATTGACACACTGCAAAGGGGATGTGCAGGGGTCTTCCAAAGCAGCTCTAGGGTGTTTTTCCATACCCAATGATGAGTTCGTCTGCAGGAATCTTTGCTCGAGTGTCGTGACTGAGGACTTACTCTGTTTGGCTACTGAATCCTCTCGGCTTTCATATTTAACCTTATCATTGTGGAGTACAGGATGGCTCCGTAGCATTTGTTCATCTGTGCCGCTGCAGGACGGAGGGATGACTTGTACAGCGAGGGCTCTAAGACTGAGCTCCACTGCAAGGCGCTCTGGGCTGTGATATTCTACTTCCCCCATTTCTTGGTCAAATCCACTGTCTGCAACAGTGTCCAGACTTTCCATGTCCTTAAAACTGCTCAGTTTTAAGTCCAAATCCTGTCGTCTGAGATCTTTCGGATGGTATCTGACGCTGCTTCGTCTTCGTTCATTGTTTACCTTGAACATATCATCAGGATTATCCTCGGAGCTGCTCATATAGAGCGGACTGGGCAACGGTTGATTTTGATCGTGGCTGTTTTGGCTTTCTGAGACAGGTTTGGAACTTCCCTTGGTTTGTGAAGAATTATAGTCAGCGCCGTGATGAATCCTCTCAGTTTGGAGAAGAGGCGAGCACACGCTCAAAGAGGAAAACCACTCTGTAGAAGGAAACAGAGGATCTTCTTGCATTAATCCGAGACCCTCCGACATCCTGGGGAACGTTTGGCGTCTTTTCCTCGGGTACAAACACGCTCTGTGTTCCACGGTGGCGATACTGTTGTGTCTAATCCAGGATTTCCTCTTTTGACAGTTGATGAAGTCTTTGGTGAAGCTGGACCTGTTGGTCGACACTGAGGGCCTCATGAGCGTGTGCTCATAGTTTTCTGATAATTGATCGAACGAAGGTGCCAGATCCGCTCTTTCCTCTTCATCTCCAGAAAAAGGGGGTTCTTCGTTTTCAGTAGGTGTCGGGTGAAATTCCCTTAGATGTTCGTCAACAGGATTACGAGCGCTAATCCTGCAGGAAGCCAGGTCATGTGTTAGGTCCTCCAAAGTGTTATATTTAATGTCCGCAAAGTCTTGGGGTGGAGGGATGTCCCAGAACTGATCTCTACTGATGGGATATTGTTTCCTCTTCCATATAAAGTCTGTTGATATTAGTGGATTGGGATCGCCGTTGCATTGAGAGTAGTTTGGATTGTCCCCTATGTTTGTTGGATTGACAGAATCACTATGAGAATCTGTTTGTTCACTTACGTTGCCAAAGGTGAATCTGTAATTTGTGTTTTGATCGTGATCAGTGACATTTTGTGACGGCTGCTCAGACGACTCGTTATTCGGTACCCACGTCTCTCTGCTCTTAAAAAACGTCTCAGCACAGGCCCCCTTTTCATTCATGAAAACAAACGTGGTCTTGATGCCGGGAGTGTTCTCTTGTACAATTTCTTGAATTTCAAGTTTCACATGTGACCCGGTGCAGTTGATTGTCATGATGTTAGTAACTGGTGTTGATGTTAGATTTTCAGGTAAAGGTTCGTGTGACTGTTCGACAATGATCTTTGGGGATGAATCTTCCACGTCATCGACAGACACCGACGTTACTGTCCTCACTCCTTTGTCTTTGTCCTCTGTTGTTTTGGTATAAATTCTCCTTTGATTTGGATACCATTTCACACGATAATCCTGTTTAAATCGTTTCACCTTGGGTGGAGCATTGTTGTATTTTTCCTCGTCGTCGGATCCCGACAGAACATTTTCCTTTC
The DNA here is from genome assembly GCF_015220745.1 of Sebastes umbrosus. NCBI lineage: Eukaryota > Metazoa > Chordata > Actinopteri > Perciformes > Sebastidae > Sebastes > Sebastes umbrosus. Next base: position 5,885,457 of record NC_051287.1, on the reverse strand, counting down.
GAAGAGAGTCCGACTCACCCTTTTCAACAATGTCATCTTTGTAGCTGACACTGTTACTTTTGTTCTGCTTTTGAAAGATGTTTGGTGAGACGCTCCCTGAAAGTAAAAAAAAACAACAAACTTAATGTAATATATTATGTATGTAAGAGATTTTACAGATCACAATATATAACCATACTGCAACATTAACATATACCATGTCTACCAAGAATGTACCACCTCCTCATAATTTATGAATAAAATCAAATATTTATATTACATTGTATTGAAAATAAAACATATCAAGTATTGTGAGCACAATTTCTATTCCAACCTCCAATCACAGGTCATTTCATTGAGAGAGAGCGTTCCTATTGGCTGTTCTCCAGCTGGTGGGCGGTGCTTGGTATTTCCTCAAATGTTCTCAACATGACTGCCGGGTCACAAACTTTCTCATTTTACAGCTAAACAGTACACTACAAGATGTTTCTGAAAACATTTGAGGAGAGAAATAGGCATTACAGTAACAGAATATTGATTAATATTTGATCAGTGCTGCCTAGTTTGACCTTTTGGTCGGAGTTCAGCTGCCTCCGTTCAATGAACAGCCAATAGGAACGCTCTCTCTCTGAAATGACCTAGATTTTTTAAAGCCTGAAAACAGAGCCATGAGGAGGTGCAGAAGTCTAGCTTTCTCTCAGAACACTTGAATTACAATATGCTGAAAGGTTATTGTGGAATTTTTGCCCAATGATGCCAAAAATATTCAGCCTACTGCAGGTTTAAGTTCAGCAGGGAAAGGGAAAAAATGTAAGAACAAAATCTGTGTCGGCAATATTTGCACCTTCTGCCATGACACTGCTTCCAAATACTTCCTCTGAACACTCCAAACATTATATTTGATTAAGTCAAATTGAAAAATGCTGAATTGCTGGTGGTGTTTTGTCTGGTTGGATTACAGTAATGTGAATGCAGACTGTCCTCTATATATACTGTCTGGCCAACTGCGCCAACTGCGTGCAGGTGCGGTAAAAACGTCACTCGGCTAAGCACCAGATTAACCTCCACACCAACCAAAGCTCCGACTCACGTTTACTGCTGCTGGAGCTCTTCCTCCTCTTGCTGTTCCTCCTCCTCCCCCTCTTGCTCATTCCTAAATCCACCACCGTCCTCACATGAACTGCAAGACAAGTCAAAGAAAAAAAGGAGTTGTAAACTTATATATTCACCAGATTGTTTTGGGATACACATTTTCTACTCTTGCTGGTAGGAAGGAATTTCTGGGAAAAGACAATGTCCACAATTTTACATGGAAGTGAATACACCCCAGAAAGGCCAATAACAACCATGACAACCACACCAATAATACAAATAATAATAATAAAAATAACTAGAATGACACTCGGAGAGCGCAGACCTCCACCAAGGTGCGTGACTTTAAAAACAGATCACAGCTCACAGCTGGCGGTACCGTGAGGTGGTCGGCTTATTACTAACACGGTGTGTTTCCGTGTAACGTATCGGTGGATGCCTCTCTCATTCAGCAGCCTTGTTATGTCTGTATAATGTTACACTACGTTGTCTCTCAGCCCGTCATCTTTTTTCTTTCCCACTGTGGAACGGCCAGCAGCTGCCCCCGCACTTTGGAGTCTCGCCACACATCCACAAACGTATCTCTTCAATTGAGTTATCAAATTTCATTCAAATCCATCGCAGACTTTTGGAGTAATCCTGCTAACAGACAGACAGACAAACAAACCAACGCCGTTGAAAACATAATCTCCTTGGCCCAAGGCCTTTAGCCTTGGCGGAGGTAATAATAAGGACAAATGATGTCTTAATGATGGCCTAATATTGTTTTTGTCATTCTCAAACTAACATGAACAAGTTTCTGGGGAAACACAGAAAACGTATGGTAACACTTCATTTTACAGGTCCGCAAATTTCATGGTAATTAGGTGATAATTAGCAAGTAACCTATTTGAAATTTATTTGGAATTACTGGCAAATTACCTCATTATTTACCTTAAAAATGTATTGAAAATTACTTTATTATAAACGTTATAAAAATGTTTAAATATTAATACATTATTATAGAAATGACTGACATCAGAAGGTACTAAATGGTCTAACTATATGTTTCAAACACATTTTGTGCTCAAAGCAGAACTACTTCCATCCAAACTAACGTGACTGTGTTGGCACGTCCATTAAACACCTACAGCCACCTGCCAACAGATCCAACAGATACCTGATCAAGCAACTCATCTAAAGGGAAGGACTCAGTCTGTCTCAATAGACTGTGGCTGTAAATGAATACAACTGAAAACTATCTTAATATCAAATATGTACATTTGAAAATGTATATTGATATGTTTATGAGAAACTCCTGAAAAAAAAGAGGCTTTCCAAATCACAAGAGAAGAAGTGCACATTTAATTCTTTATAAAAATGTGAAAAAACTATTAACAAAGTCAATCAGACGCTTTCTGAAATATTTTATAATTAAAGAGCTGACAAGTTCCTATGTTCTTGGAAGGAGGTCATATTAACCAAGTAATATTTTACCTTCAGAAAACCCAAATTAACAGCTGACTCACCTTTTGGTGTGAAGACCTGATGGGTGCTATTAAACCTTAAATTCTCAGGTATGAAGAAGAAAAGCAGAGTAGCTGCTGCTTTCACACACTACAGACACATCGTCTCATGTGTCTCAGACTGCTCCACTTCTTATTGTTTCTATTCTCAACGTAAAGCAGCTTATTACGTTTAATCTTATGAGCCACTGGTGACGTCAGCGTGAGGCCTGTTATCCACCGGCCAATGACGACAATGGAGATAAAATCCAAAAGATACTGTAGCTATATGTTTAAACATGTTTAAATCACTGCATTCATATATCCAAAATGCTTTACAAGTTGCCTCTCCTTCACACATGCAAACACACTGATGGAAGCTACCAAGGTACCTGTGCCTTGCCCAAGGACACTTTAACATCAAGCCAGCAACCCTGTGATTAGTGGGAGATCACTCTACCTCCTGAGCCAACAAAGTCAGGTTTGCTTAAAAAAATCCTAAAACGATTATTTTACTATCAAAATAGTTTCTGATTAGTTTTGAATTAATCAGTCAGTAACTGATAGAAAATGTAGCAAGACATTTATACGTGAAACTTCTCACAACCAAAATCAAAGATAAATGTTATTAAGTTATGTTATCAGGCCATTAAATAGGCATTATCAGTCGCTATAAGCACCATAGATGTGGGTCAATAGGGGCCTACTACACCTACTACATTGTAAAAGTGAGAGTGAAACTTAAAAGCAACACGTTCTAACATGTAAAACTGAATGAAACTTCACGTTTTGAACACAAACAAAAAGGCTTCTTTAGGTTTAGGCAATAAAACTACAACTTCTTTAGGTTTAGGCAACAAAACTACAACTTCTTTAGGTTTAGGCAATAAAACTACAACTTCTTTTAGTTTAGGCAACAAAACTACAACTTCTTTAGGTTTAGGCAACAAAACTACAACTTCTTTAGGTTTAGGCAATAAAACTACAACTTCTTTTAGTTTAGGCAACAAAACTACAACTTCTTTAGGTTTAGGCAATAAAACTACAACTTCTTTTGGTTTAGGCAACGAGACTAAAACTTCTTTAGGTTTAGGTAACAAAACTACAACTTATTTAGGTTTAGGCAACAAAACTACAACTTCTTTTGGTTTAGGCAACGAGACTAAAACTTCTTTAGGTTTAGGCAACAAAACTACAACTTCTTTAGGTTTAGGCAATAAAACTACAACTTATTTAGGTTTAGGCCACAAAACTACAACTTCTTTAGGTTTAGGTAACAAACTACAACTTCTTTAGGTTTAGGCAACAAAACTGCAACTTCTTTGGGGTTTAGGCAACAAAAATACATACACAATCACATGAACAGAGGAAGGGAAAAAAACTCTGGACTCAGCTATTAGTGCATTTTACAACTTTTAGGACCTAATGATTTAAATAAGGGCTATTAGAGTGCTCGTACAGTCAGAGTTACAGACTTCTCTTTCCCAACGTAAGTCTATGGGGAAACTATTTTTGGGCCCATCACGTGACGGGACACAGAAGTTGTAGTACCGCCGTTTGGCCACTATGGAAATTGAGATCAGCTCTTCCTGTGGGGCTTTGGTGTGTTGAGGTGCTTTGGAGAAAGTACCCGTTTTTCAGATTTTATCTCATGTCCGTGAACGCACCACCTCTCGCCTGTTGTGGAATGGAGAGTGACGTGTCAAGCAAGTGCCGGAAGCTCTCAGTCGGTCCAAAATGGCTTACCAGACTCTACAACAGGAGTACCTACAGATTCCTGTAGTTACCAGGGCTTATACCACCGCCTGCGTCCTCACTACCGCCGCAGTGGTAAGACTAACTCTCCTGCTCTCTGTGTTGGTGTGTTTCATAGCCTGATATCTCTTAATAAAGCCACTGTAACGTCTTAACTCAGCTGCTAGCTTTAGCTTTAGCAACCTGAGAGAAGGAGACGTGTCCAGATTCTGTTCATCAGGATCATAACTCTCCACATCCAGTCATTAAAGACGCGTTTAGATACCTGAGACTGCTTAGTTTTAACAGGTGAAACCATAGTTATAAGTGTTATGTAGGTTTATGTAGCGTGGCAGTCTATAGGCTCATAAGAGAGAGCTGTTTTACTGCTGTACAGTTTAACGTTATAGATGCTGATCACTAGAGCTGACTGGTGTCACGTTAATATGTGTCCGTGCTCCATAATATATAACACATACCTTTATGTATTAGTTATATTCTGTTATTGCATTCATATTCTGTCTAGCTATCTATAATAATATTAACAGTGGTGGAAGAACTACTAAAATAAAGTAAAACTACAGATTATGTAGAATTGTCAAGTTTGTATTATTATACATGTTTTATTACTATTGTGTTTTTCTATTGTTAATATATAATATGTAATTTTTTTTTAGCTTACTTTACTTTACTTTTTTTTATTTTACTTATCTTATTTACTAATTTTACTAAATGTATCTTACTTAATTGTTATTCTTTTGGGCACTGGTGCTAGAAATAGTACTTTTTTATTTTATACACTTGTGTTTTATACACTTGTATTTTATACACTTGAACTTGTTGTCATTTTGTTTTATTTTTGAGCAATCTTTGGCACAAGAATTTCAAGATTCAAGCCCTTTATTGTCATTGTATAGTACAACGAAATTAGATTGTGACATTCCCATAGGTGCTAATGAAAAGATAATACAATAAAAAAAAGAGTGCCATATAAATATAAAAGATAATACAATATAAAATATAAAATACAATATGTATATTGATGAGATGGCAGTTTTGCCAGATTATTGCACTGAGAGATAATTGTATAATTATTGCACAGCATCATATAATTATTGCACAGTGATCAGCATATGTTATTGCACATATCCGTACCAGTAGATTTACACATTTTACATTGCACAAAAGTGACCAACGTGTTATTGCACATGTCCGTAACAGTAGATTTACATTGCACAATTTCCTTCTGGATAAATAAAGTTCTATCTTATCTTATATTACTTTTATTTAGTTACTATATTATTTATTTACTACTCTTGTTACCTAGCTATCTATAATAATAACAGTTGTGGAAGAACTACTAAACAAAGTAAAAGTACAGATTATGTAGAATTGTCAAGGTTGTATAGTTATTATTTCATTAATTGTGAAAATGTCTACGGAGGAAAGCGTTTGAATTCTTTGGTATCCCTTGAAGAAGAAGAGTTAATGACGTCAGCTTATCTCTGGAGTTGACTCTGGGAAAGTACCTCAACTGAATTTGTACTCTGCGTCTCACTCTTTCACTGTATCGCCTTTTATTGTTGATTACTGTATAGCACATCCGTACCGTGTGCAGTTCAGATTAAAGTACAAGGCACAAAATAGTGTCAAATAAACCTGCTAAACTAGATGCAGAGTCGTTTTTATTCAAATGTAACTTGCCATGCAAAGCCCTTTGTGCTGGCTGGAGGAATCATTGGTTAAACATTCACAATTACAACTCTGGTTTCATTTTCTTTTTTACCTGTTCTGAATTGTGGATACAACCTATTTTTTTTTAATATAAACTTTGTATCTGCAGAGAGGAGAATATATACAACGTACTTTGCATACTTCCTTATCACCCCATGTAAATGCATTAGCTCAACCAAGAGCTCAAGACTCATCAAAACAAAATCACAACAAGCAGTGGAATGGGAGTTATCCTACTTCTTTGTGACTACGGTTTAATAGTTTGATGGGGTTTTTATTGTCAGATGTATGTTAATGGTTGTCTCAAAGCTAGATCATTCATCTTTTATCATTATTGTCATCACCTTTTACGTGTTTGTTTTGTCTTCTCTCACAGCAACTAGAGATCATCACTCCATTTCAGCTGTATTTTAATCCGGATTTGATTCTAAGGAATTACCAGGTGAGTAATCTGACCCACCTGCTCATCTTCATCCTCATCTCCATCCTCCGGAGGATTTCAGGGCACATACTGTAACGTTTCATACACTTCACAGCCACAGTAACCTCAGCTACCTGTCTAAGTTAACCAAAATGTAGTGTTAATAAAGTTCAGCTGAAATGAAATTGCTTTTATTTGTCTGCTACAGCTACATATCTTTTCTATAATTCACTTTTAAACAGTAACCTCAAGGGATAAATGTATATTTTATATTATTGTTTCATGATTGTGTCCCCTAGTTCTGCATTAAATCAACAGAACACCGTTAGGTATCTGTCTACGTAGAGTTGACTAACTGTAACAGATAAACAAAGTCACTAAAAAACATTTTTTAATCAAGGGATTGACCTGGATTTGTTTATGCTACTCTTATGTGCGTAGCTGAATGTTTTCTTTCTTCTCTTTTTGTAGGTATGGCGACTAATAACCAACTTCCTGTTTTTTGGTCCAGTTGGCTTCAATTTCCTGTTCAATATGATTTTTCTGTATCCTTCTCAGTTCCATGTCTCACTTCATTTAGCAAGTGTGTTTGCATACTTTCTGTTTCACAAGGGGAGGGCTGAATGTGCTTTCAGAGATGGGATGATGAAACTTGACACTTAAAATGGTGTCAATATAAGATGCACAATCATCCAACCAATGACAAATAAGTATGTCGTGGCAGTTCTTAAGTATTTAAGTGGTGATGATGAAATCTGTAAAATGTTTCTGTTTGAAGTTCTGTGTAGATTTCCTTAACCATTTGCTTTCAGGTACAGATACTGTCGTATGCTAGAGGAGGGCTCTTTCAGGGGACGCACGGCTGACTTTGTCTTCATGTTCCTCTTTGGTGGGCTTCTGATGACTGTATCCTTCCCATTAATGTTGCATTTAAAAAACATTTTCACTTACAGATAATGAGGTCTTCAGTAACTCATTTATTACACACATTTGACGTCAACTTTGACAGCTGTCTGGTACAGCTACTGATGCCCCTCTGAGACCCACAATAGACCCAGTTTTGTGTTTTTTAGGGAGGTGCAGGGGGTCTTTAGGGGGAGATAGCAGGTCAACAGTAGATGTCACATAGAAGTGGTGTACATCATCTGAAAGCTGGGAACCTGAAGATTAATTTGTGTGTCAAGTTCTTCTAGTCATAAATCAGAAATAAACATGAATGAAGGATGTGATTATCCTCGAGGTCACCACGGGTCATTTTATACAGTGAGGTCAAGTTTAAAAATATGGTTTCACTATAATAAAAAAATGGTTACTATGGGGACTAACATCATCACACATGAATACAGTTGGGCTCATTGGATCCACAAGAGTCTCAGCTTTACAGTGATACACAATGTATGTAATTCAAGACTGTTTAGGGACCCCAGTATGCAGAAATATACAAATACATCATTTTAGAATAGGCGAAAATAACACATTTATACTGCCTGCAAAAAACTACACGTGATTATCATAAAGTGGGCATGTCTGTAAAGGGGTCGTGGGTACCCATAGAACCCTCTTTCGTCCACATATCTTGAGGTCAGAGGTCAAGGGACCCCTTTGAAAATGGCCGTGACAGTTTTTCCTGTGCAGTGTTATTAAGCCTTCTTCCCGACATGGTAGTATGACAGTAAAGTCAGTCGTGTGTGTGATGCCGTTATTATAGGTCAGTAAGAATTTCACTCACTGCATCTTCTGATTCCTTTATTATGGGCTTCCAAGTTGGTAGCTCTTTAGTATGGGTCCATAAACAATACACTGCCTTTGTACTGTGTACAGGAAATATTATATTTTTTATGAAACTACCAATGTCCTAACCACGAGCTCGTTGGATATGTTGCACCTGCATCTTGGCTGCTGGAGGATGACCAGTTTTATGTTATTCTGTTGATTGTCTGGAGCAAGTGATGCAAAACAAATTTACCGGTGGTGTGCCATGTGCCCATTGTTAGTGTTATTCCACTTTAACTAGTGATATGTTGCTAGTTTGTTAATTGGCAATGGTTTATCAAAACAGTTTGTCAGTGGGGTTCCACACATTTCCCCCTCTAGTATTAGGACAATTCTTGCTCTCCTTTGGTGCTACTCACTATTGGTATGCCACTTATATCCCACTGAACACCACGTACCTCATAATAACTACCATACACCGTATATTTCCTGTTAGTAAGATGGATTTCGATCCATGCAACCGCAGGTGGTAGAAAGCCATAACAATTGATTGCATTTCTTCGCCATGTTCTTTAACAAGCTTTCAGATATTTGGCACTTTTGTGAGTCTGGTGTTCCTGGGTCAAGCCTTCACTATCATGCTGGTGTACGTGTGGAGTCGGCGAAACCCAAACGTCCGCATGAATTTCTTCGGCCTGCTGAATTTCCAGGCACCCTTCCTCCCCTGGGTGCTGATGGGATTCTCACTTCTGCTGGGCAACTCCATCATTGTGGATCTTTTAGGTACCTATCACAGTTTATTATGTTGGTGATATGCTAAGAGCCAAGGGGAACTGGTGTGGTTGTTTGTGTACCGTACAAATAGTGCTTTTGTTAAAATATTTGTATCTTTCTTGAGGTATCGCTGTTGGTCACGTCTACTTCTTTCTGGAGGATGTTTTCCCCAACCAGCCAGGTGGTGGAAGGTGGCTCAAGACCCCGTCTATCATGTGAGTAACAAAACTGAAAGTCTAAAGTTACAGGTCTACAGGGGCGTTTTTTATCCCGAGGGATCGACTCGCTTCCCAGCATTGTACGCTTGATGTGCTGCCAATAGACACAAGGCACTCGGCACCTGATTGGACGAAAGCTTTCTCTCCTGGGCTCCTGCTCCCAGCTTTCAATTCGGAAACAATATGGTGACCCGTTTGGAAACTTTCTTCTCTTATTTCACGAAAATAGTTCACTGAAATGTGTTTCTGAAAACATTTTATGCGAGAAATAAACCATCTAGTTGCTGAATCTATCTTTATGTGGATCGACAACGTTTAGTTTAAAAGTTTCTCGGGTGTTTCCAGAGTTGCATGGGACGCCTGTGATTTGCATAAAGTAGCCTGGACCTCAACTTTATGCAAATGAGGAGCAGGCGACGTGAAGATACTTGTCCACAGGCTCCGTCCTTTCCACGCTTCCCATTCATTGTTTATGTAAGCAACTGTGCAATGCATTCTGGTAGTGTGGCGGTGCGATTCGAGAGACGGAGCGTCACGTCGATAGATAGATAGATAGATAGATAGATAGATAGATAGATAGATAGGGACGGAGCACCACGACCTCCTCTCCACCATGGAACCTTGAGAGAGGACCAGATTTTAGTTTTTAATTCATTTTGCACCTCTCCATCACATTTGTTGTTGTTTATGTAATATCAACTAGTTACTTTTTTATATGTGTAAACATATAGAATCTAAACCCCTCCTCCTCTGTGCGTCTCCCACAGAAAGATGCTGTTCGACACACCAGAGGAAGACGCCAACTACAACCCGCTGCCCGAGGAGCGTCCGGGAGGGTTCGCCTGGGGAGAGGGACAGCGCCTTGGAGGTTAAATACGGCCCCAGATTTGTACCTGATTTGTCAGGTCACTTCCAAGGACATTCCCTCAGAGAGATGAAGGGGCACAAACATGGTCTTTGTTTTTTGACTTTGTTTGTTTAAGTTCTGGATGAAGAATGCCAAACAAGCAGAGCTGATTTGGAGATAACCCGTCTGTTGTCTTTGTATATGGGCTTAAATCATCCCCAGAAACTCTTTTCTCGACGCAACACGGTTGCTCTAAGACTATTTTAGAGAACGCTAAGGCTTCGGATGGAACTCTGGACGGTGAACGTTTGGGCTCGGGTGATGTTTGTCTTCATCTAAAAAGAAAAAAAAGAAAAAAATTATTGATATAATACAACTGTCATATGAAAGAGAAAAAAATGACAGCAGTAAAATAGCTAAAATGGCGAGTGCATTTTTCTCTCATTTCACTTTTTAAAAAATAAATGTGTGTGGCAAAATGATGCTTTGGTTTCATCTCTTTGAGCTGTTGCTTGAAACCAAAGACGTCTCAACAAATACGATGAATTGATTCATACAAATAACATTATGGTCGGTAGAAAGGATCTTGTAACTTCATTTTCTGGCCATTGTAATATACAAATATCAAGATTTGTACTATTTCCTGTAGCTGTACTCCTTTTTTTTGTTTCATTTGATACAAACAGCCTTAAATAGGATACATGTAGGACGGTATGTCATACACAGAAAGGGTGAGTCTTGCCTATATTTGTATGTGACAATACTTTTGACTTATCTTATAGATTTTGCACACTTTTATTTGATGTTACCATGTGATCCGGTTGAAGTGGATTATAAATCCTGGTAAAGACATTTTTGGCTTCTGTTTGTTGCTCTTGAGAAGAGATTAAAAAAAAAAGAAATTATGGGATGTGGTGATGCATTAAAAAGCTTTGTTGAATTATGCTTGATCAAAAAAAATATGGGCCTTAAATTGAGTTTCTAATATTCTGTTTGTTGAGCGGGCTGAGACGAGTAATGGACTGTAATGAAGTCATAGTTTTATGGGTTTGAGGACATGAGGAAAAAACTTAATTTCAGACCCTGAACATAGCACATTTCTATTTGAGTAATCCCCAATGACAGGGGTCTGCAACCGGCAGCTCCGGAGCCACATGCGGCTCTTTAGTCCCTCTCCAGTGGCTCCCTGTGGATTTTTTAAAAATTAGTGGAAATGAATAACTGTTTATTTGTTTACATTTTCATTTTTTATTAATAATTGTTGTAGGTCTATGGTACGACGGAGTATTAGGGCCACATTGAGGAAAAAAAATAAATCTGAGATTTCGAGAATAAAGTCATAATATTCCGAAAATAAAGTCAGAAGTTCACGAGAAAAAAAGTCGTGGTATTATGAGAATAAAGTCCTAATATTAGTATACTTATATAGTAGTATAGTATTAATAATAATAGTAGTAATTTTACGTTATTTTATTTTTTCTCGTAAAGTTCTGACTTTTTTTCTCGTCATATTATGACTTTATTCTGTAAATCTCAGATGTTTTTTCCCTCAATGTGGCCCTAATACTCCGTAGTACATTTGCTCTTTGGCCCTCACTGCATTAGACTTATATACTATATACTTAGACTATAAACTGTGTTACCTTCATCACAATGCTCAAATGTTTTGCAGCTCCAGACAGATTATTTATTTATTTTTTTTGCCTAAAATGTCTCTTTTGATAGTAAAGGTTGCTGACACCTTCCCAATGAGATGGAATTACCATTTCAATACAGTATTTACAGATAAAGCTGAGTTAAATCTGACTTTAGACCAGTAGGGGGCAGTAATGGACTTTAGAAATTGTTCCTCTGCCTTTCGAACGAAGAGTAAGGCCAATGCTGCGTTCGTGATTTTCGGAAAAAGGAATACTCCACACGGATGTGTTCACTTAACATACTTTCTAAAGTGGGACCTGTCCAGCAGCTGTTGTAGTTTCACTTAGTTTTCTCTGTATACAGTTTACACTTATTGGGGCAGACATGCTCCTAACTCAAGGGTCATCAACCTGCAGCTCCGGAGCCACATCTCCAGTGGCTCCCTGTGGATTTTTTAAAGAATTAGTGGAAATGAATAACTCATTTGTTTACATTTTCATTTTTATTTATCATTGTTGTAGGTCAATGGTACAACGGTACAATGGAGTATTAGGGCCACATTTAGGAAAGAAATAAATCTGAGATTTCGAGAATAAAGTCAGAGGTTTACGAGAAAAAAAGTCGTGGTATTATGAGAATAAAGTCATAATATTAGTATACATATATATAGTAGTATAGTATTAATAATAGAAGTAGTAATTTTACGTGTTATTTTTTTTTTCTTGTAAAGTTATGACTTTATTCTCGTTATATTATGACCTTTTTTCTCATAATATTATGATTTTATTATTGTAATATTACGACTTTTTCTCTCGTAAAGTTATGACTTTATTCACGTAATATTACAACTTTTTTCTCGTAATTGTATGACTTTATTCTCGTAAAGTTACGACTTTTTTCATGGAAAGTTATGACTTTATTATTGTAATATTACGACTTTTTTCGCGTAAAGTTATGACTTTATTCTCTTAATATTACGACTTTATTTTTGTAATATTACGACTTTTTTTTCATAAAGTTATGAGTTTATTCTCGTAATATTACGACTTTATTTTTGTAATATTACGACTTTATTCTCGTAATATTCTGACTTTATTCTTGTTATATTACGGCTTTTTCTCTCATAATATTATGACTTTATTCTGTAAATCTCAGATGTTTTTTCCCTCAATGTGGCCCTAATACTCCGTAGTACATTTGCTCTTTGGCCCTCACTGCATTAGACTTATATACTATATACTTAGACTATAAACTGTGTCATCACAATGCTCAAATGTTTTGCTGCTCCAGACAGATATATATTTTTTATTTACCTAAAATGTCTTTTGATAGTAAAGGTTGCTGACACCTGACCTAACTGCAGAACGCCTATTTTTCAAGGAGGACACTCTGATTTCCCATCTTCATGGTGAGGCCGTAAACGCACCGTGAAGAAGAGAGAAGGCTAACTGGTTAGCTTGTTAGCTTCACTGCTCGACTGTGTAAAGATGCAATTAGCTTTAAGTAAAACGTTTGGCCAGAAACCAGTTAAATTCCAACTAGAGCAAGATGGGGACTTCTACATGGTTGGATCAGAGGTACGTGGCTCTCTCTTACAGTAACTTTAAATGCTTCAGCTCCTTTAATGTTAGCCTCAGTTAGTCCATGCTTTCTGGCTAGTTGATGCTAACTAGCCTCCATTGATGCTTCATAAACAAAGAAAACACCAAGATATTCATGCAACCTGCAAATCACACATACTTTATGCCCTCCACAGTTCAATAAATAACAGCTAACCCAAGCAGCTTTTGCATGTTTTGCAATAACTTCAATTTCCATCCTGCTATAGAGAAGATAGAAGTTACATCAACATGAACTAATGTGCAAAAAAAAAAAAAGAGTACTGTTTGACTTTACTGTGTTTCAGAGGCTCTAGTAGGTTCAGTTTTAGGGCTAGAGTGAAGCTACAGGTATCATATTAAACAAGAAAACCTAATGAATCCATTGTTACCAACCATGTCAGGGTTGGCTAAATAACAAGGAGGCTAAATAACGCTCCAAAGTTGGGCTGAATTTTAGGGAGGAAAAACTGGCATGGTCATTTTCAAATAGGTCCCTTCTTGACCTCTGACCTCAAGATGTGTGAATGAAAATGGGTTCTATAGGTACCCTTAACAGTCTTGGAATTACATAAATTGGGTATCACTGTAAAGCTGAGACTCTTGTGGATCCAATGAGTCCAACTGTATTCATGTGTGATGATGTTAGTCCCCATAGTAGCCTTTTCATTGAAGTGAGACCATTTTTTTTAAACTTGACCTCACTGTATAAAATGACCTGTGGTGACCTCTAGGATAATCACAGCCTCATGAAACTTTACAGCCACAAACTACAGACCTAGAGCATTCAGAGGATGGATGGCTTTCCTAGGTAGATTGACAATAAGGGGGTTTCTGAGCAGTTTACACAACAGAAGTGCTCGCCATCCAATCGTCAACAAATGCAATTCTTGCAGAAATCTCAAAATGTCAAATGTTTTTTAAACCAAATCACAGCATGGCTTTTTCTATGGTGTTCCTCAAGGTCTTGGTGTCTTAATGTGGTATTTTGGAGGGATTATTGATAATTGTTTATCAATTCTTAAAGTGGTAAAAAATGGTTAAATTTAGCACCAAATCTGTGTAACAAATGGTATCAACCCAAAAACTGCTGCAACAACTTATGAGACATAATAGAGCATGGAGATGACCATCATATACTTCGATTTTAATGTTCTAAATCCTTATACACTTTCACAATTCATTTTAGCACCTCAAAACCTGGATGATTAATCTTGATGGCTTGTGTGCAAATGTATATACAGTATATATTTATATAAATACTCTTTATCACAGTACATATCTGCAGAACCTTTTTTTCTAATTTATTTCATTTTGGTTTACTAAAAGATCTTCCTTCTGCTCTCCAGGTTGGAAACTACCTGCGCATGTTCAGAGGCTCTCTGTATAAAAGATATCCATCTTTATGGAGGAGGCTGGCCTCAGTGGAGGAGAGGAAGAAAATCGTAGCATCATCACATGGTTAGTGGTGCGTTCTTTTTACACTGGACTTTGATAAAGTGTGTATAATGCTTATATTGCTGCTACAAGCAATTTAATATTGTAGAGGGAAAATATTATATTTGAATCAAGTGACCAGTCAGACTGGTGACTTGTCAACCTAGACATTATCTCAGTGTAATGTGTAAAGTAAAAAAAAAAAACTTTAAAACAATCAACATATCTTTGTTTTGGTAACACTTCATTTTACAGACCTCCAAATTTCATGGTAATTCGGTGATAATTAGCAAGCAACCTATTTGAAAATTTGTGTAACAGTTGACATGCGTCTGTGTTTTCTCACCCGTTGGTCCGTCTGTAGCCACGAGTGTTACTCTGCTGAAGGCATCCGAATGTGAAGAGATCTTCGAGGGTAATGATGAGAAATACAAGGCGGTGTCCATCAGCACAGAGCCTCCAGCTTACCTCAGGTAATTTCTATGAGATGATTGCTGATTTAGCATTTGTCATGTTTTATTTTTACATTTTTTTTAAAAAAATTCCTGAGTGGAAAGACTTGTTAAAGCACTCCTCCCGTCGGCGCGCTGCAGGTTGAGCTCATCAACCACTGCTCGCACGCACGCACGCCCAGCCAAAGCTTTGAATATTCGCTGTTGATTACTACGGAAGCTCTGGAGCCCTAATTGCTTGTGTATTCTTGTCAACATTGTGTTTTTTTTTCCTTTCTATAAGGGAGCAGAAAGCAAAGCGGAGCAGTCAGTGGGTCCCCACGCTGCCCAACAGCTCTCATCATTTAGATGCTGTGCCTTGCTCCACCACCATCAACCGCAACCGAATGGGCCGCGACAAGAAGAGGACCTTCCCCCTGTGGTGAGAACGCTGCACCGCAAACAACTCAACAGTATGGCACTAGCTCTGTATCTCTGTTGTGTTGTATAGCAAAATATCCCTAAGGCTAAAAGTAGCTACTATCTGGTCGAGTCAGGAGAAACTCCAGAGAGATTCAAAGAGATCCCTTTTAAAGGGATTCCAATGTAGTCACTTAACATTAGTGGCAATTACATGATTGGCTCTGATGGCTTGTTTCCGGCGGCATCGCCCTGGAGGTTCACACTCTGCATATGGTCATGCACCCTGACCCCACGATGACACACGTTGAGTGACTACTCTAGTCATTTCCATAATGAGGCAGAAATGCATAAAGAAATGTAAAAATAAATGCTAAAAGAGAAGAATACAGAAATAAATAAGTTTGTGGAAATAAATGAGGGGTAAAATGCACAGGGAAAATTGTGCAGAAATAAATAAATAAATGCATAAATACATTAATAAATACACATTTTTGAAAATAAGTAAATAAAAAATAAATGCAAAAGTAAATAAATTAATTGAAAAATGATTAAAAACAAATGCATGAATAGATAAAAGGGAAAATTAAACGGAAACTAAAAGGACATTTAGAATGGCTTGGATTAAAAAATAATAATCCAACACTGAGATTTGTTGCGTCTTGTGTCTCGCTCAGCTTTGATGACCACGACCCGGCAGTGATCCATGAGAACGCAGCCCAGGTAGAGGCGCTGGTTCCCATTCGTCTAGATATGGAGATAGACGGACAGAAACTACGAGATGCCTTCACATGGAACATGAACGGTAATAAATATATTCGTCAACTAGCTGACTAACATCCAAAACATACAGCATTGTTCTGGTATGTCAAGTTATTAAAATGTTATAATTTTGTCACCAATCCCCTCCCCTCTTCAGAGAAACTGATGACCCCAGAGATGTTCGCAGAGATTTTATGTGACGACCTGGACCTGAATCCTCTGGCCTTTGTCCCCGCCATTGCCTCAGCCATTCGTCAGCAGATTGAGTCGTACCCCATCGACAGCATACTGGAGGAGCAGGCGGACCAGAGAGTCATCATCAAGGTGGGTGCTGCTGAACCAAAGCAACAACAATTCCTCAGGAAGGTTTTAAGTTGGTAAAAAAAAATTGGAGTATACTTAATGTTTTTTTCTGTGTTCCTCAGCTGAACATCCATGTGGGGAACATTTCTCTGGTGGACCAGTTTGAGTGGGATATGTCAGAGAGAGAGAACTCACCTGAGTCGTTTGCACTGAAGCTTTGCTCTGAGCTTGGTCTGGGTGGAGAGTTCGTCACCACTATCGCCTACAGCATTCGCGGTCAGCTCAGCTGGCACCAGAGGACCTACGCCTTCAGGTAACTCACCCACTCACTTTAACCCTCAATAGACCTGTTTTTGTCTTTTTTAGGGCGGTACAGGGGGTCTTTAGGGGGAGATAGCAGGTCAACAGTAGATGTCACATAGAAGTGGTGTACATCATCTGAAAGCTGGGAACCTGAAGATTAATTTGAGATGCTGCTCAGCACTGTGTGTAAATGTTTTCTCGTCAAGTCGGAAATAAACATGAATTAATCAATTAATTAATTAACTATTTAAAATAGTAAAAGTGTATACAGGTTTAGAACATTATGATTGAAGTATATGATGGTAATTTCCATGCTCTATTATGTCTCATAAGTTGTTGCAGCAATTTTTGGGTTGATACCATTTGTTACACAGATTTGGTGCTAAATTTAAAAAAAATGTACCACTCGATAATTGATCAAAATGATCAATAATCCCTCCCAAATACCACATTAAGACACCAATACCTTGAGGAACACCATAGAAAAAGCCATGCTGTGATTTGGTATCAAAAACCATTTGAGATTTTAAGATTTCTGCAAGAATTGCATTTTTCGTCGATTGGATGGTGAGCACTTCTGTTGTGGAAACTGCTCAGAAACCCCCTTATTGTCAATCTACCTAGGAAAGCCATCCATCCTCTGAATGCTCTAGGTCTCTAGTTTGTGGCTGTAAAGTTTCATGAGGCTTTGATTATCCTAGAGGTCACCACAGGTCATTTTATACAGTGAGGTCAAATTTTAATGTTGGACTGACTCATTACTGCCATTCTTCACAGTGAGAACCCGCTCCCGACAGTAGAGATTGCCATCCGCAACACAGGTGACGCAGACCAGTGGTGCCCCCTGCTGGAGACCCTCACAGACGCTGAGATGGAGAAGAAGATCCGAGACCAAGACAGGAACACGAGGTGAGACAGCCCTACTTAAAAGTACTGACTTCGGTACCCAACCCTAACTCAGAGTTTTCACCAAATAAATGTCCTATAACAGACTCGAACACAAAGACAGTTTTTGCAGAATCCTTGAGATAATGTGTGTTTTTCTAGGCGTATGAGACGACTGGCCAACACCGCTCCCTCCTGGTAGAAAAGAGACCTGAAGCTGCATCAGATGACGTGTCCTCCGGAGACTCGCACACAGGTCCTCCTGAAAGCATCGATGAAGCATCTGGATGTTCCTGTAAGCATGACTGACACTCACGGACACCTGGTCGGTCTCCATGGACACCTCACTGACTGAATGCAACACACACACACATATCCAGGCATTCCTCTGCTCACACAGTCTACCGTCATCATGCTTCACCTTGCCTTTTAGCACACCAGTCATAGCAACAGTTAACCCCAGCATCACTGTAAGCTAGTGTTTGTCATTGAAGGAGGTTTATCTATCTGTTACATGCGTTACTGTTACACACACACACCACACCCTGCAGTGTGTGAATACACCACGTCATGTCAAACCAAAGCACTTGGTTTCATCACCGTCACTGACGTCACGGTCGGCCACGACATGGATTTTGCAATACCGTCATTACCGTGATAAACACACACACGCTTTGGTTTAGCACACACACACGACGGAGATACAACACCCAATAAACCATGGCTGTATTCAAAACCGCCTACTACATACTACTGACGAACGCAGTAAACAGTATACAGTATATACTACCTACTGCGTTCCTCAGTAGTATGCAGTATATACTGCATACTGCGTTCCTCAGTAGTATGCAGTATGCAGCGGTTAAAAGTGATGTATTATGCCCGGCTGGCGAGGTAGCGACCCCGGCAGGCGCTAGCTGGCTGTCACAGCAGTTTGTGGAGCTTCTAAACTCCGAAAGCGTTGGAGCAAATGTTCGACTCGCTAACTAATATTGTAAAGCTGCCAATATTCAAGATCTACACGGTTTATTTCTCTCCTCAAAAATTTTCAGAAGTGATTTTTAGTGATGAAATAGCTGCGAAAAATGTAAAGAAAAACGAGCCGTTTTTGGCTGCTGTTAAAATGTAAAAACGTACCGTTCCAGCGCTTTGCATTGTGGGATACAGTTGGCGAGGTACTGTAGATTTTGCATTTGTTCGCACACTGCATACTACATGCTACATTTTTGGCCAAATCAGTACGTACTACTAGTACAGTATGTGGTTTCGGATACAGCCAGGGTGTCCTGTAGAGCTGAAACAATTAGTCGGTTAATCAACTAGTCGATCAATAGAAAAGTGATAATGAACTATTTTGATAATCGATAAATCGTTTGAGCCACTTTCTAAGCAAATAGTGTCAAACTTTTGCTTCTCAAACGAGAGGATCTACTGCTCTTCTTTGTCAAACATCATTTTAAACTGAATATCACTGGGTTTTGTCAAACAAAACAAAACAAGACATTTGAAGACGTTATGATGGACCTTTTCTTTCACTATTTTTGTTATGATTTTAAAGACTATACAATTCAAACTGGCCTCGCTCATCAAACCTTTTGTCGGTGGACGATTACCCCCTGAAACAGTACATTGGTGACAGATGGTGGGAGGGTGAATTGGTAAGCAAACTTGCCAACAAACAAAACCTCTCATGCGATCATAATCATTTTGAAAGATGCCGTAATCTAGGTCCAGTAAATCCTACACATTAATGAATATGTTATTGAGCCACATCAAAGTGTTTGGGCTACTTCGGTAAACTGATGTTAGTCTTTTTACCTGACTGAAATAACCAGTATGTGTGTGTGTGTAAAATCAAACTACAACAAATCCCTGGTGATGTTACTGCTGCTGTGTTCTGCTCAGACAGCAGGTCAAGTGTTTGCAGCCAATCAGAGAATTGATTATTTTTCTCTGCGTGTTACCAAGTCTGATCCGTTATGTGAACCAGTGTTCATTTGCATGCTAAAACATAGGTAGGTATAATACTGTACCCTGTGCATGAGGGACTAATTGATCCCATTGTTACTTCTGTTTGCACCGTGCCTCACATTGCATCAGTGTCAGCAGACTGGAGCCTTTTAACTGGGAGTAATTTAGGGGTAGTAGAGAGAGGGGGAAAAAAACAAGCTGACAAGAACCAATGGTGTCTTTTTTAAAAGTGATGATTTTCAACTTGAACATACTCCAGAGAATGATGTTAACGTATGTACCGTCGCTTCTTGTTCTCTTATTTTGTAAAATTGATTTACCTTTATAGTGGACTTGTTTTTTATATGAAAAATAACAATAAAGAAAACTTGTTGGAAATAAGTTTATTTGTTAACCTTTACATTTTGATGTTGTGTTTAACCCTCTGAGACCCACAATAAACCTGTTTTTGTCTGTTTTAGGGGGGTACAGGGGGTCTTTAGGGGGAGATAGCAGGTCAACAGTAGATGTCACATAGAAGTGATGTACATCGAAAGCTGAGAACCTGAAGATTAATTTGAGATGCAGCTGATGCAATGAATCATGGGTAGTCCCTCAGAGGGGTTAATCATGACAAGCTGTTCATAAGATGACTGATGCAGCCTGCAGTGCTCGAGGTGGGGCATTGTGGGTAGTCTAATTAAACAACAATGAGGAGTCACTGCAGTCGGCACTGAACAATCACATTTAGACTTTAGCTTCATTATGCAAAGCTCCTCAGGCTCTTTAACTAAGAACATCTGGACTCATTGGTCAAAGTGAAGGAGCATTTCTGACAAGCTTTATACATACCAGCCCTCACCCTTTGCTACAGGAAGCTTTTAGCTGCAGTGATTAGCATGCAGAAATTGTTTAAAGCTGAAGTAGGCGAGACTGGAGCAAATATGATTTAAAAAAAGTTATTTTTATAAAACGGTCGCTCTATCCTGACAGTAGCACATGAGACAGGTAACCTGAAAAAAATCATGTTCCTCTGTGTCCTCCGTTGCTCCTAACGGCATCTGCAAGATTTCACAGACCAGAGGAAAACAAGCAGTAAGAGCTGATCTGAGGTCTGCTGTCCAGCTGCCGTTTATGAGAGCCAGCTGTCAATCACTCGCGAACTCCGACCAAACGGTCAAACTAGGCAGCGCTGATCAAATATGAATCAATATTATGTTACGTTAATGCCTATTTCTCTCCTCAGATGTTTTCAGAATCATCTTGTAGTGCACGGTTAAGCTGTAAAATGAGAAAGTTTGTGACGCCGCCGCTACTGTGAAACCTGGTGAAGGAACGTCAAGTTCTGGTCACATGACCGGAGCACAGCCAATAGGAATGCTCTCAATGAAATGACCTGTGATTGGTCAAAGTCTCCCGTCACGGGCTTGATTTTTCTAAAGCCTGAAAACAGAGCAATGAGGAGGAGCAGAAGTCTAGTTTTCTCTCAGAACACTTGAATTACAATATGCTGAAAGATTATTATGGATTTTTTGCCCAATGATGCCAAAAATATATACTGCCTACTGCCACTTTAAGACTGTATAAGGTCCAAATTAATCAACTATTACAAATAATCTGTTTTTGAAGTGTCAAGTGATTTGTTGTCATGTGCACAACAATTACAGAGAAGCAGTCGTTGGCAATGAAATTCTTAGTTCCCAGGCTCCCTTCAACAATCATTATGTAGGCTATAAATAGAAAATTACGCAAGTAAAAAAAAGAAAGAAGAGAATCTAAGACAGAAGAAATAGTGCAAGTTATATTCTAATGTGTTTGTTTGCATATGCAATGGAACAGTTCTTTCTATGTTTTAAGAATTAGGAGAAATTGGTGATTATTTTACAATAAATTATTTATTTTTGTAAAAAAAAAAAATGGGATAAACTTTGAGTAAGGAGTCAATATTTTTGATCTGGTTTTCAATAGTCCCTGCATAGTTGTCCGAGTTCATAAATACGTGTTCAACGTATGTATGTAAATCTTTAAAGCCTGGTGTCTACTGAACCTGTCATCGAGCTCCAACAACACCCAGTTATTAGACAGTGATCTCACTCCGTCAAAGGAGTTTCCAACTGTCAGCACGGAAGCAGTGCATGATGAATTGTTTCTAGTTAGCCGTCGTGGATCTTCAATCTACCAGCCAGACATTTTCCACTCCTGTCGATCTGAAGTCGTCTCTCCTGCACAAAGAACCGGCACTGAGTTGCCCTCCAGACAGGGCAGCAGCTGGTCTGATTTTACTACCCCCCCTGCAAACATTAAAGCTAGACAAAAGAGACGAGCGGATATGTTAGAAGACGAGACGAGCAGCTTGTTTTACACATCACAAGAGGAAACCTCGACAGTAGGAAAGAGAATCCATTGTTCATCACACAAGCTGTGGTTAACCTGTAGAGCTGAATCACAGCGAGTTTGATCAGCAGATGGCTCTGTGGTTGCTGACTAACGTGCTTGAATTGCCCCGTGAGGGACGAATAAAGTATTTTGAATGGATTGAAAGTGATTAGAGGAATTCCTCAAGTCAAGTCGATTTTATTTGTATTGCCCAAAATCACTAATTTGCCTCAGGAGGCTCAGGAGACTCAGGAGGCTCAGGAGGCTCAGGAGGCACGACTCCCTCTGTCCTTAACAGTGCAACCCTCTCATTGGATGAGGAAAAACTCCT
The DNA here is from genome assembly GCF_015220745.1 of Sebastes umbrosus. Taxonomy (NCBI): domain Eukaryota; kingdom Metazoa; phylum Chordata; class Actinopteri; order Perciformes; family Sebastidae; genus Sebastes; species Sebastes umbrosus. Next base: position 5,863,027 of record NC_051287.1, on the reverse strand, counting down.
TTAACTCCTAAAACCTTTAACAGGAAAAAAGAAAAAACTGGAAGAAACCTCAGGAAGAGTAACAGAGGAGGGATCCCCCTTCCAGTAGATGTCGTGTGTACAGAGTAACAACATTGTTGAATCCCGACCTTGGGCCAGCAAAAGATAAGGCGTCCTCCTTCAGCATTTTTATCGTTATAATAATTAAAACTATTTAAAAAAAAATCTGTTTAAAAAAATTGGTCGAGAGAAGTCAAAAGATCTCGATGCAAAAGTGTTTATTTCTGTCACCAAAAAACAAACACGAGTCGTTAGTTTGAACGGAGGACTCACCTTCATGACAAACCAGTCCTCCTTATATATCATGAGCTTCGTTCATAATTCTCTTTCATGTTCTTTACCCCTCGGTGGGCAAAATGCCCAAAACTCATTATTTTCCTGCAAACTCAGCGATTCTGACTTATTTTGATCCCACCTCTGACAGATTTACAATTCTGAACTTTTTACCCCAGAGCCTCCTCCATTCATGCCACCGCTAGAGATGTAAGATGTCAGGAGCGTCAACGTTTCAGCCGGTGTTGCTGTCCTCCATTTGACAAAACCCCCTGCCATGCTCCACTCCCCTCAACTAGAGAGCCAGTGTGCTTTTCCCTCACTAATCCTCTCCACGCCAAATAGATAGAGCCAGAGCAACACGACCTCCTCTCCACGCCAAATAGATGGAGCCAGAGCAACACGACCTCCTCTCCACGCCAAATAGATGGAGCCAGACCAACACAACCTCCTCTCCATGCCAAACAGATAGAGCCAGAGCAACACAACCTCCTCTCCACGCCAAATAGATGGAGCCAGAGCAACACGACCTCCTCTCCACGCCAAAATAGATAGAGCCAGAGAGACAAGTCCTCCTGTCCATGGCAAATATATAGAGCCAGAGCAACACAACCTCATCTCCACGCCAAATAGATGGAGCCAGAGCAACACAACCTCCTCTCCACAGCAAATATATAGAGCCAGAGCAACACAACCTCCTCACCACGCCGAATAGATAGAGCCAGAGCAACACAACCTCCTCTCCACGCCAAATAGATAGAGCCAGAGCAACACGACCTCCTCTCCCCAGCAAATATATAGAGCCAGAGCAACACAACCTCCTCTCCACGCTGAATAGATAGTGCCAGAGCAACACGACCTTCTCTCCACGCCAAATAGATAGAGTCAGAGCAACACAACCTCCTCTTTACGCCGAATAGATAGAGCCAGATCAACACGACCTCCTCTCCTCACATTCTTATTTCACCAATTCTGAGTCATTAGTTTCTGAGCATGTTTAGCCCCTCAAAAAAACGTGTTATAGAGCAACAAAATGCACGTTTAGCACCTGTTCTCTAGCGCCACATAGTGGACACAGGAAGTGGCACAGGGAGATCCGTCATTTCCTGTGCCACTCAATCCACGCAAGGCCTATGGAAAGGGGTCTTGGGGTGTGGGGTGTAACGCATGCACATTGTAACTGAAGTTGCGGTCGTGCGCTGCGATTGGCTCAATTTCGGCGAGGGCAGACCAGATTTTACTGCGCATGTGTTATACCCCCAAAGATATGACGCGTTGATGATGCGTGACACAGCCTCCTTTCTATAGGCCTGGAATCCATGCAGGAAATAACGTCTAAGTTGTGCGTGCAGTGTCCGATGGTCACAGAAATGTAGGGCTGAGTCGACCAGCGTCCCACAAGTCACCCCGATGTGCCCGAAGGTGTGAGGGCCCTATCATCGCTGCTTGCAGCTTTAATAATAATTTTAATTTCAATAGGTACTCGGCTAAAATCCAGCGAGTGTCTCATTTACTGGTGGAATGAAACTAAGCAGCTACATTTACTACTCAAATAGGCTTTTTGATAGCCAGCCATGCAGCCAACTTTTTACTGCACTAAACATTTATCGTCGTGCATTTGGAGTTAAAGGGGTTAAATCACGTGTTGTAGTACATTTGAGCACGTGGGAGCTCGCAAGAAGTGTCATTTGAAGAAGACAAAGAGAATTCTGCGCCGTGATTCATTCCTCCACTCAGCGTCCTCCTCCTGCACCACCAGCACTCATCCAGCTTCCTCCTCTCTCTCTCAAATCTGAGCCCTTCTGGGACAACATGATGCAGACTGGCACGCTCGTGTTTTGCATCTTACCTTTGCACTTTTTCCTCTGCATTCATTCTCTGCCGGTGCACGAGCGGCCAGCCAGCAGGTACAAGCAGCTACAGGTGAGTCCAACACAGACTTGTGAGCTTTACGCAGAGTGGCACAGAGGCGTAAAGGGAACTTTACGCACGGAGCTCACACAATGTTGAGCAGGTATAGAGACACAAGAGGATGCTGTGTGTGACGAGAGATGAGTAAAAGACAAAATAATTGCATATGCATTCATGTTTTTCATGTATTGTCATGTCAGTAGCTAGATGCAGCTGTATGTTTCATGACATAATTCTCATACAACTCATAAAGTTGGCTAAAAATGAAGTGAGGGGAAACTGTGTTCTGCACAGTTATTTTAAAAGAGCGGCAGAAAATTGGGAATTGGAGGGTAGCTGGAGAGGTACCAGTTTGCCTCATGGGCACTGCCGTTGAGCAAGGCACCAAACCTCCAACTGCTCTTGGTGCATTTCCTGGGCAGCTCCCCTCACTCTGACATTAATGCATCCATTAATGCATGTGTAAATAGGTCCTGTTTGTGCATGTGTGTAATGTGTTTTTAACTAACAACAGAATGAAAAAATGTAATTTCCCTTCAGGGATCAATAAAGTATATTCTTCTTCTTCTTCTTCTTCTTCTTCTTCAACAACTCCAAACTCCTGTCCCTTTCATACAAAGCTGGCATGGCAGCATTTAGTTCAAACAGGGTTCGGCCACTGACTACTGTGTAAATGCTTTTGTTCCTCAAAATCATACGCTCGAGCTGCTACCATGAAATATCTGACAGCTGAAATCATTATTAACCCTGCAGGGTACCTCACTGCTCCTGTAGTGGTAATACATTTTCAGTTCATTTGTGGATGAGTATTCCTATGAATGAGAAACTGTAGTTTATAAATGGAAAGGAATCAAACCTTCCTTTTCTTGCAGTAAAAAACAAATAAAGCATTATGCATGCTATGTCATTGAACTGTAGGCTGTACTGTATGTCATTGCCCAAATAGGACAACATTAGTTTCTGCAGCTTCATTGATGGCAGCCCTGCTGCTTTCCGGTATAGCTGTCAACAGTGGGAGTCAGATTAAGCAGGCAGAGGCAAGTCATCTGGCAACTGGTGGTGTTTATAAAAACTTTGCTTATTTGCTGACTCGGAGGAACTGGAGAAAAACAGCAGATAGCTACTTAGAAAGAAAGAAACACATCCGGCAAACAGACACCCAGCGGCTGAGCAACCTCACCAAGGACAGCACTGCCAAACAGGACGACAACACAACACTATCAAACATTGTTAGTCATTATGTAATCCTGAGTTTGTTCATCCGCTTACTCAACAGTCAGTGTTGGAAGATAACTAAGTACATTATTCAAGTACTGTATTGATGTACAATTTTGAAGTACTTGTACTTAACTTGGGTATTTCCATTTTCTGCTACTGCTAATTCTACTCCACTACATTTCAGGGGGAAATATTGTACTATTTACTCTATTACTTTACCACGTTTAAAACATTGTCCGTTAGAGGAGAAAATACCACTAATTTGTGAGGGAAATGTCTTTGATTTTTGAGTTGGTGGAATAAATGTAATAAACAATTTCTGACAATGACTTATATATTTAACTACATACATGCTGAAAATCAAACATTTTATTGTATTCATTTAGATATTTTCCAAAGTAAAAGTCCCTAGAAGTGTATGATTCAACTTTTTCCCATGGTCGAGTGTCACAATATCGCAATAAATCATAATATTGAATACTTAAAAGTCGCACCCAAGTATCGTGATAGTATCTAATCTGGAGATAGATGAAAGGTCCCAGCTCTGGTACAGTAAATAAATACTGTGATGAGGCTGAGCAGCACGAATGAATGATGTGAATACCTGTATCTATATACTGTTTACTGTCAGCAGTACGGTAGCTCTCACAAGTGTAGACAATCTCTGATTGATCTTGTTAACTGAAGAGGTTTAGCGAGCGATGTTTACAGTAGAGGATCAGTCTGTCATCTCCATTCATGCTAATCCTCTTTTATCCTGCAAATATTTCCTCCGCTTGGCATAATCAGTCCGTTTGTGTGCAAAACACAGAACGCCCGCTGATAGCTGGGAATTTTTGCGGTTAAAGGGGAACACCACCTAAATTAGGAATTCCCATCTGTTATTTCCATGGCTGAGGAGAGTTCAATCAATATTTGTTAACATGAGCTCCTCTCTCTCTCTCAAAGCCAGAAACCAGAGAAGTAAGTCTCAAACTTGTGATGTCGTAGGGTATAAAGTCTGGAGCTCCTCCGTAGACAATGAATGAGAGACTGATTTTGTGGACTCACACAAATGTTTGTTTTCTTCTTTGTACCCAGTTGTGAAACAGAAAATGTTCCCATATACTCAGAACATTCCCCTGGGTTCTCTCAGTGTCCCAGACTTTATACCCTATGACATCATCAGTTAGAGTTTTTGCCCTCAGGCTTTTGGATTTGGGAGAGAGTTGTTCATGTTTACTCATATTTTTGGACTGTCTAAAGCTGTGCACGCACTGTACCATTTTAGAAATGTTGTTGTGTGCTTCCTACTCTGACTGTACGAGTAGATCGTTAGCGATGTAAAGCCAAAGCTCACGATTTATGTGCTCACATGTGCTGGACAGTATGGCTTGTCCACTTTGCAGAAGCTGGCTATGTTTTACTATATCTATTGTACATTGTTATCTTGATAGCTACGCTGTGATTGCTGTAAAAAGAGTAGAAAAAAGGCACTGATGTTGGGGAATCAACTCGTGGCTTCAACTGTGTGAGAGCCTGTGGTCGGTCGACCAAAATTTCCGACTTGTCAGGAGTTGATTGATCCTCGGCCCCCCTCTACACTTCACGGCAAACGGCGCCCGACGAAGCTGAAATTCGGTCCGACTCTAAAAGGAGTTGTGTGTATTCAAATTCGGGCCAGAAACGGGCTAAAATCGTTCAGTGTTTGCCCAACTTTAGACCACAGCAATAACATGTATGCATTTTGAAAATGGGCGTAGTTCCCCTCTAAATATTTACCCAGATTTCTTCCAATGTGCACATCATTTATCTCAAGTTTTGACTACTTTATCTCTGCCATCTGTGGTAGTAGATCTTATCATGTTTGTGGTGGTGAATTAGAAAGTCAGATCAGATTCTGCTACAGTTTTTTCTGTAATTGCAAGTCGTAAAGTTAGTCAATCCCAGTAATGCCAGATCAGCATCCTTGAAAAACACCCTCCCTGTGGTATACTGCAGACGACCTGATGTCATGACCCACCAGGGAATTTCCAGACATCTGCTCACTTTGTGTGCGATGCAGCTTTTGTGGAGGTTTGCAGAATAGATTCATGTGTGTATCTGTGTGTGGTGCACATTTTTCCAATCATGTGCATGTTCACACCTGCATGCACACATTGTATTTACACATTTGTAACAGATGTAACAGATGCCACCTATTGAATAAAACTACAATGCTCCCTTCTGTAGATGGGCTCAGCACTTAATTTGGGTTGAAGCTTGAGCAAGTCAATTCGGGCGATATGCAGCAACCGCAGGGTCCTGTGGTGACATGTTAGCTCCATCTCCAGGATTCCCCCCCTGAGCATACACAAAGCTTTGTCTCAATGGCATGTGACTTTGTGTTGATATCTTTATGAAAACTTGCTTCTTGCCCGCACACTTGCCTTAGATCTGTCACTCAGCTCCGCTAAGCCTGTGGCTTCAGTTTTGTTGAAGTGGTTAAAACCTCTTCAACCCCGAGTCCATCGTTGTGTATGTTGTGGAGAGATTGTTGAAAACTGGCTTTAGTTAAGTCAATCAATTGTTTCAGTCATCTTTCAAGCAAACATGCCCCTAATTCACCTCTCTTTGTGAATATTTGCTGATATATCATGGTCATTTTATGATTTATTACAGTAAATACATATTGGTCCTTTAGATAACAGAATTTAATCAAGCAATAAACCACAAGAGGCTGTGATTTACAGTCATTTTTACAACAGCTAAGGGGCGTTGTTACTTCATACTTGGCAAGGTTTCATAACAAATGCAATTATATACAGATAAGAAATTCATTCTTCTGCCAAGCAATGTGGTTTGTAACAGTTTGGGTCCGTGTGTGATGGTTGAGTAGCTTGGAGAGCGTAGCAGAAGACGACAGTCAAAAATTCACAGCCATACGGGTACGGGGGTTTTCACAATTCCACATTAACCGTCACACTTGAGGTGAGAAGGCGTAAGAGCTGAACTGACACAATGCGCTGTCTGATGATGTTGCTTCCCTCGTATCTAAGCAACACCTTAAAGATTATAGGTTAATAAAGACCCTGTTTCTGTATGATGAACTCAATGACTGTGCCTTTGTCTGAAGGTATCGCCTCACGGCAACGGTCACGTTGGTCTGAAGAAGAGGGGAAAACACGAACAGGACACGTTAAATGAAGATTACCATTTCAAGTCTGTCAAGTCGGCATCCAAAAATGACACAGAGCTGTGGAAGCGTCCTCGCTGTGGAGTCCCAGACTATCCCACCTTAACGCAGGTCGGCCTGTCGTACTATAACCTGAAGAATAAGAAGAAGGGAGGCCTGAGCAGACAGCAGCGCAAGAAACGATATGCGCTGTTCGGAGGGCGCTGGGAGAAGACTCACCTCACTTACAAGTAAGAAACACAAATACTCTGTAAGTACGTGGCTTTGTTCAGTGGTTTACCACTGCTGTTGTCACTGTCTTTTAATCCTGAATGCATTGCTGGATGGTTTGATGGATGTTAGGGATGTAAGTGACGATGAGGAAATTTTCCCAATGGTTAATAAACTTGTGACAGCACAGGTGTTACCGATTACACCGGACATTTTACAAGAAAAGATGACCTTAAAAATGTGTAGCGTGCTTACTTTGATCTTTAACGTCGGGTGGCTGTGTGTTTGGCGTCTCCGGTGTCGTGCCAAAAAGTGATCATCAGCCAAAAACTGATTGCCCTCATGGGAGCGTGTGCAGGCTCTTAAAGCTGTATCGGCCAGTTTATAGTCTACAGCTGCTGTTATCTGGATTTCTTTGATACAGACAGAAAGGCTCTTCTCAAGTGCTGGTCGTAAAATGTCCATGCATAGTGTCTCTATTTTATATTGTAAAAGCTGTAAAAACATCTCCTTCAAAAAACTGTTCTTACTCAAGTTTCTCACTTAAATCCAAACACATTTTATTTTGTCCCCAAGAAGACAGGACTCCATTAGTCTTGAGCCACAACGGTACAAACGGTACTGTAGAACAACGAGTATCGTAACGTCTTCAGAATTTTTGCATCAACTTGGTACCGAAGTATCGGTAGTAGCGCGTTGTGTTCACGATGTACAGGTTAAACGAACTGCAACACGGACTTGAAGCGACTCAGAGGTCTGAGTTTGTTTGGAGGGCTGAAAGGGACCAAGTGTGTAAACACTACAAGACAAATCAACAGCTCTGTTAAGCCTCTAGATGTCTGACTGTCATCATCTCATGAAAAGCAAATTCATATTTATCTGAGGAACACTTGATGGAACAAAACAAAGCTTTTTTTTTTTGTTTGCCATGAACCTCATCATGTCTGGAACTAGGATGAGAGAGGGGGGTGGAGATGGCGAGCTAATGGTTATTTACAGGAAAATGTGTTTACGTTGTAGTTTCACACGAAGGCTTGTGGTGTAAATTGTTTGTAGATCAGTTTGTCAAAGCAGCAAAAAAGACAGAATCGCCAGCCACCTCATAAATTGTGGAATCCTCCTGTAATTAAAATGAATGGATTCATAATTATTATTGTAGAGATGTTGTTATGTATGTGTTTACCAGGGGGGTCAGTGTGACAAAAGCAGAGTGCTCTGCCTCTGTAGGCTTTACCAGTGTAACTGTTTGAGAAAGCATCCATAAATAGGCAGTAGTAATGGTGTTAGTGCTTCCAACTTAGCTGGGTTTCCCTTTTTAACACAACTGGCAATGTTGTCAACCACAAGTAACAAGGCCTGTTGCACACATGGGTGATCTGGTTAACCATTAACATGCGGGAAGAACACTATGTGTTTAACCATTTACATGTATTAAAGCTGAAGTAGACGAGATTGGAGCAAATACGATTAAAAAAAGTTAACGGTCGCTACAGTAGTACATGAAACAGGTAACCTGAAAAAAAACATCTGGCTCTGCCTCTGTGTCCTCCGGTGCTCCTAACTGCATCTGCAAGATTTCAAATACCGGAGGAAAACAAGCAGTAAGAGCTGATCTGAGGTCTGCTGTGCAGCTGCCGTCTATGAGAGCCGGCTGTCAATCACTCGCGAACTCCGACCAAACGGTCAAACTAGGCAGCGCTGATCAAATATGAATCAATATTATGTTACTGTAATGCCTATTTCTCTCCTCAAATGTTTTCAGAATCATCTTGTAGTGCACAGTTTAGCTGTAAAATTAGAAAGTTTGACCCTGCCATTGTGAAACCCGGTGAAGGAACGCCAAGTTCCGGTCACATGACCGGAGCACAGCCAATAGGAACGCTCTCTCAATGAAATGACCTGTGATTGGTCAAAGTCTCCCGTCACAGGCTAGATTTTTTAAAGCCTGAAAACAGAGCCATGAGGAGGAGCAGAAGTCTAGTTATCTCTCAGAACACTTGAATTACAATATGCTGAAAGGTTATTATGGAATTCTTGCCCAATGATGCCAAAAATATACTGCCTACTGAAGCTTTAATGTCCTTCTTCAGCTGCCAGCGTGGCGAAAAACAACACTGATGTAAGCCCGTCAAAATGCAAGACTTGACAACTCATTATTTTACACTGAAAATCAGTGATTATTGAAGGACAAATGCAGAATATTAGAGACAAAACACCAATTTTATTATGTATTGTGTGAGTAGAGCTTATCCAAGAGCATCAATTAAAACTACCCTGTGGTTATTGTAACTGTGTACACCACATCAAGGCAGTATGGTTACTGTCTTTTCATTTTAATTTGGATTCAAGCTTTTTCCTTACACTGCAGCACACAGAGCTTACCATCTGTTTGGTGTGCATGGGGAAGTCCTTTAACATTGTCAGCGGTTCATATCAGATCCTGTCTGTCCTGCCTGAGCTTGTCCACACAGCTGAACAATAAGAAAGAGCCCATTCTCTTACTATATCACAAGATAAGCACTGATTGGAATGATTACCGTGTATTCATTATCCCCGTTGTTGATTTTTAGTAATGCTTTTTGAAGTCAATGCACCTTTTCTATAGCTACAACACACACTGGTGTGGGACGAAAGTTTCAATTTTGTTAAGCTTACCTGAACTGAAGTTTTGTTTTTTCCACCTCCGATGAAGTGCAGCCGCTTCTCAAGCCTATGGGCCCTATTTTAACAATTATATGCTATTTTAGCATATAATTATTATATAATGTTTATAATTAAGTAATTTACGATCAATTTTGAGGTAAATATTGAGGTAATTCCAAAGAAATTCCAAATAGGTTACTTGCTAATCATCACCTAATTACCAGGAAATTTGCAGACCTGTAAAATGAAATGTTACCCTGTTTTTTTTCATGAGTGCTCTCTAATACAGCATTGTTTTGTGTGTGTGTGTGTGTGTGTGTGTGTTTGTGTGTAGAATTATGCGTTTCCCCTGGCAGATGAGTGAGGGCAAAGTGCGTCAAATCTTCCAGGAGGCGTTTGGCGTGTGGAGTGCAGTGACTCCTCTGACGTTCGGAGAGGTCACCACTGAGAAAGCTGACATCATTATTGACTTCAGCAGGTAAGAAAGGTACACCGGCAAGCAACACAACAACACACAGGAAGGTTGTTAATAGGCACTACTTGGCTCCATGATAAAGTAGATTTCAGAGAATAAACTTCCTAAAGAAGTTGTATTTTTATTGCCTAAACCTAAAGAAGTTGTAGTTGTATTGCCTAAACCTAAAGAAGTTGTATTTTTATTGCCTAAACCTAAAGAAGTTGTAGTTTTATTGCCTAAACCTAAAGAAGTTGTATTTTTATTGCCTAAACATAAATAAGTTGTAGTTTTGTTACCTAAACCTAAAGAAGTTGTAGTTATGGCTTAAGCCAAAGAAGTTGTATTTTTGTTGCCTAAACCTAAAGAAGTTGTAGTTTTATTGCCTAAACCTAAAGAAGTTGTAGCTTTGTTGCCTAAACCTAAAGAAGTTGTAGTTTTATTGCCTAAACATAAAGAAGTTGTAGTTTTGTTGCCTAAACCTAAAGAAGTTGTAGTTTTGTTGCCTAAACATAAAGAAGTTGTAGTTTTATTGCTTAAACCTAAAGAAGTTGTAGTTTTATTGCTTAAACCTAAAGAAGTTGTAGTTTTGTTGCCTAAACATAAAGAAGTTGTAGTTTTGTTACCTAAACCTAAAGAAGTTGTAGTTTTATTGCTTAAACCTAAAGAAGTTGTAGTTTTATTGCCTAAACATAAAGAAGTTGTAGTTTTGTTGCCTAAACCTAAAGAAGTTGTAGTTTTATTGCCTAAACATAAATAAGTTGTAGTTTTATTGTCTAAACCTAAAGAAGACTTTTTGTTTGTGTTCAAAACGTGACGTTTCATTTAGTTTTACATGTTAGAGTGTGTTTCTTTTAAGTTTCACTTTCACTTTTGCAACGTAGTAGACATAGTAGGCCCCTAATGACCCACATCTATGATGCTTATAGCGACTGATAACGCCTATTTAATGGCCTGATAATACAATATGTATGTAAAAATGTACTACTGGAGTGTAAAGAGTTTTGGTGGTGGTTGAGTTTGAGTGAGGAAACTATTCATAAAATGATAGTCATTGAATGCATTTTGTGTCAAAGCAATAAAAAGTTCTCCACATTGACTGCTGTTGTGCTGTGTGAAGAGTTTTGAAAACTCAGTATAGAGAAATATGTATAACCAATGGTAAAAAAAAACAAAATACGTTTATATGTACTGTATGTGTAATACAGACCCAGGGTCGGCAGAAAGATCTCTGTAATCTGACCCAGACATGAAACTCTTTGATCCTTTTGTCAGAGTGACCCAGGAAAAAGTAAACCAGATGTATCCCAGCCAAGCTCAAGAGCAGATTACCCACATGAATGATTGCAGTACAGGACTTGTTTGGCAGTTTTAAATAGCGTGCCTCCAGCTACGTTTTTATCAACCTAGATGAGTCATTTTGGCATTTGGTTTACGATACTTCCGTCATATCTTTTGCTTCACTGTGTGCTCCCACATTACAGTCACATAACTTCTCTGCCAAGCCCTTTTGTTGTTCAAATCTTGACCTAGTTACTTTTATAACTGCTGTTATGGACTGTATTTTATAGATTAAATTAGAAAAAAAGGAAGTCAAGAAGGAAGGCCCCATTGACTGGAGTCTTCACTCTGATGATGTGGCGTCAAATTGCTAACAATACCCATCTCTACTCGTGTTATGAATACAATACGATATGGACGTTATACAGCAGAGCAAACTGCAAAATGTTATCCAACCCTTGTCATGGTACCCCAACATAACACCACATTACAGGCTTGTACCAGCATGAAGTGACTGGATGATTAACATGGATCATTATAGAGTTAGTGTGATGTGATCTTTGAACAAAGCAGCTCTGTGTATTATCATCTCCAGGTTCCTGAGCTTTATCATAATAAATAACACTCTGACCTGTAACTAAACCTGTACAAGTATTTGTGGTCGTGGCTCTATAACAAGCCATTCAAAGAGCTGATGAGGCCTTTTACACAAAGGTATTTTAATAATAAGACGACTTCATGAAAGGTTTACCTCTGCTATATAACATAAGCTTGCAAGAGACTATTAATTAGAATCACAAAACGCTTGTGCAGGTACTGGCATGGGGACAGTTTACCGTTCGATGGTCCCGGAGGTATCCTCGCCCACGCCTTTTTCCCCAGGACACACCGAGAGGGCGAAGTCCACTTTGACTATGATGAGCATTGGGTAGTGGGCAACGATGTGGGTGAGTACATGCTTTGAGGTAAACAGAGATCTTGTTTTATGTTGGAACAACCTGGATTTAAATGTTTTGTCTTTAAAACTAAAGAATAATAGATTCAACAACTAATTTTTATCCTTTGCTGTCCTGTTTAGGCACAGATCTCCCACAAGTGGCAGCTCATGAGTTTGGCCACGTCCTCGGCCTGCAGCACTCCCTGGAGCCGGATGCCGTGATGAATCCTTTCTACAGCGACTCCTACCCCGTGCAGCTCGGCGAGGATGACAAGAGGGGCATCCAGTATCTGTACGGCCCGCCTCGGCACGCACAACCCGAGATGACGGAGACCAATGAGATTGACATTGGAACGGTGAGTCAATAATACTGGGAATGGACCTCAGGCCTGTCACAATAATTACGTTATCAACTTATCGTACGATATATATGGACATGACTTCAATCATTTTTGCTTACTTTGTTTGTTTACAAAAGAATGTCACCAACATTTTAGCCAACATGATGATTAAACAACAGTTTTTCCTACTATTGGAAGAATTGGGAATTGCGCAGACATTGCACATTGTCAGGCCTAATGGACCTCACAGCTACATGCACTGTATTTTAAGATACAGATTCATATCGAGTCCAAAGACAAAAATATGTGCTGTCGTTTGTCGTTGTGCCCCAGCTGGACGCCTGCAGAACAAACTTTGACGCCGTGTCCATGATCAGGGGAGAGCTCTTCTTCTTTAAGTCTCGATATGTTTGGCGTATCCGTGATGGGCAGCTACAAGCTGGCTATCCAGCCTTGGCTTCACGCCACTGGAGAGGCATCCCTGACCACATCGATGCTGCGTATGAAGACAAGTCTGGCAACATCTGGTTCTTCCAAGGTTGGAAATTCTGAATTTAAAAAGGCTACATTTTCTGAAGAAAATGCTTGTGTGCTAACTGATGAAAACTTGTTGAAACATACAAAAAAACAACAACAGCAGTTGAAGTCATAGTTCTGAGTTCACAGTCCTGAGTGTAAGCGTACAGTTTGAGCTGAAGCAGAGCAAATCCAAGTGCAAGCAGGGGCAGGTTAAGTGTGAGGACAGGGTTTTCAGGGCATTACAAAATCTGAATGTGAAATCAATGAGTCAGGATCTCAAATTGAAAAACCATGCTCTTGAATAAAGATAAGAAAAATGCTCGATAACATATTTAAGACCCCTGTATGTGGTTCTCATTTTAAAAATGAGTCAGGAAACATTAAAACATTAAAAAGAGTTCTCAGCCAACCAACTGAGTGTGCGTCAATTAACTCAGCTACAGCTGATAAAATCTGCTGGTGACAGTTGTCATTTCAGCCAACAAAATCAATGATCGTTGGCTCTAGTCTATGACATATAAGGTCCAGATAAATGAGGTTCAAATTTGGGGTTTTAATTCTATCTTCTTACCATGACAGGTGAAAGCTACTGGGTGTTTGACGCTGAGAGGAAGATTACAGGACCAGATTCAGTGTCGCAGCTGGGTCTTCCTGTCACAGATATCCAAGCAGCTTTGAAGTGGGAAGAGGACCGTGTGGAGAGAGTCTACCTCTTCAAGTCTGCTTCCTACTGGCCCTTCGATCCTCAGGAGAATCGAGTCGATTACGTCCATCCTCGCAGCATGCACAAGTGGGGAGGAATGCCCTCCAAGATTGATGCAGCCTTTCGGGACCGATACGGTGAGAACTGGGATCAGAAAAAGTACTTTCACATTTGTTTTTTTTTGCCTCTGGCTAAGTGACTCGTAAGCGTCTACAATTGACTGTTGCCTTCTCTCGCCCTCTGACAGGCTACGCCAATTTCCTGAGCGGGCTGCGATACTGGAAGTTTGACCCCGTGGCGTTGAAGGTGCTGAAAGGCTACCCCCGCAGCATCGGCACGGATTTCTTTGGCTGTTCTGCCTCTCTGTCCAAATAAGTTCATACACATGCATCTGCTGAACATGTGAAGAGCAGTGGAGGGACTTTTCAGCTTAACTCACCGTACAGTACATTCTGTCTGTTTCGGAAATATACGCAAGGCTGATGTATTTCATTAAGATTGACTCAAAACACATTTAAGTACATCAAACTCTTGCAAAACTCACTGCCCGTTGCAAACAATTTCTTTTTTTTAAACAATGAATTTGCATTTGAAAATACATGGGTAGCATGTTACAGTAAGGGACACAACATTTTGAGTAGTAACCAGGGAACAAATGAAGAATGAATGACGAACTAACTGTGAACTAGTGAACCGTTAGTGGGGCGGCTGTAGCTCAGTGGGTAGAATGATTGTCCTTCAACCTTCAAGGTTGGCGGTTAGATCCCCGGCTCCTACTGTCTGTCGAAGTGTCCTTGAGCGAGACACTGAACCCCAACAGCAGCCCACTGCTTCTAACCCAAGTTTATTTGTATAGCCCAAAATCACAAATTTGCCTCAGGGGGCTTTACAATCTGTACAGGATATGACACCTTCTGTCTTTTACAGTGTGACTTCCCAACAATGTGTTGGATCAATCAACAAGCTTGATTGATGTGCAGGTCCGCACTACACGCTGTTGAGAGTTTGGAGATGTGTGTGTTTGCTCCTCCATGACCTACGGCTACCCATAACACCCTTCTCCGCGTAGGTTCATGAAGATGTTTACGTGCATCTTGGCTGAAGCATAATAACGGATTCGGTCAGTGCCACCTGGGCACTAGCTTCAACCATTTCATTGTTCATTGTTGGCATTATACACAGAAGAGCTCTGCAGTTTTGGAGGCATACACGTTACCTCTGCTTAGCCTTACATATATACATATCTTGGCCTTTTTTTTATTATTTCCAAAACGTGCTAATCTCATTTGACTGCTTCCTCTGTTTCCTTTGGTTTTAGTCATTAGGTTTTTTGTGCTTGCAGGCGCCTGTTACAACCTCAAACATAAACCATTTATCTCTGCAGAATCTATACAAGCGGAATTAGGACCAGTCCGGAAATGACTCACTTTTGCAATGTAATTATTTACAAAAGCCTTCCGGTCTAGTATTTAGTTTGAAGATAGACGAATAGTTATCATGGCACTAACTGCGGTAAAGAGTTGTTGTCTTTTGCTTGTTTGCACTGTAGGTGATCTGTCACAAATGCAACAGGAGAACAATATCATTACTGAAAAAGTACTGAAAAATCAACTCTGGGTCAATTCTTTCTCTAAATTCAATGCAGCATGTCAAGAATCAATGGGTGCTACATCTTTGAACATTTAAGGTGCTATTTAAAGTTCTATAGCCAAGGTAAACCAGTACCTCATGTATTACACACATTCAACAAATCTGTTCTTTTCACTGTTCAGTGTATTCTTTTTGTGCATTTCATAGAGCCGTATACGATAATTATCTGTTGAAGTGTTTCAGTTCTCTGATTGTTATTGTGTCTTCATTAGAAAACGCTCTGAGACTGTATCATTCTCAGACTGTTGAAAACCATATTATAGTTGGCTGACATCATAATGTGGTCTGATATAAATCATACGAGTTTATTTTTTATCAGTTATTTTGTATTCAAAGTGTTACTGTTTGTAATCAGTGCAGGACACTGATTATTGCATTGACTTGTAAAATACACTGTAATGTGTCTGCAAAAACAGCAGTTCAGTGTCAACATGTCCATGTTATTTTGATGTACTTTAAACATATACTGATCTGTTTGCCTTTATTAGGCCTTATATTGCCTTATATTAGAGGCAGAAACCTATTGAGTTTTTGCTGGTTTATTATTGATATTATTATTATTATAATTATTATTAGGGTTCAAGCCCCAAAAGGGCTTTAAAAGGACATGTATCAATTCAATATTTTGAAAATCGCTCTAAAGGGGCGTCATCAGTTCCAAACATGTGCATGGGCCTGGTGCAAATTTGGCCGTAAATCAATAACAGTTTGTACAAACATCACCAAACTTGCTGGATATTTTAAATTGATCTATTGAAACATGTCCCCAAAATGCCAAGAAATATGACTTTGAGTATGCAATTACTGAAAGGCTGCATACATTATAAAGATGAAACCAGTGTGTGATTGGTCTCACTCGTCAGAATTAAACCAGCAGAAGTGACTTTGCTCATTGCTGCTCGCGGCTTTGATTTTGGCAATTCAGCTGCTTTCTTCTGGTGAGTGAAAAAAAGGTTTGAACCCGTGAACTGTCGCTTGCGGCTGTAATATTCAATTGTTTTTTTTAATAATTATTTGCTATGTGAATACATCTGTAAAGTTTTTTGTTGACAATAAAACCCAAAAATAAAAAATGACCTTGCTTTTCCTATTTCTACGACTTTATTCTTGTAATATTACGACTTTTTTTTCTCATAAAGTTATGACTTCATTCTCGTAATATTCCAACTTTTTTCTCAGAATATTATGACTCTTTTTTTCGTAAAGTTATGACTTTATTCTCGTAATATTATGACTTTATTCTGGAAATCTCAGATGTTTTCCCCCTCAATGTGGCCCTAATACTCCGTAGTACATTTGCTCTTTGGCCCTCACTGCATTAGACTTATATTCTATATACTTAGACTATAAACGGTGTTACCTTCATCACAATGCTCAAAAGTTTTGCGGCTCCAGACAGATTTTTGTTTGTTTTTTTTGCCTAAAATGTCTCTTTTGATAGTAAAGGTTGCTGACCACTGGTCTATGCAAACAGTTCCAGGCTCATGTTTACCACTAAGCTGTTATTGTGGAAGAGACAGTTGACATTGTATCAGCAGGGGGAGCTGTTGCATTTGCCTTGCACACCAAACACAGGGCATAAAGTTAACCGGCGATAACGCCACTTTAATGATCCCTTCGAAATAAAAGTTTAAAAACAGCTACTGGCATTTTCTTCAAACGTTTCCAAAACAAACAACTGCTGTAAAATGCATTAAAGGTCCCATATCGTGCTCATTTTCAGGTTCATACTTGTATTTTGTGTTTCTACTAGAACATGTTTACATGCTTTAATGTTAAAAAAAACTTTATTTTCCTCATACTGTCTGCCTGAATATACCTGTATTTACCCTCTGTCTGAAACGCTCCGTTTTAGTGCATTTTAACGGAATTGCAACAGAATTACATTAACGTTGCTAGGCAACAGCTTGGGTCCATGTGTACTTCTTGTCAGCTGATGACATTCACATACACTGCAACCAGGAAATAAACTGGGACACATTTAGAATGTTTTACGTTTAAAATTGTGTCAAGGATCTAAATATTGTATATTCATTACATCACAAATGGGCAGAAATCCTAACGGCTTGTTTCAAACGCACAGTTTCTGAATACGGGCTGTGTGTATTTCTCTGTATATTGAGCTTTTTGATAGTTTACAGTATTTATATCACACTTAATAAACCTGCTTTATAATATAAAAAGACATGAAAATCTCACTTTTTACAATATGGGACCTTTAAAACTCAGTTGGATATCTGTTCCATTTCTTCAGAACTGTCCCGCAAAATACAAGTAAACCTTCTTTTAGGTTTTGTTCGTGGTGTAAATGTATAAAAATAAATAAACTGGGACACATATAGAATGTTTATGTTTAAAACTGTGAAATGGTCTAAATATATTGTATATTTGTGACATCAAAAATGGATAGAAATCTTAACGGCTTGTTTCAAACGCACAGTTTCTGAATACGGGCTGTGTGAATTTCCCTGTGGATTGAGTGTTTCGATACTTTCACAGTATTTATATAGGATTTACTTACTTACTTAGTCCTTGTTGCGCCTGGTGGCACATAGGGCAAGGACTAAGGATCTCCACTCACCTCTGTTGTTTGCTTTCTTCTCAATGCTGTTCCAGCTGTATCTTCTCGTCTTCATTTCTCCTTCGATGGTTCGCCTAAAGGTTGTTTTGGGCCTCCCTCTTTTGCGTTTTCCCTCCGGTGTCCAACACAATGCCACTTTTTTCATGTCATCAGATGGTTTCCTTAATACATGTCCAAGCCATCTCCATCTCCTTCTTATCAATATTGTTTCATGTCCAAGCACCCTGTCGTTTGGTGTAGTTCATGGTTTGTGATCTTTCTAGGCCAGAATATCCTCATGATCTTTCTGAGGCGGGTATTGTGAAAGCTAGAAAGCTTGCCTATGTCTTTTTCAGTCATTCTCCAGCACTCAGCACCATATGGAAGTACAGATAGTACACAGCTGTTGTATAACTTGTTGTATATAGGATTTAAGCCTGCTTTATAATAAAAGAAAACATGAAAATCTCACTTTTTTATAATATGGGACCTTTAAATATCGCTCTTGTATAACATACTCTACTTAATTATGTTGTTCTCTATTAATAGAAGACTGTTTCGTTGGTGTAGAGTTTTATTTTGAAGGCTCCTCCCGGATGTGGTTACCTTAGTTGACTTGACACCGGCGAGGAGAGCTGAAGATGAAGGAGCGGTGAAGAAGAAGAGGAAGAAAAGGAACTACAGCTCGCTAACTATTATATTTAATCTCCTGGTTTTGTGATAATGGCGCCTTTAGACCTTGATAAGTACGTTGAGATAGCCAGACACTGCAAATACCTGCCGGAGAACGACCTAAAGGTGAGCTGAAGCCTCTGATATTAATGGATTATTAAGCTAACGGGTAGCTAACGTCTGTTCAACGAGCTAATATCGGCTAGTTAGCGGTAGTTGTTTTACTTTAATGTGGTAAAGTTTGTTGTTATTTTTATGCGAATTTTACCAGCAATAATAATAGAGATCGTCGGCTAACAAACTCCTTTAAATCAGGACAGGAGAGTCAAAGAGGAAGCTACTAGCTACTAAATGCTAGCTACTAGCTGCTACTAGCTAGCTAACGGCTAACTGTTATGATTGGTTCATAGCCTAGCGTCATCGAGTGACGTCAGCAGTCTACACCAGTAGTTAGTTAGGTGAATAGTTACCCACCATACATACTTACATACTTACTTTATATATGGAGCTTTTATATAATTAAAGCACTAAAATACTTGTTAAGGGGAGCAGTGACGTTACTGTTTGTTGTTGAAACCTGATCATGTCAGCAGTCAGCAATGATATATTGTTTTTCTGTAATACTTTCCTGTGCATTTAATCCAGGGAATGAAATAAGCACCTGCCACCTGCCAAATAACAGGGTTAATGTTGACTGTGGCAGGTGAAAATTTCAGGTCACCTGCCACCATGGCAGACAGGTTTTCCTTATATTACGAAATATTATTTTTAAAAAGCAATTCTAAAGCCTAAATTAAATATATGGTAACACTTCATTTTACAGGTCCACACATTTCATGGTGATTAGGTGATAATTAGCAAGTAACCTATTTGAAATTTCTTTGGAATCACTGCCAAATTACCCCAATATTTACCTATAAATTGATTGAAAATAACTTTATTATAAACATTAAATTAATACATTTTGAGGTAAATATTGGGGTAATTTGGCAGTAATTCCAAAGAAATTTCAAATAGATAACTTGCTAATTATCTCCTAATTACCATGAAATTTGTGGACCTGTACAATGAAGTGTTACCAAATACAGTTATGGATTAAGGTTACATGATATATTCCATAATTCTACGGTCTGGTACCACTGACTCAGTGTTAACAATTTTAAAGCGTTCTACCTAGATTTCAGAAGTGGCAGACAAAAAAACACGAGTGGCCGGTAGAAATGTTCAGTGACCTGCCACAGTGGCAGGTGAGGAAAAAGGTTAATTTCAGACCCTGATAATGGATAAAAAATAGTTCACCAGTAAGCTAGCAGTGTCGCACTGTTATGAATTTGTATTGTAACAGCATGACTTTGACCACTACTAACTACTGTCATGTTACTTTTTCCAGAGATTATGTGATTATGTTTGTGATCTACTGCTGGAAGAATCAAACGTTCAGCCGGTCTCTACTCCGGTTACTGTTTGTGGAGATATTCATGGTCAGGTAGGCCTAACTGATTTCTTGCTCTCACCCCTCCAAAGTTTTTTTTTTTATTATATTGCTAATACTGGGACACTTTTGAACAATCATTGTCTGTTTTTTGTGGGTTTTTAAATTAATCCACAAGAATAAATTCTCTTTAATGTCCCCGTCTAGTTTTATGATCTATGCGAGCTCTTCAGAACTGGAGGCCAAGTTCCAGACACAAATTACATTTTCATGGTAAGTGACTTAAGTTTTCTTGATTTCTTGAGCTTATTGGCAAGTAACAAACAGGTTGAAAGTAACAACAATTATTCTGTACCCCGGTTGTTCAGATATGTATCTGCCCTGTATCCTGGAGTTGTGTTTTGAATGAATACATGGAGGGTCTGATGGTGTCTTCTTTTCCGTCCTCTAGGGAGACTTTGTAGACAGAGGATATTATAGCTTGGAGACATTTACACATCTGCTAGCTTTAAAAGCAAAGTGGCCGGATCGTATCACACTTCTACGTGGAAACCACGAAAGCAGACAAATAACACAAGTGTACGGCTTTTACGGTAGGTAAAAGTGCTTCACTGTTACTTTTTATATAAGCAAATGTTTTCTGTTTCACAAGCTCATCAAACCGTGCTGCCATGATGTATGTTCTGCTTATATTTTTAGATGAGTGCCAAACAAAATATGGAAACGCAAATGCCTGGCGGTATTGCACAAAAGTGTTTGACATGCTGACTGTGGCGGCTGTAAGTTCATTCATGGTTCTTTCACACTGGTTGCATAATAACATTTCAAGAACTTATTTTCTAATGACCTTTTTTAATCTCTAATCCCAGTTGATAGATGAGCAGGTGCTGTGTGTCCATGGCGGTCTTTCACCTGACATCAAGACGTTGGACCAGATCCGCACCATTGAACGCAACCAGGAGATTCCCCACAAGGGGGCCTTCTGTGATCTTGTGTGGTCAGATCCAGAGGATGTGGACACCTGGGCTATCAGTCCACGAGGCGCAGGCTGGCTGTTCGGCTCCAAGGTTACTAATGAGGTACGTTGTGTCGTCAACATTTGAAACTAATGAATGGAAAGTTTAAACACCCGTAACAACCGGTTGATTGAAAGTGCTCATATTTTGTTTTAGTTTGTGCACATCAACAATCTGAAGCTCATCTGCCGCGCACATCAGCTGGTTCACGAAGGCTACAAGTTCATGTTCGACGAGAAGCTGGTGACCGTGTGGTCGGCGCCCAACTACTGCTACCGCTGCGGAAACATCGCGTCCATCATGGTCTTTAAGGACGTAAACAGACGAGAGCCCAAGCTGTTCCGCGCCGTGCCCGACTCCGAGCGCGTCATACCTCCCCGAACGACCACCCCCTACTTCCTCTAATAATAATGTATTTTAAGAAATTCATGGAAGTACCGTTCCTTTCAGGTCTACAGCATCTTGAGTAGTTTCTTCCAAGGCTACAGTCTGTTTGCACCACACTCACTTTGTTCTGTCATAAAGGAAAAAAACATCCTCTTCTACCCCCCGATTAGAAAATGATACCTTTTAAATATCTTCATATTTTAATGATAAGAAAATGTTGAATGGTTTAATTTTGATGTTATGTATCCCACTGAAGCAAATAAAACACTTAAACTGGTGGTAACTGCCAATAGTACATGTTCAAATAAAGTGATATATATTTTATTTATCATTGTAGCAGTTTGTCATGGTTGCCTTTTGAAAGACTGGACTAGTTTTCTCCTCTCAGGATGACTGGAATTAGGAAATAAACTGTTGTGATAATTGCTGTAACTCACTGTATAAACAGCTGCTGAGCCATCCTCCGGCATTCTGCCTTAAATGTGGGTTTCATTTTTAAGCGTCAGTTTAAGTTTTTTTTTAATCATGTGTTACTGCAGACTATTTTTTATGAGAGTGTGATGAGTTGTTGCTGCAACAGTGACTTTTATACGGAAGCGTGATGGATTCACTTGAGAAAACAATATTGCCCTGTTTTTCTGAATTAACGAGATACCTCAAAATCCCAAGAGAAGCTCTCATTTACTTAAGAGCTCGATTTCATGGAAGCAAAACATGTCCCGCCTGTTTAGTTAAATCCAGCACTGACAAAACCTATGAATAATAGGTGCAACTGTGGTGCATTTGTCTCTTGAGTCACCACGTAGCCAACCTGAATACATCTCAGATGCATCATTTTATGTCCGTCTCCCAATGTCTCAAATCCAAACCAAAAATAAACTGGATTAAACTAAACAGACGGGACATGTTTGCTTCCACGAAATTGAGCTCTCAAGTAAATGTGAGCTTCTCTTGGGATTTTGAGTCTCGTTAATTCAGAAAAAAACAATGCAAATATTTTTTCTCAAGTGAATGCATTACGATCACATGATAAGCAATATTTAAATTTGAAAATAAAATTTATAGTGCATTTTCTTGAATAGCTCAGCTCAGTAGTTGTATTGTAGCAGAGAATGGTTCTATTTGACATTGTTCCCGTTTTGTAATTTCAATAAAGCATTATTCATTAAGTCTTTGGGAAAAGTAGTCACTTGAAACACTAATGGATTGTTAGAATGTAGTCCTCCTAACCATTGTAAAATGACAGCAAAAAACGATAGGATCATTCTGATGTGGCTACAAAGAACATGATGCATTAGAGGAAAGGTCGTGGTCATGGTGGTCCTTACTTTCCAGCCTGCATGGTTCATGTTTACTGCTGGACCAAGTGAAAACAAGTTGACGTATAAGAAGGCTTAAGCAAACAAAAAGTAAATTCAGGATATACTGGGGACTAATCGTCACGAGGAGATTAACTGGAATAGGCTACTTAAGTTATATATCTGAACCCAGTAGGTTTAAACAGCTGATTAGACTGTTGTCAGGCTATTAAATAGGCATTATCAGACGCTATAAGCCCCATAGATGTGGGTCAATAGAGGCCTATATGCATCCTGTGAGAAACCAACAACGTGTAGTTTTTTTGCCTAAACCTAAAGAAGTTGACGTTTTGTTGCCTAAACTACTTATTGATGGATTAATATTTAATTTGTAAATTCTTTTCATAATTCAATTTTTTTATTGCCCAATCAAATGTCAAATAATGAAATACTTTGTAATTTTGTCCATTTATTCATAGATTAATAAATTAATTTGTAAATACATTGAATAATGCCTATTTTTATTGTAAAATTAGTTATTAATCAATTAAATGCTCTATTACTATTTACGTGATTCTTGTGGTCCTCCGTACAAATTAATTTATGAATCTATGAATAAATGGACTAAATTACAAAGTAATTCATCATTTAACATTTTAATCAATCAATAAATAGTTCAAATTAAAAAGGGATTTACAAAAAACACCCTAAAACAGTCAATAAGTAATAATTAATTTAATTTGAACTATTTATTGATCGATTAATATTTAATTTGTAAATTATTTTTTTATAATTCTTCTTTTTATTGTGTATTAAAATGTAAAATAATTAATTACTTTGTAATTTAGTTCATTTATTCATAGATTTATAAATACATTAATGCTTATTTTTTATTGTACAATTAGTTATTAATCAATTAAAGGCTCTATTACTATTGACTTGACTCCTGTGGTCCTCCATACATGTAAATATTCAGGTATATATTTATTTTTAATATGTATTTATGATGTGTGTATACATTAGCAGCATCTGTTGTTAATTTGGGATGTTTTTTATTTTATGTAATTTTATTTTAGTTTTCTCTCTGTCGTCTCTTTAAAATGTAAAAATCAATAAAAAAAAAAAAAAAAAAAAAATCATATTTCAATATTGTAACAAGGCCTCTATTTTGAAAATCCTGACCCGGAAGTAGCTAGCCGGTTGTAGGTGAGCGGAGAGCCAGCAGCGGTTGAGCTGTCCTCCTCCTCCTCGTCTTGTCTCCTCCTCCCTTCTGTCCTCCTGTCTGTCTCCTCTTAACCTGTCACAGGACAACGTCCTTTCATACAGAGACAAGCAGCATTTAGTCCACGCTGCTGGGGGGGACACACGTCTCCGTGTTGGACAGACAGCCCGGGTCCAGTGTCTCATCCACGGCGGTGAGATGCCCAGAAAGGCGCGCTGCAACCTCCAGAGCTCGCTGAGATCCAAGCTTCATCACGGTGGAAACTAACCGTTTGCTCCTCCTCTTCATCATCGGTAGCCGGCTGGCGAGGTAAGAAATTAACGTAAAAATGTACGTTACACAAGCAGGCTGGCTGTGTGGACCTGTTTTTACATTAATCTTTGTTATCCAGACGTTGATATTCAGGTTATTGTGTGTGAGTGGTGTCGATGTAGGCGACGACAGAACGCTAATGACGTTAACGGTTTTAACGGTTTTAACGGTTAACAAACGGCCCAATTTAAGCTCGGTAGCTGTTAGTGATGACGGGAATTCAGGCTCTTTTTAGTGAGTCGGATCATTTGGCTCAGCTCACCAAGAAGAGAAGAGCCGGCTCTTTCGGCTCCCAAACGGCTCTTTTTGACCTATGATTAGTAATTGTGCACATATATCACTTAAGTTATTCAATATGATTATACTAAACCTTATAATTTCCAGAATACCATAATTTTACATGCTGCTTCGTTTCCGACTGTCACTCATCTTGTCTGCTTTTCGTGCACCATACCGCATCGCAACGCACCGCAGTGCACCGCAGCACACCGCAGCGCATCGCATTGCACCGCAACGCACCTCTGTTCATCGCAACGCACCGCACCGGAACGCAACGCTGCGTAACGCACCGCAAAGTAACCGCAGCGCTTTCTGTTAATTTTGAAGATTTTTTACCAATTGGCTGGTGTACGACTTATTATATTAGTAATAAAAAACAATTAAATAAATTTATATCTATGTATTTATTGGTCACATTTTGTTTTACAAAGTTAGGAAAGCAACGTTTAAGTAAAGCCTGATGTTTCCTTACACATAAAATAATGATCCCAGTCACTTCCACACAGTGAGGCAAACAGCTTATTGATTAAACGGTGGTATCGGAATCGGTACTCGGTATCGACCTATACCCAAAGCCCAAGTATCGCTATCGGTATCGAGACTAAAAAAGTTGAATTAGTGCATCCCTATCCAATTGACATTGCCACCTTGCTTTCCTAACTTTGTAAAACGAAATGTGACCAATAAACACATAGATTTATTACACGCCATTGTTGAATACTCGATTCTGATTGGTCAATCATGGCGTTCTGCGGTCTGTTATTTCTTTATAGCAGACCGTTGCTATGGGCGCAGCTCTGATGTCGGACTCTGGTGGACTGTTTTTGTCAAAATATTGATTTCTTAAGTAAGTAGTCATGTAATTAGCGGGATAATGTGCAGCTAGCAGGTCATTGTTGTGAAAGAAACCCCTTCCTGACGATGTGTCGGGGTTTCTTTCACAACAATGACCAGCTCGCTGTACATTATCCCGCTTACATACATTTATTTAATTACTCTTTATTATTAAAATGATGTGTACACCAGCAACTTGGTAAAAAATCTTCAAAATTAACAGGAATTACAATTCAAGTGTGAACCTTTTTAATGCAACAACAAATTGGTAAAAACTTAAACAGGAATTTAAAGTACAGTATATAATGTGTATAGTATATAAACATAGAATTGAATAGATCGACACCATTGTCACCGATATCCGATTCCAGCTATTTGAATCAGTATTGGCCCGATATCCGATCCGGTATCGGTAACGGTGCATCCCTATCTCGACCGCAAACGTCCTGTCATTTTCACGTTAAAGAGACATTTCTCTAAAACTGAATGAGCGCTGTCGGATGTCTAAAGACAAATATTCAGTCATGCATTTCAGCACATTTACTCAGTTTAGAGCAAATAACAGTTTGTTACTGAGATATACATAAGCAATGCAGGTGTTTAGGGTTCTTCTTAGTGATAACACGATAACAAAGCTGAAGGTTTTAGAGTAGGGCATTCGTTAGAGATGTTACACTGGATGTGCAGTAGCTAAGATTAGGCTGCAGCTTCCCTCCATCATATATAGGGGCACACAGACACTCCATCTCCAAAGGCAGTAGCTATGAAGCCAGTCATTTCCATGGCAGAATAAACTTTTCACTTGGCAGCAAATTGTTTTAATAAGCTGAACATTGTGACCTGACTGTGTGTGCTGCCTTCCTTGACCTGATTGCACATCCATCTTAGCAAACTGGAGGTTGCAGCCACTATGAGAGTGAAATCTGGGACAGCCCAAGTCAACCTAAAAAAGGTGACCATGTGACGCATTCCCTCCATAGTTTCTTATCTCTATTCATATTTAAGTAGGGCACCACTCTGGATATCTGCAACTAGCAATGTTCAATGGTAATAGTTTGGATATCAACGTGGTTGAAATGTATATTTTGTTATCTTAATGTATTAACAAATCATAAGTTCACATTGGTGCCAATGATAATCGGTCTAGTTGCCACCGATTCCAATATTTTTAACCATTTTTAATAGGGATGCACCGATACCGGATCGGATATCGGGCTGATACTGACTCAAATAGCTGAATCAGATATCGGTGACAATGGGGGCCAATTTATTAAATTCAATTCTATGTTTATATACTATATACATTACATACTGTAATTTTAATTCCTGTTTAAGTTTTGACCAATTTGTTGCTGCATAACAGAGGTTTAGTTGCTAGTTTACGATTTATTATTTTAATAAATAAGAACAATTATTTATATCTGTGTATTTATTGGTCAACAATGATCCCAGTCTTTTCCACACAATGAGGCATACAGCTTATTGATTAAACACTGGTATCGGATCGGTACTCGGTATCGGTACTAAAAAAGTTGGATCGGTGCATCCCTAATTTTTAACTAACCAGTATTTTTTTTAATGGAGTACCTCTCCTTAGTAGATATACAGTATATATTTATTTTCTGTTTGTAATCAGGTGTGAAAAGTCAGTGTCATGACTGGAGCTGAGACTGAGGATGATATTCCATTAGGAGAAAGGAAGACTGTCACAGACTTCTGCTATCTCCTGGACAAGTCCAAACAACTCTTCAATGGGCTAAGGTCAGTTTTTACTCACTCTGTTGTCTCCTGTCTGCTGGACTGCATTCTGTAATCAAGCATTGCAGTGGCTATTTTGAAAAAAATACATGCAATGTAGAGGAATGATTGGTAAAGAATCCATCCTAGTATCCCTATGTATGTTCATATTGGATGATTGTGCAGTGCAAGATGTACATTCATTGCCAGCCTCTAGTGTCAATACAGGAAGTAGCATGGCCTTTATGTGCAGATATGGAGGTCAGGGTGGTGGATGGGTGTGTAGAGTATCCGAGTTTGTGTCTAGTCACAATCAGTTGATGTTCCTATGGTAAAGTATGGAACATAATTTTATTAATTTCCAGGTCTGGATTAGTATGGAAAAAAGACAAGAGAGAATGGAAAAATATTTTTTCCAGACTATTCTGTTTTCTAAAATATAATATTCAGAATTTATAAAAAAAATATTGACCATTCAAGCGGCAGAGTGTTTTTCATGGCGTTTGGAGCAGCCAAAATGTTTACCACCACGTGAGGTGGCGCGGGCCAGAGCGAGCTTGATGTCGTCGAAAGCAAGGCAAGAAGTAGGCAATGGCGTGTAGTGGCCCTACAGTGTCTACCTCAGGAAACATGATAGCATTTAAGCACGACGCATCACTGACATGAATAGACTCATACTATTTATGTCTATTTTAACTTCCCTGATCTGGAAATAGAAGCTTTTTTTTCTTGTGATTAAATGAAGCAATTATCAGCTGAGCATCACTGACCTATTTACACCATTTATAGGATAGTTGTGATTGCTTGTAGACTTATTGGTTATCACGGTTACACAGTGCCATCTCAACTTTCTGTATAATGTCTGTGCTTGCTTGTCAGAGATTTATGGAATATTTAATTGAAATTCCAGTTAATCTACCATATATTTACTTGCACATTACTGTGATTTCCCTGAATTTCAAATCATCAGTGTTATGAAAAGCCTCCTTACCAGAGGCCTGTACTACGCAACAAAACTACAACTTCTTTAGGTTTAGGCAACAACATTTTTTTTTTGAGAAAAACATCGTGTTTTGAGTTAAAATAACTATGAACACATAGACAACTACACATTGTTTGTTTCACACAGGATGTGAACTCCAGTCTCTCGGGTGAAAGTCCTGCATTATACTATACTATACTACCGCACCTGACTTCCGCTTCTGCTCCTGTCATAATTACTACGGTCGCGACAGGTCGCTGTTGTGTTCTTTTATACCTTCTTTCGGTGATCTACAATGTGAATAGATGATAAAACATACTAGTGGGTGTAATAGGCCCGTATTGACCCACATCTATGGGGCTTATAGCGACTGATAACGCCTATTTAATAGCCTGCACAGTAGGAATGGTTTTAGCTCGCCTGGTGCATGTAGAATAAATAACCGGTTTGCTTCTGTTCCAACTTCTTCAAACCAAGATCCAGAGCCAGATTGAGTCTCACATTATGGCTGTTTTTGTTGTGCTATTGTTACAGTGGATATCACAATAAGCTCAGAAAGACTGTAGAGTGCAAACACACAGATTGGCCATCTGGAGTAGTACAGTAGTAGTCTGTGAACCTGTGATCTGGTGGCGAGCCAGGAAGGACAACAATGATGGAGAAAAAAGAAAAGGGCCAGGCTCTTGAGCTGGACTGATAGATGGATGCATAATATGATGGATTCGATAGATTAACTGCTTTCTGTTTTTATTTATTTATTATTTTATCCTGTCATCGTTGATTTTGGGTACATCTGTTAGTTGAGAGTGACACACTGAGTTTTTGGTATATTAGTCAGAACCGATGCTGCGTTCTCTGGTCATACTTGAATCACTGACAGAATGACTTGATCATCAGCTCAAAGCACACATTTTAAAGGCCTCAAAAACAATCCCACACGAAATGACTGAAATAGTGAAACACACACCATATCTGACGTTTTCATTTCATTTTGGTCGTTCAAAATTAGCTCCAGCAATCACAGCTTTTTTTTTTCTTACCAAACCATAATTGTTTTATAACAGAAAATTACTTAACAATTTTGATAACCTGTTAGTAGTTTGAACATTCACTGGTAACAGCTTTTTAAATGTGAGGATAAACTACTTTTCTCCATTTGATATCATTGTGTACAGTTAATCTTTGAGTTTGGTCAGACAAAAACTGTCTGACCAAACTGTCTGACTTACTGGTATGTTTTATGGTTGTGATGTTGTTCGCAGAAGAGCACAGGGCATGATTCCACAAGTTAGGATTAAATATAGATGTACGGGTGTGGTTAGGGTTAGTGCAACACTCTCAGTGGAGAGGCTGTATCAATGAGCGAAAGGACTCCCATTCCTTTGGTCTAGCTCGATTCCTGCAAGAGGCAGCAAATCCATCCTATGAAAAATATTAAACACTCACCAACCGTCAGCCAAAGAAGATTAATTTCTCCGTTGTTGAGCGTAGCATGTTACCTATTCTGTAGCATTCAACTGTTAAACTGGGCATACACTGTATGATTTTAGAAATGTTTTTGTGTACTTCCTACCCCTACTGTACGAGTAGATCATTTTGCAATGTAAAGCCAAAGCTCACGATTTATGTGCTCACACTGTACGGTCTGATGGTCAGCCACGACCTGAGTGTTCACACTGTACGTGTAAAACAGAAAAAAAAACAGTGCTGGTTGGCTCCTGCGGGCCGTTCTGGCTGTTGACAGCTGCCAATAAAGATTGGTTTGAAAGCTCCGAGGCAGAAATTCGGTCCGACTCTAAAATGAGTCGTGCAGCTCAAAATTTGGACCAGAAACGGGCTAAAATCATACAGTATATGCCCAGCTTTAGTCTCTAACAGTTGAATTGGAAATTGGTAATGAAACTGGGAATTGGTCCTTGAGATCCACAAAGGGAAAAATGGGCATTAACTACTCCACTCTATGCATAATAATCTACAGGCCATAAAGCCAAGTAAGTATGTTATGTACAAAATACTGCATAAGTGTGCGTCACTTGAAAGAACTGAAAGGTCGGGGCTCTGGTGTCCAGACCTCGAGGAACAACAGCTGTCTTTCCCAAAATGTTTAAGTGTTCCTTTAATTGAAGTTTGGTTGATTGTAGAGCTGAAAGTATTTAAAGATGTTATGTATGTGACTGTGTCTCTTTTCTCTCCTCCTCTGATTATTATTATTATTGTGCTCTTTGCTGCAGAGACCTTCCTCAGTATGGACACAAGCAGTGGCAGTCCTACTTTGGACGGACTTTTGATGTCTACACTAAGCTGTGGAAATTCCAGCAGCAGCACAGGTTATTTCCATCTCTTATTAGTTCACGTTGTTTTTCCAAGTTAGAAGAGGCGGATGTGTCGTGTTTCAAGTATCCGGCTCAGGGTAGAATCACCTGTCAAACTGAGGGTGGTGTCATCAGAATGAGGAAAAATATTGAGTTTGGATGTGATTCCTCCATGTAGTAATTTAAAAACCTAGATGGGCTTACAAACAAATTTTGACATAGCATATAGCATATGTCATTTGCCAGATGTTCTGTCACACTCTGGTTGAATTATATCGTTGTCTAGTGCTCAGTATTATATGTTTTAATTTATTGACAGGCAGGTTCTGGACAGTCGGTATGGCTTGAAGAGATGGCAGATTGGGGAAGTTGCATCCAAAATCGGACAGCTTTACTACCACTACTAGTAAGTCAAACTATGTCTCTTGGGGGGGCTCTGACTGTTTGGGCATCTCCAAGCGGACCTGCTACTTTGATTCATGTATGTGGAGCAGCGCAAAGTGCAAAAGGGCTTCGTGAAGTGGAATATAGATAAGAGGGAGTGGTGATTGATAAATCCACTCTCACCTTGAAGTGTATTGAAATTAGGGGTGTAAGAAAATATCGATACACATGAGTATTGAGATATTATGTTGTGTGATACTGTACTGATTCTCCAAAACAAATCTGCTATTTGATCTTTCGGAGGTTGTTACCATGTCATACTAGCTTGTCGCGAAGGAGGCTTAAGTTACACACAATTTTGGCGAGGAAAAACTGGTATGCCGACTTTCAAAGGGGTCCCTTGATATCTGACCTTTAAAGGCAGAGTTGACGATGTTCTCCAGTATCGAATCGTTACCCTTGTATCACGATACGTATCGTATCGCCAGATTCTTGCCAATACACTAATTGGAATGGTATGAATGTATTGAAATGTGCTCCACTCCAGAGATGGTAATACACTTTCTACTTCCTAATGTTGATTGACAGCCTTCGTACCTCAGAAACAAGTTACCTGAATGAGGCCTTTTCGTTCTACTCAGCCATCCGTCAGCGCTCCTACTACTTTCAGGTCAACAAAGAGGACCGGTAAGTTCCAAACATTTCTTAAAATTTTGTGAGTTGCAATTTCCTGAAGTAGACGCCTTTATTTAGTATATAATAAAATGCTCGGACATTTAGTTTTTTAAAGATTTTTAAGTCTTAACGAACAAGTCTTTAAATATGTCCGTCCTTTAATGTGGATTTGTTTGATTTTACAAGTTCATATTGTCTCCTCTTCTCTTTTATCAGGCCAGAATTAGTAGTGAAGAAGCTTCGATATTATGCCCGCTACATAGTCGTCTGTTTACTGCTGAACAAGATGGACCTAGTCAAAGTTTTGGTAAAGGTATGGAAACAAGTTTTCTTTAAACCAGAATATGTATCAATTCAATTTCAATTCAATTCAATTTTTGCCCGATGATGCCAACAAATTTTTGCCTACTGAAGCTTTAAGTTATTTGCTTTTATGCTTTTATTGTGGCGGTCATATCTGAAAAGCCCCACGCACTTTTATTATGAATGTAACACAAGTCAAACTTTTGCAGTAGAGTGTAAAAAAAAAAAAAGTATTTGTAAATTTGCACGACCTTCATGGAACTTCATGCCCGTCTGCTACCTGCAGGAGTTATCTGAGGAAATCGAAGACTACACCCAGCGATTCAACACGGAGGACCAACTGGAGTGGAACCTGGTTCTCCAGGAAGTGGCAGCTTTTGTAGAGGTAAGTTACCCTCCTGATGTAACACAACACATTAGTGCTTTCAATGTTGTCTATTTTATTATCCATAATGAATGTTACAGATTTGTTTGATTAGATTTCCCTGAGGTCCGCTGACTTCTTGCGGTATCTTATAAAAAGATAGTAAATGCCCATAATTGTGTAATCTGTAACAGGGCAAGACAAATGGAGGGTTGAAGTTAAATACTGACATTAAAACATTAATCCCCTGAGACCCGCCCTCCCGACTGACTTTACTGTCTTTCAGAGGCTCTAGTAGTTACAGTTTTAGGGCTAGAGTGAAGACACAGATATCATTTAAAACTAAAAAAAAACCTAAAGAATCCATTGGTACCAACTATGTCATGCTATTATGTCTGGAAGGAGGCTAAATAACGCTCCAAAATTGGGCTAAAGTTTAGCGAGGAAAAACTGGCATGGCCATTTTCAAGGGGTTCCTTGACCTCTGACCTCAAGATATGTGAATGAAAATGGGTTCTATGGGTATCCACGAGTCTCCCCTTTACAGACATGCAATTGGGTATCACTGTAAAGCTGAGACTCTTGTGGATCCAATGAGCTCAACTGTATTCATGTGTGTATAAAATGACCTGTGGTGACCTCTAGGATAATCACAGCCTCATGAAACTTTACAGCCAACAGCTGTGGCTCACTGTTGTTTCTCTCCATTTTTTTAAAACAGGCAGATCCAGTGGTAGTTCTGAATGACAACAGTTCTGTTGTTGTCACCAGCAATCGGCTGCTGGAGGGAAGTGTGCCTCCACTGGAACAAGGCATGGTGGTTGGGCAGCTCGTCCTTGCAGATGCACTAATCATCGGCAACTGTAACAACCAGGTTTTAACCCACTAATTCTAATTCACAGTTCCTAACCCTTCATACACATCAACACTGTCTTATTGAAGAAAAGTTGTTGTTGGCTCTCAAACAAAAACGATATCAAACACACCTTTTGAATATACAACTTACCAGTATTAGCTGCAGTTCTGTTGTCTCTGATGTTTCATCTTACATTGCTCTTGAATAGTAGTTTCACTGGGGATGCACCGATTGTGAAATTCTGGGCCGATATCGATGCTTTTGTTTATTTTGTTTCTGCTGTTATTTGTTCCCCTTTTTGTGCCAGGGAAACAAAAACCTCTTCATCTTAAAAAAAAAATAACTGAGCTGTTTTAAAGCCTTAGCGATTAGAAACATAAGCAGTGTTTCCCACACATAGACTTTACTTGGGCGTGAACTGAGATAATTCAGAAACTGTAAAAGATATTTAAAAGCTGAATCATACCTTAATAGTTCAAAGTCTTGTAACCCGTTCAAAGTTTAAATGAAGTCTGTAGCTGAAAGTATGCGGAAGCAGTAGCATTTCAAAGTGGAGTATGTTTAAGAGGATTTGAAGATTTTCTCCATTGTAAAAAAATTCAAATAATTTTGATAGTTGAACGGTTTCTGTTGCTCAAATTATGCAGAAGTAGTTAAAGAAATAGAAGTTGAAGAAACCTCAGAATAGCAACACTGGGTGAATCAGCATAAACAAAATAAACAGAAAAAGTACGAGGGCGCAACACTGAGGCTGCTACTCGCGGCACCATCTTGGATCAATTCTATAATAGACCTACCTTACTGACTAAAAACTCCCTACAAAGCTGATTTAAACAGGATTTTAAATGTAATGTTTGCTCATTTCTTACCATTGTGGCAGCTCTGATTTGTCTTTGTCATCTTGTCAACCTGCAAACAATTCCCTTTGTACTAAATAACCTGAGCTTTCATCTGTCATCTGTCAAACCACAAATGCCTAAATTACTAATCCTCCACAAATCTCTCAGTGGTGAGGTAATGTCAGTGTTGTTTTCTTCCTTTTTTTTTAGGTGAAGTTCAGTGAGTTAACCATCGATATGTTCCGCATGCTTCAAGCTTTGGAGAGGGAACCAGTAAACCTGGCCACACAGACCTCGAAACAAGGAACGCTGGTGAGTGTCATGTCTGAGAGAAAAGTAGAGGGAAAAAAGCATCAGCGGTTCTTATTTCCTGTTATATTATCTAAAAATGACAATGTAGATATCTACAATTGAGTAGGAATTAAAGATATCTGGAACTGGAATTATGACTAGTCAGAATTTAATTGTGGATATCCGTAATGACAAACCTCATACACATGAATACACATGAATACACGCAAAAGTAGTTTGAATCGTACTAGTCAAAATAAAATTAGGGATATCTTGAATTAGAGTTTTGACTAGGCAAAATGACGTTGCATATCTCTAGTTATTAAATGTTAAAACAGCCTTCCATAACTACCTGTATCTCACCGTTTGGCGTTTAATAGCAGCCCTGTAATCATGCTGCAGTATGATTGAGTGCTGAGTGAGTTGCATCATTCCCCCACTGGTGTCTGACTTATTTAGGGTTACAAACATGATGACAAAATGAATTGCCTCCCAGAAGACTGGTTACCTTGGCGCACATAAAGTAAACTGGAACTGAAATATGAACAGTAATAATATTAAATATTTTTTCCCACAGGAACCCAATGAGAAGCCAGCTAAACGAGAAAACCCTCACAAGTATTTGTTGTACAAGCCAACATTCAGCCAGCTTTTTACTTTCTTGTCTGCCTCTTTTAAGGTCAGTGTTCACTTTCATCATAAATAAATGAAATAGTTAACGGTCTATTATTAGACATGCATCTGTCATCCTCGAGGATCACAAGTGCTGGCTTGTCTATTTAGATTCTCACCTTTCCACTGCTAATGAACATCTAAACGTTTATTATTTTCTTGTTTCACTGAGAGAACATTGATCCCTTTCACATAATCTGGACCCATATTTGGTTTTCTTCTGCAGCCCCTACTCATTATTCTATTTTCTGCTTTAATTTGATTAATTTAATGTCAGCATTTAAAGTACATGTAGCACTTACATCTAACATAATCATAATACTATTACTATTTTTTTTTTTTTTTTCCCTCGTTGCTCTGATGTTCAGGAATTGCCTGCCAACAGCGTTCTGCTCGTCTACCTGTCAGCTACTGGAGTCTTCCCTGCCGGGCATTCAGATTATGAAGGTAAAGGTAAAGGTACTAATGCATCAACGTCCAATCTTTTTAAAAGCAAACATCGACTAAACATGCTAACCTAATGTGGTGTAGAGTTGGAAGTTAAAGTTATGATCTATATGTCTTAATCAATCATTTCTTTTCAAGTTGAAGCAATATCTGTTTTGAACATTTCCCGTAGGCCCGTATGATTTTGGAGGAGTTCTCACGAATACAAATCGAGATGTGGTCAACGGAGAGACGGTGCAGAAGAGGAATCAGGCCCAGAAAGAAATGCACTGGTGGTTATTAATTTATTTATCATTTTTCAAAATGTTCAATTCATATTTTAGGAAAAAGAAATACAGTTTAAATATGTGTAACAGAAGAATGCTTCCTGTGAGAACTAGGAGGAAAATCAGTTTGCTTGTTGTGACTAATGACATATATCTATATTTATATCTATCTGATTTAAATCTGTCTGACTCAGTCTGACGTCTGACTGCAGCCCTCTCTCTCTGTGTTAATAACAAGCTTACACTCTCTAACCATGTGTACACAACTTCAGCCGTGGCAGAAGCTCACTGTAGACTTGCTGCAATAGAAAAGCAGGTTCCTGACATTTACTTTGTTTGTAACGTTGCAGCCTTCATCCAGGGGACTTATTCCCTTTCACCCGGAAGCCACTTTTTGTCATTGTGGATTCTACAAACAGCACAGCCTACAAGGTATGTGAACAGGTTACCTGAAGAAGAAAAACAACACATCTATATCCGAAGTTTTGCAACTGTGAGGGAGAGTTGATGGGGCGGCATGGGGAGAACGCGATAACACATTTATACTGCATGCAAAAAACTGCATGTGATTATCATAAAGTGGGCGTGTCTGTAAAGAGGAGACTCGTGGGTACCCATAGAACCAATTTTCATTCACATATCTTGAGGTCAGAGGTCAAGGGGACCCCTCTGAAAATGGCCATGCCAATTTTTCCCTCGCCAAAATGTAGCCCTATTTGGAGCGATATTTAGCCTCCTTCGTGACAAGCTACCATGACATGATTAGTACCAATGGATTCCTTAGGTTTTCTAGTTTCATATGATATCCGTGCCTTCACTCTGAACCTACTAGAGCCACTGAAAGACAGTAAAGTCGGTCGGGATCGCGGGTCGGTTGGGATCGCGGGTCTCAGAGCGTACTTTTAAAACACTTATCCCCAGATTGCAGCAATGTGTGTCAAAATTCTTTCTCAGTCAAATCTGAACACTCAGACATACAGTACACATATTTTAAGATTCAGTGTGACTCACACTTTCCGAGGATATCATTATCTTCAATGTCCATCATGAATAAAACATCCATAAATTTGCACCTTATAACTCCACCTGAGAATCATCATGTTTTTATATTTTCTTCAGTATCAAAGTAATCTAGTGATAGTTGTCTGTACATCCATGGGTATGCTGCAATCAGGAACTGCTAATAGCTAATTCAATTTACTTTTAATGGAGACAAAATTTAAACACATGTAGGCAAAAAACAAACTGACTGACTCCGTGGCAACTCCCTGTTTACATGTTGCTCTAAATATTTATTGACATCGAGTGGGGTGATTTAAAAACCTGTTATGTATAGGATATGGTCACACTGTGAATGTACTGTATGTTCTTATCAATAATATGACTTTCTCTGTCTTTTGTTTATCCTAATAGCACTTCACAAATCTGTTTGGCCAGCCTCTGGTATGCCTACTATCACCTACAGTATATCCCAAGAGTGTGCAAGGTGTGTGTCACTCTAGAGCAACGTTCATTAAGTCAACAAAAAACTGCAGATTTTTATTAGCTGGCAGTTCTACAGAATTCCAATCAAATACTTAATGTTTGATTTAGAAATCAGTCCTTATCTAATAACCTAAATTTTGGTTCATTTAATTTTAAAATTTCCCTTTGTGTATGTATTTTATGATGCAATCACATTTTTAGGTAGACCTTTTAATGCAAAAGATAGTGAGGCTGCTTCTTTCACAAGGTCTTCAGGCACCGTGTTTATGTGAACATGGAGAGAAAACGTGTGTCATGTTCTCACTTCCTACCTGTGTCGTGTCTCTGCTTACCTGTTCAGATCAGTCTCAGCGTGGGAGTCTCTTCACTCTGTTCCTCTACAGCCCACTCTTGGCCTTCTCCTCTGTGTGCGGCT
Organism: Sebastes umbrosus; assembly: GCF_015220745.1. NCBI lineage: Eukaryota > Metazoa > Chordata > Actinopteri > Perciformes > Sebastidae > Sebastes > Sebastes umbrosus. Next base: position 5,825,654 of record NC_051287.1, on the reverse strand, counting down.
TAAGCAGCGTTCAGCGAGGCCTGTGGGAAAGGGCTCAAGAATTTCTTCGTAAAGTCTACCGTGACATTGGGCAGATGATAACTCGATCACGGAACATAGGTAATAATAATAATCATAATAACTGTATTTATATAGCATATCAACTGATCAATTAATTGACACATTTCTTTCAGCACTAAAATGTTCTAATGTTTCACCGTCTCCGCAGATCAAGCCTTTTTGCAATTCTTTGGTGACGAGTTCCTTCGGTTGCTGCTGATCCGCTTTGTGTTCTGCTCAGCTGCACTGAGGCTGCATAAACTCTTCCGGGTAAGTCACTGCTGCAGTGGATTTCCTACAGAAGTTGTTTATTTGAATGCCAAAAATGCATTGTACGGTTAAGAGCCCAGCACTTTAACACGCATTCACGCACCATCGGACACATAGAAGCCACACTTCATGCACACTTCAGAGCATCTATTCAGAGCTGAGTGTATCCCATAAATCACCACAGTCTACTGCACTACACCAGCATAGTTGCTACTGGTAATACACCTACGAGCTACACTCCCAAGCTGTAGGAATGTCATAAAGAAAAGAGAGACAGAAATGGTATTTATTCTGCAGAATTTTGAAGGCAAAGGTTAGATTTTTTGAGAGTGACTCCTGCCGATTAGTGATGTAAAAAAAACAGAAACAATAATAATTTTATCAGGCAGTGCAGCAGCTTGGGGATGACTGCTGGTTAGCTGATTTGTTTGAAGTTCCAAGCATTCTGGGAATATTTTGGAAAAGCTCCATTTTTTTTTAGTGGGAAAAAACGTTTTAGACTGGATGGAGGGCCGAAGAGAGGAAAAGATGCTTTTACACATTTAACTGGTTTAGTGTGGACGTGTGCTGCAGTTCACGGCGGTGCGCCGCTGCAGAATGAATATAGGGGAAACACTGGAGTGGATAAGGCTGCACAATTAATCAAATATTAATCGTGATCACAATATATAATATATATATATAAATCAGTGAATAATTGTGATAAATAATCGTGATCTCAATATTGATCAAAATAATCATGATTATCATTTTGGCCATAATCGTGCAGCCCTAGGAGTAGATATCTGGCGTTAATAAAAAACAATGTTTTTGGCTTGCTGGTGGTTCCTGTTGGCCTGGCAGCTCCCCAGCTCTGACCACAGTGAAACACTAAACAAGTCCTGGCAGCTAGTAATGACAGTATATAGTATCCTTCAGAGCACGTTTGTTGTGATATCTGACTCCGATGTGTTTGGTGTTGTTGTCTTGCAGGAGTGCCAGAGCTTCCCGGAGTCGTACCCTGAGCTCCCTAAACAGGATACAGTGGAGAGCAGCCTTCTACAGAAGCATATTTTGGAGCTGGCGACTATGCTGGACGTGCAGAGCCTATTTTGGGATGATCCACTGGAAGCCTACTAACATCTTTCGCACAGGGCAAAAATGGCATACGTGTACATACAGACTCCGCTGCCAGAGCTCTCACAGTTGTCTTTGCTTTTTTTACAGGTAATGAAAAATAACTGATTCAGCACATCCAAGTTCACGCCCTGCATTTAACTGTTAACTTGTGGAAGCAAATGTAGTGCAACATTTAAATGTTCACATAAAATAAGCCAGAGTTTAGTGTAGATTTCCACCATTTTTAGTCTCAGCGGCTTGGCTCGTAAATATACGCATCATGTAAGAGTAAACAAACAGTGAGAGGCTGCAAATAACTTTTCTACTCACCATTCCCCATCCGAACGTAAGGTTGCAGCCTCGAACTATATTCCTCGTCAGATAAGTGTTGGCAGTCTTGGTTTCGTGTCTTTTTTTAAATAATATTTATCATTGTTTATCAGAGTGAAGGTTGTGGAAGCCTTAAGGATAGAGAGAAATCTATCTGTATGAAGGCAAAGCGGGGTGGTGTTGAGAGGGAACACAGTGCTAAACTAAACCCTTCACTGCATCAGTAAATATTAGTATGATGTTAGCACATTAATCGTTCACTAGGCTGGAATATGAAAGATTTCACCAAAAATGTTATTACTGGTATTTGCCAAACAGTGCTTGCTGTGCAACAGCTTAACTTGTAGCAGGCTGAGGTGCATGAGATCATGTTGTGTTGCGTGTCGTAGGTCCTCATTAGTTGGAAAGATATCACACTCCTTTGGGACATTAACCAGCAATCCATCTAAATACCTTTAACTTGTACGTCGTTTCGGTGCGTTTTGAGAGTGATCGTTAAAGCTTTTCCATATCACTGTGCTGTATTTGCATGCAAAAGGCAAACGAAATGTATCCATTTTGTTGTTTTATCCACAAAGAATGGCCTCCCAACTTTAAGGATATAAAAAAAAGGGTTGTAGATTTTAAAACGGCATGGGGGCTGGGGAGGAAATGTGCATGTGTTGCATGGGCCTGTACATTTGTAGTTGTGTCAGCAAATGAAGACAATCTAGTTTGACAACAGAGGGGTTGAAGGAAGGTAGCATGGTATGCACACCCACATTTTTTTCATTGCTTTTTTTTTAGAATCATTACTTAGTGACACCAAAACACCTCTGTAACCTAAATGATTCCTACCAGAATATCATTGGCAACACCAGAATCTCCCTCCTGCAGTCAGGTTACTTTCCTGGGTTTTACTTTTACCGTTGATCCGGTGCTTCAAGCTCACAGATGCTGCCATCTTTGTCAGTTACTGACGCCACAAAACAAACAGATGTAGTGAAAGGGAGGATGCCTGGGTGGAGCTGAGGAGGGATGAACAAGTAGTAACCACCACGGCTGACTTGAACTGTTAAGAACAATTGAGACCATGACCATTGTGGTTGTTTTTTTTTACTTTGTCTTCACTGTCAACCCTCAAAATTTCCCACAACAACCAAAAATCTAAAGATATTCATTTGGCAATGAATCAAAGAAGCATCAGATTTCAGAACAATTGAGCTTCTGAGGCCCTGTTCAGACCTGGTATCAACATGCTTCCTAAGTACAGATGTGAACGCACTCAAGACGCATTGAGATCGGATCTTTCAGACCACATTCAGAGGTGGTCTGGGCCACATATGGCGACATTCTTTTAGCAGTTTGTACGCGAACATGTCCTGGACCACATTAAGGAGGACGTGGAGGACGTCCCGCTGGGATCCGCGGGCCTCTGAGCTCCTCATGTGAATAGACAGTCAGACGCGAGCGCTGGTCTGCCTCGCAGCATGGAAACGGCCTCTGTGCTCTACTGTATTCCGTCCGTAAAACTGTATTTTATTAAAATATATCTTATCTATAGGCTACATATCTACAGACTATCAGATTAGGCACAATACGTGCATTATTATTATCATACTGTCGGAGATGTGTCGGTGTTTTTATTCCGCTGCTTTGCACGGAGCTGACGCCAGCCCGCCCGCCCGCCTGCTCCCTTTCATCCCCGGCTCTCTGAAGCTCTGTACCACGCTGTTGCCTGGCAAAGGCAGCGGGACGGAGGTCTCCGGGGACCGCCGGTGCAATAACCTTAATAAAATGTACCCAAATTAACGAATATGTAGGATATTTCTACTGACATTCATGTAATATTACGTCACAACGTCTGCTGTATTAGCCATGTGTTAACTACGTGTTTATCTACATATAGAGAGGGGAAGTGAGATCGGATCACAAGTGGTCACTCATGTGGAGACGCATTCTAATGTCAGGTGTGAACAGACGTATTTAGAGCTGTCCACTTGTGTTCGGATCACTGAGAGCGCATGTTAATACCAAGTCTGAACAGGGCCTATAATAGCCTCATGAGAGCTACCCCAGCTAGCACTTCCAGAGACATAGTATAAGGACCTGTTCATTTACTTCATTCTCATTCGTTCTGTTTGAGTTATATTCTGCAGTAGAAAGTAGCATTTCAGTAGACATCAGAAGTCTGTTGTCAGACTGGTGCCAGAATTAAATCCCCCCCATGCTGTTTCACAGTACAGACATTTGAATGAAGAGAGCCCAGAGACCTGCTCTGTGGAGAAAAGGTGTGCTTGTTGACGTCAGTGGTCATGGGAACACCAGATGAATTTCTACATTTTAGACTAATCAGTGGTGTGCAAATTACACTGAAGCAAGGTATTGATATTATATTTTAGTTTCCAGGATTTTGTAGTTAGCATGTGCGAGAAGAGATGGGTTTTAAGCAGTTTCATGCTGCTGCGTGGTTCCAGATGCAGTTCTCTGGCTAGTTCTCAGTAATAGGTACCATTGTAATATTCATGTTTGTCCCAATAGCAGAAGTACTCAAAGATGGCAGCATCTGTCAGCATGTTTCCATCCAGTACCATGACGCTAAGGAGGATATTTCAAGTCCAAATTAACAGGAAGTAGCTGATTTTGATGTTACCTGCCTAAACATTTGGGCCAAGATATCTCCAAAACTACTCATCAAATTTCCGTTGCTGTGACTGTCCATGGTCCCGGTGACCTTTAGGGCCCCTTTTAGGCCAAAATGTTAGTTTGCACACAAGATATTTTATGATCTAATAGGCAGATTGCCATGAAATGTCCTCTAGCAAAAAGGATACGGCTGCTGTTTGTATTATTATAAGACCAAAACCAACGATGCATTTGTCCAATCTCTCAATACTCCCTACCTTACACTAATCTTTATCAAATATCTAGTTAGTTTTAAAGGCTCAGCAATTCCTTAAAACAGCTGGTATTTGTAGTTTTTAACAAATGTTACTCAAACAGGAGGAAATAGTGCGTTTGTTGGCACAGAGGAGTCAGATATATCAGGCTTTGGATACACAGACAATACTTGTTAGCAGGATACATTCATTTTTGGTGTTGGTCTTTTCATTGGATTTGTCGATAATTACACAATTATGCAGTATAATGCCACCAGACTTATCCTTTAAAAATTGTCGTTTTTAGCCCCACTTCAGTAAAGGCTCTTAGAATAGCTTAAAGCTAAATTGTCAGTATGTAGTATTGTTTTGTCCAGCACTACTCAGGCTACTAGCTCGGCTTTAGGCCTCTTAGTTTTTGTTTGGACAGTTTCATATATGTTTTGAGTTATGCTCCACATCATAAAGGTGCTAAATTCGAAATTCAGAGCATTAATATAGCATCAAACAACTATTGTCTATGTAAGCTATAGAGAAGTAACGTCTACCTGAGCAGAGAAGGAAGTCTCACTCTCCCTCTGTGTGTTGGAATCAGAGCTTCTCTGTGCTTTCAGTGCATGTTAGTGCATATGAGCGTGCTCCCTAGCTAGCTCACGGCCGCTGTACTGCAATGCTCTCAGATGACAGTTACAGCTGACAAAGCGTAGCGCCCCCCCCCAAGGTTAACATTGGCTGTATTCGAAACCGCATACTATACTAGTACGTACTGATTTGGCCAAAATGTAATATGCAGTATGCGAACAACAGCTAAATCTACAGTACGCCAAAAATACCTGGATATCGTACTGATTTGGAATAACTCTCCAGTATGTATCGTACCAGTCTACCTCGCCTATTTTATCCCACAATGCAAAGCGCTGGAACGGTACAGTCTGTAGTCGCAACAGCAGCCAAAAAGGCTTGTTTTTTGCATTTTCGTAGCTATTTCATCACTAAATTCACTTCAGAAAATTTTTGAGGCTAGAAAATCAACTGTGTCGATTTATAATATTGACAGTTTTAAGATATTAGATGGCAAATCGAACATTTGCTCCACCGTTTTCAGAGTTTTGAAGCTCCACAAACTGCCATGCGCTGTTAGCACCGTTAACTGCGAGCCGCCAGCTCAGCCATCGCCATGTTGAGAGCCTTGTGAAGGCAATGGATATGCTCTCAATTCCGTATTGAGCACCTTTAATACACCAAAGTAGAAACAAGCTGAAGGCAGGTTCATAAAGTCCGGGTGTTTATCACTGGGGATTTATTTCTGACACCGGCAGGAGGAGGGATTGCACAGGCCATTGTAGTGACGCTGATACTGAAACCAGCTGACCGTTAACTGCCCTTGACCAAAATGTTGATATGATGCGGTGATGCAGGAAGTAGCCAAGCAGACTGGTCGGGATTGAGATTTTTGAATTGACAAGAAATGAAACACTATTTTGTAGTGTTTATTATATTTATTGACATTGTTAGAGTATGTGTACAGATAATGTAAAGCAATTTTTTTGGCACAGATGTGTTTGTTCAGTATTTAGCAAGTCTATAAAATGTGTAATGAAGTTGAACTTAAGGACGAGCGACATGTTAAATGAGGCCAGTTTGTTCTTTGGCCATTTTTCTAAATATGTTATACATTCCAACTTTCCAAGGACTTGAAGAGAGGCAGAGGAAAACCACCGCTGTTTTCTCCATTTTACATTTGTCTGGGAAAGTGAGCCGTTTCTACATTTTCTTCTACTTTCATTGTAATATCAACCATGTTCCCTTGTGTTGACAGTTATGGTGATTAAGATATTGTAGGCTTGCACTTTATGAAGTTTAATATTGTTATGATCTTGTTGTTGTGCTTTAAGGGGAAAAAAAAGAAAATCCATCCATGTGAGTGTTCTTCATGCCAGCCCTTCACACTGGTGACCTTCTTTTTTACAAAAGAGTAAAAGTTGTGTGAGTCAGTGAAACATTTTCCTATAGGAACTGTTCATCTGCTGTCACTTTTTACACAGCCTCATCCTGAAATGTGTCAAACATGTTGGCTGATTTCCAAAAAAAAAGTTTTGAATAGGCAGCAATAACATGTTTATTTACGTGTGTGGAAGAATTATAAATCCTTGTGCTTTATAGCCAGTGGTGCTCAAAACGATGCTGTCGGTGGAGATTACAACGCCTATCATGATTTTTTTTTTTTTTACTTTACAAAGGAATAACAACAACAACAGCAAAACTAACATTTTACATGTTTGGACATCAATCAGGACAGAAGAAGAAGAAGTGAAGAAATGTATTTATTTAAACTTTAGTATTTCTATTTGTGTGAAAACAATGGAATTGTGTCGAGTCTTGTTGATACATCCACTTTTCACAATTATGTGCATCGTTCCGTTTTGTGTGTATACAAATGGAGAAATACAGTATTTTTCCCTGGGAATGTCAACACTGACACCCAGTTTGTAATGCTGCAAATATATAAATATTGCAAAACTTTCATCAGTTGGGCTATAGGCTCAATCACCATTGTGTTACCTCCTTTGGCTATAGATAGAGACTTAACAGATATTTATTTAAAGGTCCCATATTGTAAAAAAAAAAAAAGTGAGATTTTCATGTCTTTTTTTACGAGCATGTTTAAGTGCTATATAAATCCTGTGAAAGTATCGAAACGCTCAATCCATGCAGAAATACACCCAGCCTGTATTCAGAAACTCACACTGTCAGGATTTCTGTCCATTTGTGATGTCACAAATCTACAATCTGTATAGACCCTTTCACAGTTTCAAACCTAAACATTCTAAATGCGTCCCAGTTTATTGGTGCCTTCAAATGGGCTCGTGTTTACCATGTTTACCGTTTACACCCCCCTCCCCCCCCCCTCAGAGGCCATGGAAGTAAATTTTTCGGTGCATAATAAGTTAATATATTGTAATTTTAGTCGTATATTGTTTTGATATTCCATACGGCCTCATCTTCTTCCTCTGTCATTATGTCTTTGCATTTTCTGCATTATGTTACCCGCTTGCTAGCTTGCTAAATTGTTAGCCTCTGTGGCTTCTAGACGCCGACAGTAACGTTAATATTGCCGTTGCTTAGCAGTGGTGTTCTTCACGACTTAACCACTTGAACGCCAAGCATATCGTGTACACAACTTCCCATGTTGTAAACACGAGCTCACGAGTTTCATTTGAAGGCACCATACTGTATTTCCGGTTGCAGTGTTTGTGCATGACTTCAGTTCACAGGAAGTAAACATGGACCAAAGATGTTGCCTAGCAACGCAATTCCGTTGCACAAAATCGGAGCGTTTCAGACAGACAGTATGAGGAAAATAAAGCCGTTTTTTTTAACATTATCTAAACATGCTCTAGTAGAAACATAAAATACAAGTATGATCCTGAAAATGAGCACAATGTGGGACCTTTAAATGAAATGTTTATGTGTTTGTGTAAGGGATAATGTACAGCGAGCCGATCACTGTTGGGGCGATGCGGGACCCCTATACGCGAAGCAACAAAACCGTGTAATATAACATGTTATTGAATGGTGTGTTCCCTGAACTCAAAATCCATTAAAATATTGAATATGTGGCACAAAATAATAGAAAATAACCCCAACAGTGACGTGACACTGTACACTGATCATAATTATCACTATAAAAGAAATAAACAAGAAAACGTTTAGCTTCTGTTGAGATCGTTTGATGTCTTATGTGCTTCATATTTAAAACAGGACCGTGAACACAACCAGTTAGTTTGTTATGTAGCACCAGTGGGATCATTAGTGCAGAGAAAGTATGAATTTTAATTAGCTTGTATTTCCTCACAGACTCCTTGAAACAGGATTGTGCATCGTGTGTGTGAATATTTGTTTTTTGTTTTTTTATTTCATGTTCTCAATTTGACATAAGCTACCCAGCAGCGTATGGAGCAAGGTGCAATAGCGTAAATTGATTCTGTGTGATGAAAATGGCATTTCCAGCTTCAGATAATTTGATGGGTGTATCAGAATAGATTGTTACAGAGTCCCCGAAGTCCTGGAAGCTAATACACAAGATCTTATGTGCACAAGATAACTTGATAACTGGTGTAAACAATATAACTTGTACAAACAAGATATTAATTTGTGCAAACAAGATAATTTGTTTGAGCAATGTATTCATTTGTGTAAACACTAGAGAAGAAAAAGTGGTGTCTTTTAGAGAGAACTCTAGGGTAACACTTCATTTTACAGGTCTGCAAATGTCATGGTAATTAGGTGATAATTAGCAAGTAACCTATTTGAAATCGTTTTTATATATCGAAAATTACTTTAATATAAACATTATTTAATAATTATATTCTGTTATTTCCCAATAGCTGGAAATTTATTTAATACATTTTCAGGAAATGCAAATAACTTCTTTGAAATGTCTTCTTTGAAAAAACTCCCTGAATCATTACATCATCATAATTACATTCGTGTAGACAATAAGTCACTCAATGATGAGATTTGTGTCTGATTAGAAGTGTCTTCTATTAGTTTTCCACCTCCGATGAAGAGCAGCGCGCAGCCGCTTCTCAAGCCTAAGGGCCCTATTTTAACTATTATATGCTATTTTAGCATATAATTATTAAATAATGTTTATAATAAAGTAATTTTTGATCAATTTTGAGGTAAATATTGGGGTAATTTGCCAGTAATTCCAAAGAAATTTCAAATAGGTTACTTGCTAATTATCACCTAATTACCAATGAAATTTGCAGACCTGTAAAATTAAGTATTACCAACTCTAGAAGACGCTAACTGTTGCTAGGCAGATAACTTGAATAAGATGGACTGTGCGAATGAGATATAAACAAAATACTAACTTGTTGGAACAAGATTATTAACTTGTGTAAACCAGATAACTTGTTTAAACAAGCTTACTTGTGTAAATATATGTGCAAAAACGAGATATTAACTTGCAAGATGATTGATCTTTTTGTGCATTTGAGGTGACGATCACATGTTATAACTGGTGGCTGAGCTGCAACATCATGCAGAGTTCATACCATATACTCATCACTCTGATTATAAAGCCTTATGCCAGGTGGACACTGTGACAAGATACAAGCCCAACGTTCCTCTCTCCTCATGCTGCCATTGCCTTTTTACCTATAATACAATAGTTTACAGACTGCTGCTGCTGAGGGTTCAAAGATCTTTTTGTGATTCATGTGTTGTAACCTGATTTAGCCTTATTGGATCACTCTGATTTTAAACCCTTTTTTAAGCATTTAGGGTATTGAAATATACCTGCTTTGCCGTTCTCTCTGGACCCATATTGGGGGTTTGTTGTCTTTTTCTTATTCCCATGCATTCCTAGCAGAAAATGTCTCAGCTACATAAAACATTATCAGTAAACACCAGATTTTTTGTTGCAGTCCCACAGAATCAATTTCTAAAGCTGCCACTGTGCACTTTAGTCCAACATTCATACCGAGTAGATGCACAGAACAAGCAGAGAAAACAACAGGCTGGTGTTATAAGGGGTATGATCTGTGCTCGCCAGGCATAGCCAGTACTAGAATCTACCAGAGCACAAGAAATAAACTTGTTTTTGACATGGACGCACAAGCACAAAAAAGCCTCTGCTCCATAGAACGGATCCATGGAGAAGCACGCCTCTTGGGAACACAACAAATAACTGCCGACTAATCAATCCTATTTTCTCCCCTCCCAGATGTGCAGGGGCCATTTCTACCTTTTTATACTTGTAAAAAAAAAAAAGAAAATGTCCAAAAGATGGGTGCAGCCTTCCTGTATGTGACTTGCTTGATATGATTTTCAGTCAGTGTCAAACTGTCAAATATGTTTTCAGTTTAAAAAAAAAAAGAAAATGCACAGATGATTCTCTCTGTACGCAGCATGTTTGTTTAGAATAGAAAGTGCCAAAGACTGGTGTACTCTTGCTTTTCCCATCTTAACAATGATTGAGATCAATTATTGTATCAGGTGTTGTTGTTGGGTTTTTTTCTTCTTTTTTTCTGTGTTGCCAGATTGAGCCAATAAAGAAAAAGAAAAAAGATGGCTTCATAAAAGGACCAATAAGTGTCTTTATTGTGGGACTGGGGAGGATGTATACATGCACTGCTTTGTGTTATCATTAGTTTGCCAAGAAAAGTTAAAAATGTAGCTATCAAACTACATAGAGATTGATAATTGCATCATCAACTTCCCAAAACAAGAATTTACAGATTTACCAGACCTATAGGCTCTTTTTAAATGTTTTCTTTTGCATTTTTTGGCGATTGGATGGCGAGCACTTCCATTCTGGAAACTGCTCAGAAACCCCCTTATTGTAAATCTAGCTAGGAAAGCCATCCATCCTCTGAATGCTCTAGGTCTCTAGTTTGCGCCTGTAAAGTTTCATGAGACTGTGATTAACCTAGAGGTCACCACTGTTTAGGGACCCCAGTATGCAGAAATATTCAAACACATCATTTTAGAATAGGCGAAAAAATACTGCATGAAAAAAACTGCCTGGTTTTTGCCCTAAACTGCATGTGATTATCATAAAGTGGGCTTGTCTGTAAAGGGGAGACTCATGGGTACCCATAAAACCCATGTTCATTCACATATCTTGAGGTCAGAGTTCAAGGGACCCCTTTGAAAATAGCCATGCCAGTTTTTCATCGCTAAAATTTAGCCCATCTTTGGAGCGTTATTTAGCCTTTTTCCCGACCAATGGATTCCTTAGGTTTTCTAGTTTCATATGATATCTACGTCTTCACTCTAGCCCTAAAACTGAACCTACTAGAGCCTCTGAAAGACAGTAAATGGGGGGGTGAAATGAGAATTTGTGGTTCTTTACTGCCTTCCGGTGGCCATGTTGAGATACTACAGCACTACACTAAACGTTCAGTGCGCCTCTACAAGATAGATTTATGTTAATGATTTAGGTTAAATTTCACGGTGTATTTTAGTAGCGAGCATTCTCAAACAAATTTGTCGTTATTTGGATAACAGCCTTACATCAGCCGACTTGGTTAACGGTCTTGTAGTTCAGATAACGATGTGCATACAAAATAGGGGGGAGTTATCTTTAACAGATAACGATGTGCATTAAAACAGGGGGGAGTTATCTTTACACACCGAGTATCTCTGATAACTTCCACAGCTTGTTGAGTGGTTGTTGCTAAGAGACGTTAGAAACGTCGACTCTGGTCCAATCACTGTTGGAGAAAAACATCACGTGCTTTAAACTGACCAATCAGAGAGACGTTGAAGTTTATCCGAGCATTCACTCCAACAGACTTTTTTTTTTTTAATGTTAAGCCAACGTTACTTATTATTTTACCTGCTAAACAAACTGTTCTGCAAGTGGAAATATTGTTAAAGTGTTGACGAAGACATTTTGCTATATGGTAAGTCGAATTTGTAAGTTATTAGCTAGTTAGAGAAGGCTGCTGTCAGCTAATAAGCTAAAACTAACTGTCAAGCTAATGTGTAGCTAATGTTTCAGTGCATCTTAAACCTTTAGATTGACTCTTTAAGACTGACAAACTCACCAAAATCATCTAAATATATAGCCGAATTTATAATGTTACATAGAGTATTGTCAGTGTATGTGTTTCAGGTGAATAAGAGAAGTTGTGTGAGCAGATATTTACTATTTATTTCAAATTGAGTAAAAAAGACACTAACTGTTGCTAGCCAGATAAGTTGAAGAAGATAAGATAAGATATTCCTTTATTAATCCCACAGTGGGGAAATGTGCAGTGTACAGCAGCAAAGGGGATAATGCAAAAAACAAGATGCATCAGCTAACACAGTAAAAAAAGAGCTAAACAAAGTGTAACAAAATATGAACCATTTAAATAGAAGGAAGTATAAAAATAGGAGCAGTATATACAGTATTGACAATAAACAGACTATTAACAAAATTGCACAAGTGGAAAATGATATTACACAGTGAGAATGAATGAATGAATGGAATTCCACCTGAAAATATCAGGTTATTGTCAGTTTTTTGGTGTGTAAGTGGTCTACTGGGAGCAGTGCTGGTTGTGGAGTCTGACAGCTGCAGGAAGGAAGGACCTGCGATAGTGCTCCTTCACACACTTTGGGTGGACCAGCCTGTCGCTGAAGGAGCTCTCCAGTGCTGAGATGGTGTCCTGCATGGGGTGGGAGTCATTCTCCATCATGGATGACAGCTTAGCCATCATCGTCCTCTCTCCCACCACCTCCAAGATGGATTGTGCGAATGAGATATAAACAAAATACTAACTTGATACCAGATATATTGAAACCAGATAACTTGTATAAATGCTTGTGTAAATATAGTATGAATATGTGCAAACGAGATATTAACAAGATAACTTGTGTGAACTTGTGTATAATTGTAGTAATTGCTGTAAATATGTAGTACAGAAATGTGTACTGCCTTATCTAGAGGGAAAGGCTGGAAAATGGTGCGATCAAATACATCTTAAATTACCTCTCATATGTTGTAATTGTGTAGAACTCATGTCGTCAGCTTAACACTGATTTCCATTGTAAAATTCTGATGTGAACATGTTAAATTGGTTGGAGATACTAAACACACTCTATTTCACAGAGGAAAGCGATGAGAGCTCGGTCAAAGTCACCTCCAATTCATTTACACATCAACGAAGACACACCGGTCCATGTGCATGTGACGAGCCAGAGGACGAGTCCTGCCAGGACGAGTCCTGCCAGGACGCCTCAGGTAAGAGATCTACTTATGTTTGGACTGTCTGTCAAATTGATATCTTTACTTTTTTACTGTTTTCACTTATTCTTTCTTTATTGTAAATGTGCACATTTTGAATATGTGTATCTCCTTGATCTCATTAGGGGCCGGGCAGTTTCTTCTCCTCCTACATTTTTTGATCAATTGCCACCAAACTTGCTGCGTTGCATCTTCAGACTCCACAAACCATCCAGACAGATTTTTGAATTATCAAAACATTTAGCCCACAGTCCATCAAAACGTTTTAGTGTGAGCAGTACTGTACACAGCTTCTGCAAATTCTCGCTAAATAAAGCTCCAATGTTCATGAAAATTAATGACAACATTTTGAGGTCACGGTAGATGTAGGGTGGTAAATTGCAGAATTTTATCTTAAAAACTTTATTTTTGACAGCATTTTTAATTCTATCCTCATGTGAACCATTGCAGTCGATGGAAATCAAGCATTTTTAAACATCAATTTGTCACTTATGGAGCAATCAATCTTTATTAAAATAAATTACTGACATCTCTGTGTTGTCTAGATAAAGTACACAAATTCTCAGAAGGTGGTCTGCCATGTACTTATCATTTGTCTTCCTTATTTCATCCTCCTCCTCTTCTTCCTCCTTCTCGATCAAAAGTTATGACATCTTGAAACTCATAACACTCCCTCCTGGTCATAGTACACACTTATTCTAATATGATGTAGTTATTATGCAGCATGAAGGCCTAACAGACGGCTCTGACACTCTGTGTTTTAAAGGGGAAGACCAAGGTCGACAGAGGAAACCTCCGTCCTACAGCCAAGGTCAAAACTCGAATGCCATGGATACCACCAGGAAAGAACTCCACACGGGACGCTTCATACAAGTGGGAGGTAACACATCTTAAAGGAAAATTACACCTAAATCCCTCCCGTCCTCTGTGAGATTTGTTTTTGTCTCAGCATTGTGAAAGAGCTTATCCAGTCAAAGATTTGGTGTTACTGAAAGTGTAATTTGCACCAAGGGGCCAACACACTGCCTTGAGATCACACCACCACTCCCTGAACCAGAACCTGAACATTCCCAGTCTGTGCTGCGAGTAGATGACCTCTCATCAGAGGAAGAAGAAGGGCTTCACGGACGAATCAGCCAGTATGAGAGGAAGATTGAATGCTTACTGACTGAAGTCAGCTCTCTGAAGAATGAGGTCAGTTTCTCCTCTGTTTCCACTTTGATCTCAACAGGTCTGAAGCACACAAGTCCTTTCCTTATCAGGTTCCTCTCATGTTAACATGTCAAGCCAATTTCAAGTTTAATTTGTATAGCCCAACATCACAAATCATAAATTTAGCCCAGGGGGCTTTACAATCTGCACAGGATACAACACCCTCAGTCCTTTACAGTACGACCCTCTCATCGGATGAGGAAAAACTTAACCAAAAAAAACTTTTAACAGGTGGAAAAAATGGAAGTATCTTCAGGAAGAGCAACAGAGGAGGGATCCCTCTGCCAGGACGGGACAAACGTGCAATAGATGTCGTGTGTACGGAGTAAATACATATGAAAATACAACATAGACAATCCATATGACAAAAAGCGTGTATGTTTGCACATCTGAACGTGTGCAGGTGGAACTGCGGAAGAAGGAGCAGCTGCTGGAGCGTCAGACGGAGCAGCTCAGTGTCTCCCAGCGGGTGATCGTGGAGCAGGAGGAGGAGCTGGCTGAGGTGGCCAAAGAGCTCGAAGAGACTGAGTGGGAGAACACGCGATTACGCAAATCGATGGAGAAGATGCTGGTGGAGACTGACAACAAAAGGCAAATATTACACTGAACACTTCTTTTTCTTCTTCTTCTTCTTCTTCTTCTTCTTCTTCTTCTTCTTTTTCTTTATTTATATATAATTTATATTATTTGAAAAATTTCAATATACACATTTGTCAAATGGTTACAGCGTTATTCTGGACTCTTGTCCTTGCAGTATGCAACAGCACAAAGATGCTCTGCGCAGGAAACTGGTGGAGACTGAGATCGATGGGACAGCAGCTGCCAAGCAAGTCACCGCCCTGCGAGAATCTGTTTCCAAACTGTGCGGTGCTATTGGCACTGTGAGTATTAACTCAATATTTGACACTGATATTGTGTCCTGTCCGGTCCTGTCAGGCCTAAAGCTAGGACGTTATTTTTTACTTTTTGACCGCAGCCCATGACTTTTTCTGGAGCAAAGAATAGCTCATTTAGTTGTCATAAATGGCCAGAATTAATGTTTATATTATATGATGCTATTCAGTGATTTGTCAGAATAAGTTCTCACAACCCTCTTTGGTAAACCTATGACTTTGCTCCTCTCTGTCTCTCTGGTTGCTGGTGAAGACGCTGTCTGGCTCGGAGTCTTCAGCATTGGCCCATCAAAAGGAGCTGTTGCTACAGAAACTGGAGACCTTTGAGGCCACAAACCAAAGTCTGCGGCACCTTCTCAGAGAGCTTCACGGGTCCAAGGTAATGTGTGTACCTGACAGATCAATACAAGTCGAGACGCGACTAACTTTCATGCGTCTTGGTGGACTGTTTTTGAGCAGATGGAGTCAATCCGAGTGTCCGAGCAGAAAGATGCATTAGTCAAGAGACTGGCTGACACAGAGGCAGAAAATGCTGTGAGTATGATAGAAGAATCTAATTTATTTAATTTTAATTAGCCTAAAATGTTTTGTCTATTTTTTCTTTCATTAGACAGGCTGATACTTATTATATGCATTTCCCATGTATTGTGTTTTTTTTCTTTTTAATCTTCATGTATAACACTGAGTACTCCCCCTGTGTATGAAATGTGCTCTATAAGTAAAGCTCACTTTTCCTTTTACAGCATCTTGTGGTGAAACTTCAAGAGAAGGACAGAGAGGTTGAACAACTCTCCACACTTATAGATACTGAAAAGGTGAGCTCTTTACTGTAAATACAGCTCTGTCAAACTGTGGAGTGATCTCAAACAGGGATCCAAAACAAAGCAATATCTTACTGAGGAATTAAATCCATTACTTACAGTATGTGAAGCAGAATATGTGTTTGTCCCTAATGTAAATTCCGCTGTATTTTGGGAGTGCAGGACAATGCAAAGAGCACAGCTGGTTTGACCAAGAGTCTGGAGTCAGCAAGAGCTCATTTACAAGGACAGCTCAGGAGCAAAGAAGCTGACAACAACCGGCTCACTGTGCAGATAAAGGTTTGACATGGGAGATGTCTGTCCTAGCAGCTATGCTGCTGATCCCTCTTGTTTTTGTCAATATTCTTGTGCAGTCAGACTCATTCTTTCAACATGTCTGAACTGTTGTCTGATAATCTGACATATCAATGGAGAGCACAAACAGTGAACCCACCCTTTGGTTTTGTCCCTTCCTTTGGTTCAGAACCTGGAGCGAGCAGCCATCCAGCAGAAGGTGGAGATGGAGCATCTGACGGAGCAGCTGGTGAGGCTGAGGCAGCGGGCCGGCACAGACCGAGAGGCTCTGAAACGAGCCACGCGAGCCCAGAAGCAGCGAGCTGAGCGCAGCGAGGACACTGCAGGCCAGTTGAGCGTTCAGCTACTGGACATGGTAGGGCCGTGTCACAGAGCAGGCAGGCTGTTATTACTAAAGCTTTAGATTGATTAGTCAGACACACACACACACACACACACACACACACACAAGACACAGCCATGCTGGGTTCATATAATTAACTATAACATCCTCACTAGGTGCTTTTGTCAATTATTATATTACTGATCATCTGTTAAAGAAATGTATTCAGTTATTCCTCTTGGCATTTGGTCAAGCCCTATCTCACACACACACACACACACACACACACACACACACACACACACACACACACTCTTTTGCACTGGTTTATGACACTTTTTGTGTGTCTGTAACGGACTCAAGTAAAAATAATCCACTGTTTTTATTTATTTTTAACAGGACAAGCAGGTGGTCGATGCACTATCAGCAGCTGAGAACTGGCAAAGTCGCCATGCCCAAGAAGTGAAAGACAAGAGTAAACTGAAGATTGAACTGTCACTGTTGAACAGGTAACTACAGCTCCGTTACGGCTCCGGCTGCAGACAAGTATAACGGTCTGTCGTTATGATAATCGGACACTGTGAAACTAGAGATTTGGCACCAATTTTAGTTTGCATGGGGGACCTATTCACAGCTGATAGACGGCTAAATAATGCATGCAAGAGAGTGACAGCTGTGGTGACTGTTTAGAAAGGCTGGTTCAGGACTGTTCATTTTGGTCATACAAGTGAAAATATGACAACTGTTGTGTCATGTGATGCAGCCGTATAGCAGAGCTGACGGAGCAGCTGCAGAGTACGGGAGATAAAGGCCGAGCGGAGAGAGAAACTCTGCTGGATCACATGCACGGACTGACCACAGAGAGCACCGCTGCCAAACTGGAAAAGCAGTCCCTCAAGGTGAAACAGCCAACTAGTCCAGAGAGTAATTCACTTAACAGAAAGAACACATTTATTGAATGGTAACCCGACCATACCCTGATCAAAATTTCTACATATGTTTTGCATTTGTGTCTCGGGTATTGTCCTTCCTACCTCCATTTTTCATTCAAATAGACTTAGATTGACTTATATCATCTTAGGAGGCTGGACAGTCCTGTTTATATGATAACTAACGACACATCATGTGTTCCTGTCAGGCTACCGCCTCTGCAGTGGAGGAGAAGCTGGCCTTGTCTCAGTCAGAGCTCCAGCAGGTCAAAGCTTCGATCCAGCAATATGAAAGCCTGCTGGACAGCTATAAGATCCAGGTATGTGAAGCCTACTGTACTACTAGGAATGCAACAGTGTGAGATTTGGTAACACTTCATTTTACACGTCCGCAAATTTCATGGTAATTAAGTGATAATTAGTGTCCCATGGACACTTTTAATGTTCATGAAAACTCAGCTTTTCTTTCTGTTAACCAACACTGCACAGGTCGGAAAAACCCGGGCCGAAGCGGATGAGTACCGTGCTCGGCTGGCTCAGGCAGAGCAGGAGGCCCAGGCGGTGCGCGGGGAGCTGCAGCAGGAAATAGAGGTGGTGCGCAGGGAGCTGCTGGGACGACTGACGGAGCTGGAGCCTCTTCCTGAAGCCTTACGACGCTCCCAATTCCAGCTGCAGGAGGCTCAGGACAAGGAGCGCAGCCAGGAGAGACGCGTCATGGAGCTCAGCACAACCCTGACTGATCTCCGCATGAAGGTCACAACAGTCCTACGCATATGAACTCAAGTTAGCATCACAAGATAATGATTTAAATTCCAAGTTGAATTGCTAATTTGAAAATGAATCTGATATTACAACACTGACTTTGAAATTTGCTGAATGGTTATGGTACAAATGATTTTTTTTTTGTGGAACTAAATAGGAAGTAAGCGCTATACTTTCAGCACAAGCAGAGATTTTGTCATTGGCAGATAGAAAATGAACTTCATACATTTTTATTCATAACACAAGGGAGAATAATAAGTGTAAGGAAGGCATGGGATTTAAGGGTAATGTGGTTTTCATTTTGAATTGCAGTAGCATTGAAAACAACATTGGTATGTGAGGCCACAATTAATCTCCAACAAATTTATTGTTGAGGTTTGCCAATAAATTTATTTCGTCTGGCATTAAAATGTTTTAAAGTACCACATAAATATTGCTAGAACTTATAGTCAGATCACACACATGCAATTAGTTTTGGTAAAAGCTTTCAGTAGGAAACCAAATACTTGGATATACAGTCCAAGTCATCTGATGCAGGACTTGTCTTGTTGTGTGGTAGGTGGAGACCCAGGGCAGTCAAGTAGAGCTTCTAAGACAGAAGAAAACGTTGCAGCTGGAGGAGAATAGACAGCTTCAGCAGCGAGTGGAGAGTTTGGAAAGGTCAGTCACCACTTCTGCTTTTCTCTTGGCTCTGGCACTTTGTTCAGAGCAGGGGGGACCCCCTCTTAATTATGTTTTTTATGCAAATTACGGCAATCGGGCACTATGGGTTTTAAAGTACCTTAATTGCCCATAAGCTGCACTTGTTAATTGTTTGTTCTAACTGTTCGTTGTTTTTGCTTTCCTGTCTTGTGTCATCCTGCAGAAAGCTGGAGGATGCTGGCAGTCAGAACAGCGACCTGCTGGCGGTCGTTACCAAACGGGAAGACGCCATCCACAGCAATCAGCGCAGTCTGGAAGAAAAAACAAGGGAATGTTCCCTACTGAGCCGAAGGCTGGAGGAGGCTCTGGGTGATGCTCGCCAACAGGTCTGATACTGAACATTGTCATACAAAGATTTAAGAATACAGTAGTAGGGCGCCTGGGTTAGCTCAGTTGGTAGAGCGGGCGTCCATGTATCAAGGCTTGGTCCTGACTGCGGCGGCCCGGGTTCGAATCCGGCCTGTGGCCCTTTCCGCATCCAGTCTCTCTCTCCCCTTTCCAAGACTATCCACTGTCCTCTCAATAAAAATGGAAAATGCCCCCAAAAAAATAACTTTAAAAAAAAAAGAATACAGTAGTAGCTCATCATTAGCACTGCATCAGAACATGTTTGCAGGTGAGTACTATTTCACCCTCTGTTGCCCCAGTAATTAAGTCCAATGTGTCATATTTATCTCTAGATGGCAGAGACCAGAGGACTCGCTGCCACAAAAGAACGCTCCACCCAGTCCAAGATACTGGCCCTAGAGGCTCAACTTAGCAGGACTACCTCAGAAATAAGCAGCCTGCGACGCGGCAAAGAGGAGGTGAAGGCCTCCACTATAATTAACTCAAGATTTGGATGTATCAGCTGTGTGAGTAAGGTCTGTAAGGTGTGTATTTTTGATGCTCAGGTGGAGCGGCGGTACCAGAGCCGACTGCAGGATGTGAAGGATCGCCTGGAGCAGTCGGACAGCACGAATCGAAGCCTACAGAACTACGTCCAGTTCCTCAAAGCCTCCTACGCCAATGTGTTTGGAGACCTGGCCCTCGGCAGCTCACCGCGTGCCCCCTCACCCATCTGACAAGCCCGTCCGTCAGCGGTGTATTATGAGCAATAAAGATTATTTAGAACTGAATTGGTAGACAAGAAAATATGTCATTGGATTAAATAGTTAAAAAAAGAAATGAACTAAAAGAATCCTAAAAAGCACAATAACACAACACCAAATATTGGCATGTGTATGATTTTCACCAATTAGTTGTGATGGCACCTTGGAGCTTTTCAGATTGAATGTTTTCTTCAGAAATATATGATTGGATATTGAAGTCAGTGTTTTACATGCCAAAAACAAACAATGGAAGTGGATCCTTTTCTTTATCAAGCCTTCACTGTATCTTTTATTTTCACCCTCAGCCAGTCATGACTTGAGGTAATATGTCTTACCAGACTGAACAGACTACATACTGTATTTGTACTGCTATATATTAAAACTATTTTTGTTTCTGTTTTTTTTTTTAAACATTTATACAACTCTGTAGCCAAGCCACCCATGACACATTATGTGCTTAAATGTATTTGTGCTTTTTGATTGCATGGAGCAGAAAACATTGGTGCTATTGCTGTCCTTTGGCTGGTACAAGACAGCGTGTGTCAAAACAATTATTTTGGGTTTACAGTTTCAGGTATTGGAACCAATAGTTGTTGCTCGCTCATGGAGTGTATTTAATGACTGAATAATTTATATCCACCGTGAGTAACTTTAAAAGCATCAATTAAAAGACAAAATGTTTTTCCACCGGAGTCAAACTGTGTGAAGATTGAGTGCGTTTGTCGTTTTCTCAACTCTTGTTTGTGTCACGTTGTGTTACAAAGAGGATACAAATTGACGTAACACTTTTTGATGTTGGTCCATTGACATACAATTTGTGACCTGTTTGTAGTCATCTGTTTGTCATCCAAAGAAGCTGTCAATCAGCCATCATTGCTGTTGTCATATTGTCCTGGAGCAGTGTTTCATTATTTACTGTCTATGAGCAGCCTCATCACAACAGTGTGTCTCTGTTGAGTTTAGCCTAACCCCCGTGATCGCGACTGACTTTACTGTCTTTCAGTAGGTTCAGTTTTAGGGCTAGAGTGAAGCTATAGATACAGTATATGAAACTAGACAACCTAAGGAATCCATTGGTACCAACATGTCATGCTATTTCAAAGGGGTCCCTTGACCTCTGACCTCAAGATATGTGGATGAAAATGGGATCTATGGGTACCCACGAGTCTCCCCTTTACAGACATGCCCACTTTATGATAATCACATGCAGTTTTTTTTTTCATGCAGTATAAATGTGTTATTTTCGCCTATTCTAAAATGGTGTATTTGAATATTTCTACATACTGGGGTCCCTAAACAGTCTCTGGATTACATAAATTGGGTATCACTGTAAAGTTGAGACTCTTGTGGATCCAACGAGCCTAACTGTATTCATGTGTGATGATGTTAGTCCCCATAGTAGCCATTTCATTGTAGAGACCATTTTTTGAAACTTGACCTCTCTGTATAAAATGACCTGTGGTGACCTCTAGGATAATCACAGCCTCATGAAACTTTACAGCCACAAACTAGAGACCTAGAGCATTCAGAGGAGGGATGGCTTTCCTAGGTAGATTGACAATAAGGGGGTTTCTGAGCAGTTTCCAGAACAGAAATGCTCGCCATCCAATCGCAGAAAAATGCAATTCTTGCAGAAATCTCCAGTTGTCAAAAGTTTTTGATACCAAATCACAGCATGGCTTTTTCTATGGTGTTCCTCAAGGTCTTGGTGTCTTAATGTTGTATTTTGGAGGGATTATTGATAATTTTCATAAATCTTCCCAGCTTTCAAATGATGTACACCACTTCTATGTGACATCTACTGTTGACCTGCTATCTCCCCTAAAGACCCCCTGTACCCCCCTAAAAAAGAAGAAAACGGGTCTATTGTGGGTCTCAGAGGGTTAAATGTAGCTATGTTTAACTTAACATTAGGAGAGGGAAGTTAAAATGGAAATGAGGCAGGCAAAATAATATATCATCCAATATGTAACAGCTCATCATAAACAAATGATGCATTGTCTAAATAAATCCTTGTGACAGTCAGCTGATAGACTGCTGATGGAATTCTCACAGACAACACTGATGGTAATAGAAAGATTATGTAAGGGCTGAATGCTCTTTATGAACACACTGACTTTGCAGCTCAGTGTTAATAATTGATAGTCATTGAAAGTCAGTTTATTGGTAAAGTTACACAGAGCATTCTGTATCAACATTACAGCCTGAGACTGCAGGGATGGGAGCATAATGTCTCATAATAAAATTAAAACACCCAGCCCTGCATTGATCAGCACTAATTCTATTACGCGTGACTAGAAAATGTGCATGAGCAGGAAACAGTATGTCCTTCTGTCCTGCCAATTATCCACGGTTTGTCTTACAAAGTGT
Organism: Sebastes umbrosus; assembly: GCF_015220745.1. Classification (NCBI taxonomy): domain Eukaryota; kingdom Metazoa; phylum Chordata; class Actinopteri; order Perciformes; family Sebastidae; genus Sebastes; species Sebastes umbrosus. Next base: position 5,802,917 of record NC_051287.1, on the reverse strand, counting down.
ATTCCTGTACAGTCGGGAAGGAAATGTAAGTCTGAAAAATACATTTTACTTGCTAGCACTGCATTGAAAAAATGCATTCTAACCAACTGGAAGTCTGAAAATTCACCATCAGTAAGGCAATGGATAAATTAACTGGTGTCTTACTGCACACCTGAAAAGATATTGTATAATGTAAGAAAAAAAACTGAAAGCTTTAATAAAATTTGGGGACCCTTATTCAATATTTTGCCCTCTTTGGAACTAGATGGCCACAAACGTACAACTCCTCCTGGACCAACCCTAAGATGTGTTGATGTATGTGTGTGCATGTACATGAGAATCTTTTTAATTTTTTAAAATTGATTTAAGTTTTATTTTCTACAATTATTATTTCTTCAAACCATGATCACTACTGACGCATTCAAAGTTATAAACGTGTATGTGCACTAGATATGTGTGCTTATTATTTATATAAATTGTATTCAATATTATTATTATTATTATTGTTATTATTATTTTTTTTGTATGTTTATATGTTTTTTATTTTCTAATTATTTGTCTTTATTATTTCAATCATTACTTTGAATGTATCTTATATTTTTTATATTTTCACTTACTCATTGTTATGATTGTTGTTGTTGTTATTATTATTATGTATATATATATGTATATTTATATACATATGAATATAAATATGTATATTTATATGTATATATATGATACAAGGATAGGTTCATTTTCAATAATATATAATTACCACATTTTTTTCTATAATTATTAATTAATTAATTACTTATGTTATTTTATTTGAATTTATTTTTATTTTTATTTTAATAACAAAAGAACTGTGGATACACGTTGGAACTGAATTGTAAAATAAGTCTTTTGCTAATAAAAAGAAATCTTTAAAAAAAAACAACAACAACATTATACGCACAAAAGCACATTATAAGAAGAATATGACAAGGGTAGAATAAACTTTTTGTTGGGCACGTTATGCTGTGAAGAGCTTCGGGTACGTCCGGTATTCATCGTTCTTTTCCGTACAGCTGCAGAGAATTACGTCACACAAAAAAACAGCCCACCCAGTAGAGAGAGAGAGAGCAGTCGAAGACTAGCATCCTTCTCCGCAGATCCGCTTGGTCAAACACCACCACCACTTCTTCTTAAGCTCTTTCGACAACAGCCCGAGGTATGAAACATGCTTACATTGTTTGAATTGTTATAAAACGGATTCATTGCACTAAATAGTCCGTGTTTTCCTCGTTGCTCTGTTCTGTTTAATTCAATTTGTGCTCTCTAGCTAGTTAGCTTAGCGGCTAATGTTAGCCGTTGAGCTAGCTGGCTGCAGACACTCCCTTTTGTTGATTGATTATCACAGCACGGTGGGTCGGTAAAATAACGGTACACGGTGTGCTAGTTTGCCTTTTAAAGCGGTCTGTGGGTTAAATATGTTCCTAGCTAACTTTAGTTAAATGTTAAATTGCATTAACCGACCTACCAAATGACACCAGCTTGCATTGACAGCCAACCGTTACAGTTACAAACAAAACGGTTGATTAAGCATTCATTAGTCGATTTATTTAACTTAAACTAGTATAATACTGCTGGTTTAACGTGTTAGCGAACATAACATAACGTTTGTCATGAGCTGCTTGTCATCTGTTAGCCACCTAGTTTACAACAGTAATGTACGTTTTCAGTGACCAAATCTGACCAGTATCCATTGTAACAGGTCTTCAATCACAGTTTATACATTGTGTGTTTTGAATGAATGAATCGATGAATGAAATACCACTAGGATTAATAATGGCAAGGTTATGTGTAGCTGCATTCTTGTCGGCCATGGCTGAAAAGGGAGCCGCCCAGAGCAGTTGAATACCTCTTGGACATATGTCCCCAGCTGTCAGTCCTCTTAGTCCTCTGCAATTATTGAAATGCAGACAGTGTCATGTGTCCCTATTCTCAAATGTATGAACAATTTGCAAATGTTTGCCTTAAGAAAAGTATGGCTTACATAAAAAACATAAACACTTCTTCATTGACAAATCTTAACTGAAAGAATAGGTCTACAGTAATTAGTACAAAACAAAATGCAGCTTTGTTATTTTCATATAAATATGATGAAATTATAAACTAAGGCCATCATCATACATTGAAGCATAAGCTCAACCAAAACTATACTGAAAAACGTAGCTTTTTATCTCCCACTCATTCAACAGTGGCTCATTGGTCATAATTCTTACTATAACAGTTAAGGCACTCAAATACTGACATATTGTCAATAAGAAAAAATAAATTACAAGGATAGGAATATAAGGAGTGGGCCCAGGCTATGAAAAGACTGGTATTTCCAGCAGACCGGTACGTAATGTACATTAGATAGTGTATAGTTTTGCATATACAGCTGTGGACAGTGTAAAAAACAGCTGGACTTTTGATAACACAACAGTGCTATTTCACACTTCAGCTATACTGGCTTTGTCAGGGTGGTGCCAAGTTCTCCACATACCAACTGCCCCTCCACTCTTCAGAGGAACTCAGATAGAAAGCTACAGTCTACAAGATAATGATTAAGCACCATGGAAATGAAAGGAGTACCATAGGAATCCTTGAGAATCACATAGCATGTAAACATTGTTTAAAGCTTCAGTAGGCAACAATTTTTGGGCATCATTGGGCAGAAATCCCATCATAACCTCTCAGCATATTGTAATTCAAGTGATCTGAGAGATAACTAGACTTCTGCACCTCCTCCTGGCTCTGTATTCAGGCTTTAAAAAATCTAGCCTGTGATGGAAGACTTTGACCAATCACAGGTCATTTCAGTGAGAGAGAGAGAGCGTTCCTATTGTCTGTGCTCCGGCTGGTGGGCAGTGCCTGGTGTTTCCTCAAGAGATCTCAACATGGCTGCCACAGCCACAAACATTCTCATTTTACAGCAAAACAGTACATTATAAGATGTTTCTGAAAACATTTGAGGCGAGAAATAGGCATTACAGTGACAGAATATTGATTCATATTTGATCAGCGCTGCCTAGTTTGACCGTTTGGTTGGAGTTTTTGCGTGATTGACTCGTGGCTCTTCCAGATGGAAGCTGGACGGCAGACCTCAGATCAGCTCTGATTGGTTGTTTTCCTCCGGTCTGTAAAATCTTTCAGATGCCGTTAGGAGGACACAGAGGCACATCATCATTTTTTTTTCTTCAGATTACTGGTCTCATGCACTACTCTCAGGTTGTAGTGACAGTATATATTTGTACTATTTGGATATTTGCTTTGGATATTTGTCTTTGTGCATTCACAATTTACGATACTAACGTTGCATATTTTGTGGGCTTGGGCCATGGCTATAGTAGATGCTTTTGAAGCCGTTCTGCCATTTGATAAGCATAACGAGTTGCTTTATGATAGGAGTTTAGATTTATTTATTTTATCCATCCATCCGGTGACCTCCCTGATGAGTGTCATGGTTGCACTGCTACGACTTACTGACCTCAACTCCAGGTAGCCCCCCTGCCAGCTAAATATAAAATGGCAGCAAAAGAGAATAGGAGAGTATTATTGATCCAGACATTATGAGCCTTTTCTAAGCTTGACAAAGTATAAACAGGACAGTTTTCACTGTCTTCGGTTTAAAATTGTATGAGCAGAATCTAAATAAGCGCTGGAGCCTGACCTAATGTTGCTGTAATACAGAAACATGGAAGCAAAATGGGACAGCACTTTGAGCTGTACTGCCCAAAATACTTCCTAGATATTCCCAGGGCAAATTATATGTCCCTCTACACTGCCCCGTTTTAATTGGATTGTATTACAATCATCACTTGATTACATGATATGAATTTTGTTCTCCATGCTACAACTGACATAGACAGCATCAGAGCTTCTTTTCCTTTTCTTCAAAGAAAGAAATGCCTTTCAACATTATTTTGTTCATTTGGTAGAATAACTGAACTTGAGCAACAGGAAATTTACATCAGTTAGCTGCGGTTCCAGCCAATCTAATGCAAAGTAGACCTATCACAACCTTTAGTACAGTGCGTGTAATAAAGCTGTTAGAAGACCATTTAAGGAGGGTGGGGTCAGTCGTTTCTGCAGGGTCAGCTCTGCAGTCATTTGAAAACAACCTCTTTGTTTTGCTGTCGTTGAGTAATATTGATAACCTGCAGCATTTGAGCACAGCTATATAGCCCAGATATGGCTATATGTCAAGGTCTGTGCTACAGTGAATAGAAACCTACATATTTCTCTTCTCCAAACTCCCTCCCCACCTGTTTTCATTGTAACTCCAAGGTGACCGTGACCCAAATAAAATAAAGCCCTCCCTGTCTCTATGGCTGTCAGGTTGTGCCTTCAGATAAAGTACCGTCTGCTAACTCATTCTACTGCTGGCATGAACTACTTTCCAGACATTGTGAGACTCTGTTTGTATGGAAGATTCAGGTTGTTTCCATCTCAAATGTACAGTGATTCACAATTGCATTGACTGCTGAAACATGATCATGATGAACTTAAGACATAATGCTTCCTGTGAAAGCATCTTCTTATTCTGACTACCTACTGCTACTGCTGATTGCTTCTTACTGATTGTGCGATCAATGTTATGCCCTACACAGATTGACAGCATGTCGACCTTTACTAAACCCAAACTCAAGGTAACATCCATGTTTGTCTCACTGTATGGCAAGCCGTTTTAAAATTTAATAGCTAGACAGGATATTCATCAGAGATATCTGCAACGTCATTTTGCCTAGTCAAAACTTGAATTCAAGATATCCGTAATTACATTTTGACTAGTACGATTCAAACTAGTTTTGCTATTCATGTGTATGGGCTTTGTCATTACGGATGTCCACAATTCAGTTACGGATATCTGTAATTGAATTGTGGATATCCGTAATTCCAGTTTCAGATAGCTACAATTTAATTCTGACTAGTCATAATTCCAGTTCAAGATATCTTTAATTCCCCCTCAATTGTAGATATCTACATTGTCCTTTTTAGATATCTAAGATTACATTTTGACTAGTCAGAATGACGTTGTAGATATCAAAATGTCACAATGTAATTACAGATATCTTGAATTAGAGTTTTGACTCGGCGATATGACGTTGCAGATATCTGTAATTACGTCTGCCGCTAAAGCAAGTGGGAGGCGGAAGCTATTCAAACATACTATGGCGCTGCACTGCAGCCGTACGGGTTTATAAAGTGTGTCTGGAGACAATAAATCTACAATACGCTGTAAATTTCAACCACAGCTCTCTAGTGAACACACCTCTCGTTCGCCACAAATTCCTTGAGGATTGGCTCTTTCTGTTTCATGGCGTTTTCCTAACTATCTGATCCACAGCGGTCCCTGACCGCTCGCCTCATGGCCGTCTACACATATAAGGTGATGTTATGTGTCCAGCTCGGATGACGGCTCGTTTTGATTAAAATGAGGTTGTATAGCTCATTGTCTACATTACTACGGTTAGAAAGAGCCGTCGTTTGTGTTTTAACAACGTTTCGCTAATGAGTTATTGATCCGGGAAGTTTGAATCTGTGAATATATTTCCAACTTTACCGAAGTTAGCAAAAGCTTCTGCTTAATACTGTTCAGACGCTTTGTTGGGCCAATATCCAATGGGAAGCCTCGCATGAGCGACGTCATGCACAACAACTCTGACTAGTCATGATGACGTTATGATATATCTAACTATTAATTAGGATAGTCAAAACTGAATTATAGATATCTCTAACTGTCGTTTTGACTAGTCACAGTGACGTTATAGATATCTTGAATTCTGACTAGTCACAATGTAATTACGACTAGTCAAAGCACAATTGTGGATATCTCTAATGTTAATAAGCAAGCTTAGCTATTAAATGTTAAAACGGATTGCCATACCCAGTGTGTTTGTGTGTGTCTGTGTGTCTTTTAGTTTGTATAGGAAAGAAGATTCGAGAGAAGTGTGAGGCAGTGGTGATGTTGTTTTGCTGAGTAAAGGGATGGGAGAGAGCTGGAGGGAGGAGCAGGGGTTACAGAGCAGAGAGAGCGACGCATTGGGCTGGGCTACATCTTTGGCTTGCTCTTATGTACAGCATAGTCACTGCAGGTGCAATGCGTCTGTCTGTGCTGCGGACTAGATGAGACTTTTGCTTCTTCAATCACTTCATCAGACTCTTGTACACATTGCTGCTTCGTCACAGATGTAGTCTTCTGCTCAGCCAAGATACAAGAAAACTGGAGGATCCAGAATAGAAACATCTGATGTGTGTATGACTTTGGTTTTGCACGGTTTCTTATTTTCATCCTCTCAAATTACCTACGCAGATCTTTAAGTATGAAAATGTAATGTTTGGTGATCTGAATTGTGCATGCGTTTGTCTGTGTTGGCTTTCATTTATTCTGAACCGAAGAGGTATTAGTGAATAACGCCGCTTTCATACACCTAGTATGGAAAAAAAAAATGTTTTTACTGCATGTCTTTTGTTAGTGTGATAATCTCTGCATGAAAATGAAAGTGCAATCTTACTTTGACCAGAATAGCCTTTCTGTGAACCTAATTCACGCATTTCAAAATCTGTTCAGTGCGTCAGAAAACACTGAGATTAGTTTGTTTACTCCTTGATACCTGCTAGCTATCAGCCTAACAGGAGTAGTGACACTAACTGGACAGGAGCTCAGCAAATATTAAGGTAATACGTCATTTTACAGGTCCGGAAATTTCATGGTAATTAGATGATAATTAGCAAGTAACCTATTTGAAATTTCTTTAGAATTACTGCCAAATTACCCCAATATTTACCTTAAAATTTAATGAAAATTACTTGATAAACATTATTTAATTATTATATTCCGCTATTTCCCAATAGCTGATCATTTATTTAATACATTTAATTTATTAGCAAATAACTTCTTTGAAATTTCTTTAAAAAACTCCCTGAATCATTACATTAGCTACCAGGTAACATTTGTGTAGACCAGGGGTGCCCAATACGTCGATCGCGATCTACCGGTCGATCGCAAAGGTAGTGTGGGTAGATCGCATGGCATTAAAAAAAAAAAAAAAATTAAAAATTAAAAAATAGACGTCAGCCTATCAGAGCAGTTTGACAGACGCTTTCAAGACTTTGTTTTACTGGAGCCAGTCGCTACATTCATGTGCTACCCTTTTCGGGAAGATGCTGAGGCTGATTCACTTGCATCAAAAATTGCAACACTGTTTCACCTGAACTCATCTGGAGTGGAGGATGAGATTTTGACACTACAAGCTGACATTCAGCTTAAGTCCAGGGCTCATGGACAGTTCTGGAACTTACTCACAGAGGAAAAGTACCTCAACATGAGGAAATGTGCTACCTCCTTGACTGCATTATTCGGCTCCACTTATTTATGCGAGTCAGCCTTTTCCCACATGAAGATTATTAAGTCCAAATACCGTTCCACCTTGACTGATGATCATTTGGAAGTGTGCTTGAGGCTGGCTATCAGCAGCTACTGTCCGGACTATGCATCCCTGGCTGATTCCATTCAGTGCAAGTCATCAGAGTAAGGTAATGACAAAAAATGTACAGAGTTATATTGTACAATATGGGTTCATGCAGTTATGCAAGGTACACCAACATATATTGTACATATAAAGAATACTCAATATATTTATAAATAAATATATGTTTTGCATTTTTATAGTAGGTAGATCATTTTGACTTGGTCATTTTATAAGTAGCTCGCATGCTGAAAAAGTGTGTGCACCCCTGGTGTAGACAATAAGTCACACAATAGTGAGATTTGTGCCCGATCAGAAGTGTCTTCTATTAATTTTCCACCTCCGATGAAGAGCATCGCACAGCCGTTTCTCAAGCCTAAGGGCCCTATTTTAACGACTATATGCTATTTTAGCATATAATTATTAAATAATGTTTACAATAAAGTAATTTGATACATTTTGAGGTAAATATTGGGGTAATTTGACAGTAATCCCAAAGAAATTTCAAATAGGTTTCTTGCTAATTATCACCTAATTACCATGAAATGTGCGGACCTGTAAAACGAAGTGTTACCAATATTAACAGCTTGTGTTTGCTAGGGCTTCAGGTCTCTTAAGTGTTGTTTTATATAACCTTTACTGTAGATTTTATTTATATATATTGAATTACATATATAGGCTTAACACTTGCTGCTTGTTGGTTGCTAAAAGCTCCAATCTTGGTAAAGGATTGCTGACGTAACTGTGGTTGCTTCAAATTGACGATTTAGGCATTGACAGCTATACTGTGAACTTTACATTACATATGACTTACTGAAATTCTTCAGATTCTTCAGGCAGGGCATGCTGTAAAGCAAAGGGTATGACAGTCAGCTGTGTGTTGTACAAAGTTCAGTTTAAGGAAAAGAAGTGCTGCTGCTGTTATCTTAGTCTTCATCCTTTCTCCTCTGTTTCTCAGTAGGGAGACTCCCATTTCCTGCAAATTCCTTTAGCTTCCATCCTCCCAGTATGGCGTCAGTATGACCCCTATTCATAACAGATGGTTCACCATAGTAACTGGGAGTTCCTAAGTTGAATGACTTCATCCACTCCTCTGTGGATCTCTGATGATGACAGAGGATTTAGGGAAGGTCAATGCGATCTATTAACATGCTGTATTCTCTGAGACCGGGTCTAATGTCGGGGTGTAGCCTTGCTTCATTGTTACAACAACTTCCAAGATTGCTTTACACATTCTGTGTTTGGGGAACAAGCTTCTCCTATTTATTGGGGAGTACAGTGTGTGACATCTAGTGGCGAGGTTGTGTGCCAGGCACGTAGAAGGACTGCGGTGACCGACGTGAAAACGCAAATGTCCCTATTTAGAGCTGTTGTGTAGTTGCGTTGAGTAGTGAATGTCATTTGGAGAAAAACAGCACTGTCAGAACAGTGGTGAATGTGTGTGAGCGAGGTTTCCCCGTGTCATGTTTCCCAGCAGCAGAGTGGAGTGACTGAAGTTAACCATGGATGTATAAAGAGAACCGGATACAGCGTTCAAGGCGTGGCGAGCGAGCCGCGATGGTGGAGTGAGCTATAGAGTGATTGAAGAGATGGAGCGGCGTTAGTGAGAACAAAGCAGTGAATCAGAGAAATACAACTTTTTTATTGTTTCACGGCGGTTTGAAAGCACAAATAAACACGACCACACCTCCGCACAACCCTGCTGGAAGGTAATGAGTGCCGAATTTTGAACTGCAGCCAAAGGGCAGACTTCATCCTGTCCGCTGTGGCTCAGCGCTGCTCTCGATCAAACTGATACCCCGAGAGGCAGGGGAGCACATGCACATGAGATATCAGAGGCCGAGGGCATAAAACAGCGGTGGTGTTGGCTGGGGTTTACACCCCCACGTGGGGCACAAAGCTCTTTGCTGACGCCCGAAACGTCCCGAACACAGCAACATAAGAAGAACAGAGACAATCAAAAATTGGACTTTGGAAGGGTGATGACTTTGAAAGTCACATGCAGCTGGTATAGTTCCAAGTTCCCACCCAGCATTCAGGGATTCCGCCAGTGTATTGTAAGCCTCGCAGCCTGCCAGGCCTGAGTTGTCTCCCCGCCAGGCCTAGTCATTAATGTGTTATAAAGGTAGCAAACTCCTTTAAGGAATAACTCAGGGCGTAGGTTGTGTGCTTTACTTTAGTGAGTGTGTGCGGTCAATGGTGCCTTCAAAATGGGGTCGTGTTAACCGTGTTCACAAGAAGAGTCCATATAAACGGCCACCTCTTGCGGTATTCACAACCTCGTAAGTGGAAAGTTTCTGAAAGCTCAGAGTTCACGAGTTGTGACGTGTTTTGGTGACGTTGTCAGATATGACGGAGGCCACGGAAGTTAATTTCTCGGTGCATAATAAGTTAATAAATAGTTTTTCTTGGTAATTTTATAATATGTCTGGGAAAATGTTGATGTTGCCAACTTCCTAATCTTTTACCTCTGTCATTATGCCTTTACATTTACTGCATTATGTTACCCACTTGCTAGCTTGCTAAATTATTAGCTTCTGTGGCTTCTAGACGCCGACAGCATTGTTAATAATGCCGTTGCTTAGCAGCGGTGTTCTTACGACTTAGCCAAGCATATCGTGTACACGACTTCCCATGTTGTAAATGTGTTCCTGTGTCTTGCCCCGTTAGCCCCGCAGTTCACTCACTTATGGTGGGCTGACCTTAGTAACAACTTTTCTGGCAGAAACCCTGGCATTACATTTTAAAAATACCTGTAAGAGATGGAAGATTAGTTATGACTACGACCATCAATGGAATGAAAACCAGCAGTACTGCTGGCTGATATCAGTGTGTGTGGGTGTCTCCCAGAGAGAGCAGAAAACCCCCGCAGAGGAGCAGTGAGGTGACGAGAGAGAGAAAGCTGTTATGTACTGATACAGGATGGGAGGCAGTGCTATCAGCAGTTGCAGAGCTGTATTTAGAGGTGTCAGAGAGCTGTTTATACTTGGCGGAAGGCGCCATGGCTCGGGCCACGTGCGAGCTACGGGCACGCACAAAGGCGTTGGTCGTTGCAGTATTCTCCAAAACGCCAGGGGGTGTACAAACAAAATATTCAGCGAAGGAGCAAGAAGTCGAGTGTTGCCAGCAAAACGCCATAGACCAACAATGTAACTGTAAACTCAGATGACACAAATTGAGACTAAATAGCAGCGCAGTTCCTGTAAATAACACCAAAACAAAACAGCATAGTCATTCAGCCTTGGCACTTTGAAAAAACGCTTGAATACCCTGATTTTTTTAAATTATTAAATTACATCCACATTTTGGCAAATTCCACGATATTCCTCATTTTACAGCTTTTATTATCAAATTGCACGATTCTGTCCGTATGCCAATCCGGAAGTTAAAATTGCACGGGTTCCCTCAACAAAAAGCTCTCTGGCAAACTGTGGCATTTGTGATACTTACACATTTTGTTCAGCAAGATAATCTCCACGAATAAACACCACTTTTATGATTTTTTTAAGTCTAAATGTAATTGCCAGAAGTAAAAAGCCAACGTTCTTATTATGCATCCATGGCTGAGGTCACTCCGTTAAATCCCAGACACAATTTAAGCTCTCTGTGAACTGGGGCAGGTTATGAGATGGGGGAGGGGTGCCGGCTCACATTCTGGACTGTCACTTTTTTCAGACGGTGGGTTGATGCCACAAATCGGCTTATAGTATATTCTGTATAATATGTATATTCTATACTGTAATGTTGCGTGTTTGTGTACAGTATATGTGGTTTCACTCTGGGATGCTTGCATGCCTGGAAAGCTAATGGTGCCTCTGGGGACCAAAGCATCTCTGGCTCTGGTTAAAACGCCCACTGCAACTGCACTGCTGACTGCACTAATCCTCCCATTGAGTGTAGACATGGACCAGGAAACTGTCTCACATCTATCCATCGCTTTTTGTCTCTTTATCTGCAACGTCAACAAAATCCACGTTTAGACCTGACAGACTCCACACACAGCCCTCCCCTCACCCTGCACTCAGCTTGGACATCTACTATTGTGCTTGGGGGTTTGGTCGACCTTGGTTTGGTAGACGGATCAATATCTCTCTTGTTCCCTCTTTGTGTCCGTCTGTTGATGGGTGGAGTCTGGCACAGAAACAAAGAATTAATTATCAACTACGTTGTGGTTAAGTATTTTGAAATTTTCCACAGGCTACCAGATTAGGCAGCACGATTATGGCCAAAATGATAGTAACGATTATTTTGATCAATATTGAGATCACGATATTTATCACGATTATTCAATGATTTTAGCGACAGCATATTTTTATTGCACTTACCCCTTTGTTAGCTACATTTTAAAGTTAAATGCTTCAATCTGGTGCACTTTGAGAGAAAATTTGCAAAATTAAGAGCTAGATAAACAATTTTATGCTCTCAATTTAACCATAAACACATTAGTTGTATAGAAAAAAATATATACCCAAAAGTCTCACCAGCTGGTGGCTAGCGGTTAGTTTAATTCTCTATTTGATATGCAGCAGAACGCACATTTTAAACGTCAATATCGCAGGCGATCATGTTCATTTAATTGTGGGAAGCCAATCAATGTGACAATGTGATCGCGATTAATATTCTATTAATTGTGCAGACCTATCACCAGATAATTACAGGGTGAAAGATGCAATCTGGTAAAACCACCATTAGTCACACCTTCATTAGTTGCATTGATGACAGCTTTTTTTTTTTTTTTTCTGAATGGTTTTCCTCGCAGCGCTTCAGGCTGTGTTTCCCATACTCTATTGATGCCCAATTCCTAGAAATGAATCAGTATGAATGCCTGTTTAAGATCATGTTTTGTCATGTTTCAACGAGGTTGCTAGCCAGACACCATGGGGCCAGAGGCCCAGTGGACAGAGAGGCTGACTGCAGCGCTTCCATTGTGTAGTGAAGCCTAGCCTACTGTTCGCATGCATGTGGAATTTCCGCCCCCCACCCCCGTTTGGCATTTTACTATTTCAGCTGCTGGTCCCTTGGTTGCTCAGCTTGAGACAGGATGGGGGGATTTTTGTTTTGGCAAAAGTCTTGTTCTTTATATCCCATCTCATAGTTCCAAGCCAAGTTTCTTTTGTATATTGATTTGAGAGAGACTGCAAGTCAGTGGTGGTCTTATCAGGGAAGATAGAAATGTCAGATTGATAAGCATTAATGTGACATAATCTGCAGCTGGGTAGCATCTACGTATGGTAGGGTTGCAAATTGTTTGTACTTTCATTAATCGATCATTGGTAACTATTACGATCAATCAGTCGATTAATCGTAATACATTTTTTTTCCTCAATCAAGGCTTTACTCGCCTAGCAACGTATTGCATAATCTCTGACAGCATTGCATAACCTATGAGACATATAAATATGTAGAGGCCTAGACATATTGAATAAAACTGAATATCAGATTACACATAGTTTTACAAGAAAGACGATCAAAAACAACTTAATATAACGCTGGAACAAGAGAAGAAGCCTAAGAAATATCCCAGACTACCTATGTTTATTTGTTTCACACATATAAAAAGACAGTAAAATACAATTCACATGAAAGAAATGTAAAATACGTGTGAGGGGGTGATAGAAACCTATAATAGCTTATATAAAAACCCAAACCCAAAGGACATACAATAGATACAAATATTACCATGAGAAAAATCACCAGTACATTTTAGAAATTAGTGTTCAAAACATTTCACATATAAAATATACAGTGTTAAATGTAGGAGTAAAGTTCAAACAAAACAAAATAAAATACAAAGAAGCAGGAGTAATTGCCATATTTACAGTTTTAAAGAGGGATTTTTTCCCCCAAATCAAATGTCTATCTCAGGCTTGTTATAATTTTCCCTTCATTTAGTCAGTGTTATCCATATAATGTCAATATTTGAGGGGCCTGAGAAGGCAAAATGAAAAATAAATTCATGTTTTATACTTACAAATTAATGCTGTGATAAATGTTCTTATTTACTTATGAGTCCTATTGTGGTGTGTTTCCAGAAAATGGACGCCTCAGGCAAAGTGCTGGAGACAGCCGAAGACATCCAGGAGCGCCGGCAGCAGGTGCTGGACCGCTACCGGCGCTTCAAGGAGCTGTCGATTATGCGCCGGACGAAGCTGGAGGACTCTTACCGCTTTCAGTTCTTCCGACGTGACGCCGACGAGTTGGAGAAGTGGATCCAGGAGAAGCTGCAGATCGCTTCTGATGAGAACTACAAGGACCCCTCTAACCTGCAGGTTTGTCAGGCTGGTTTTTATCTTTCTCTGTACAGAGATATATATATATATATATATATATATATATATTTCTATTTGTTTGTTTTCGGTACAGTATGTTATTCTTTTCACCACAAATACATAAATGGACAACAGCAGACAATCATGGTAATGCATGTCAGTGGTCTGTGAGAGGGAGGAGTCCTAAGGGAAGGAGCTGGAGAAGGTGATGAGCAGGATGTGATGGTCTGAGATGATCTTCTTTACAAGCCTTACAGTTCTCTTGAGTATGTAGAGATGTGGGGAGTAGGTTGCCTCTGATTTGATCTAATGTCTTTATTTGTTGTACACAGGGTAAGCTGCAGAAACATCAGGCCTTTGAAGCTGAAGTTCAGGCCAACGCTGGGGCCATCATCAAACTGGACGATACTGGAAACCTCATGATCACCGAGGGCCACTTCTCCTCCGAGACCATTCGAGTAAGGCACACGATGATGAAGATGTGGTCAAGCTATTATGCATATACATATTTCCTGAATATCCTGTCCACTGTTAAACTGTTCCATGTGATTCAGTCCTACACGCCTTACCGGACAACACAAAGACCCATAGTTACAAGTGTCAATATGGGAGAGTATATACAAGTAGGTGTTGAGCTGCTGTGGACCATGTGTGACTCTTGAGTGCTGTGAAAATTCTTCTTCTTCCTAGTATAATAAATACCGTTAAATCTCCAGCACCCATTTTTACTATGCTGTCCTCACTAAAAGTTGTTGCAGACAACGTGTTTTTCAGCTATACAGTTAGCTCAACATTATATTCCCCAGCATTGCATTGGAGGAAAATATGTAATTTGTAAAACTGAAAAAGATCACAAAAATACAAACATCAGGTAAGTATGTTTGAAGGTATTAAATAATATTTCTAATACATCAGTAGAGAAAAGATTACTGTCATAACCAACAGATGCATAAAAGTATGTTAATGTAATAAAGATGGAAATACAACGGTAAATACCATTTACACAAGCGCCATTGCTTTAAACACTAATACACATCTATGTAGTTGACAACAAACTAACCATCATCAAAAATACTGTACTTAAGCCTAAGAAATGTTAACATAAACGTGTTCATAATAGATGACTTACCGATGAAGCCGGTTTTGTGGACAAAAGATTAAGAGGATTATACACTGAGATGCTCACACTATGATTCCCTGGGGCACAAAGGAGCTTCCTGAGCACCACATCCTGTTATTCTGCTTGATTACTATTAGCTTGCTTCCTTTTCAGCACAGCTATTCACAATCACCACTAGGTGGCACTAAAGGACATACAAAAGAAAACACAATGCACTGGTTCCAATACATTTATATTTTAGATCATATGGAAATTTCTATTTCATCATAGAGGCAAAACCTACCATGATATCATGTCTTATGTTACTCTTTTTTTTTTCTTTTTTTTATTACTTATTTTCATATTTCCTTCGACCTTCCTCGCCTCTTTGCATGTTTTTTTAAAACAAAATCCTTCTCCTCCTGTGCACTAGACCCGTCTTGAGGAGCTGCATCGCCTATGGGACCTTCTGCTGATGAGGACCAAGGAGAAGGGCACGCGTCTCCTGCAGGCCCAGAAACTGGTCCAGTACCTGCGTGAGTGTGAAGATGCCCTGGACTGGATCAGTGACAAGGTCAGATTTCTCATTGGAGTGAAGAAATATTTAATATATTTCTGTGTTTAGGGGTATTCTTAGGAGTTTAAAGTTAAATGTTCCTTTAGCCATTTGGCAGAATAAAGGAAATGCTGTTTCTGTGGTTGCTCTTTAGCTGCTCTAATAAAAGTTAAAAACAAAACAAATAAAGAAAAACTAGCAGTCCTCATTTATAGGAAATGGTAATTAGAGTTGAAAGCTAAAACGATTGCCTGAGATTAATGGTACCATGAGTGGGGCATGAAAACCAGTTTTGTCGGGCAACAAGAGGAAAACTTTGATTCACCAGTCTAGTAAAGAACACTAAGCAACTAAAATGCGACAGCAGTGACAAGCTGCAGCTGTAAGTGCACACAGAATCTTAAAGTTGACTGAAGTGTGAGGTTATCTGTTAGGAGTGTGCCTACCTTAAATGACAATTTCACTTCACACCTTATAAATGAAATGTAATGATAAATAAGCAAATTTCTATAGCTTTAAAGCATAGACATTTGACTGAAGTGTAATATTTATCTCAATGTTGTTCCTCCACTTCCATGTGTAGGAGACCATGGCCACCTCCGAGGAGCTGGGCCAGGACCTGGAGCATGTGGAGCTTCTGCAGAAGAAGTTTGAGGAGTTCCAGACTGACCTAGCGGCCCACGAGGAGCGCGTGAATGAGGTGAACCAGCTGGCAGCCCGGCTGACACAGGAAGCCCATCCCGAGTCTGAGCTCATAGTTCGCAAGCAGGACGAGGTCAACGCCGCCTGGCAGCGCCTGAAGGGCCTCGCCCAGCAGAGGCAGGGCAAGCTGTTTGGGGCTGCTGAGGTGCAGCGCTTCAACAGGTAAACAACAGCCTCTGCTCAGTGTGTGTGTGTTGATTGTATTGTAAGAAATTGCATTTTGACACGATGTAAATACAAACCGGCGTGTTCGATTCCAACAACAGGGATGTGGATGAGACCATCAGTTGGATCAAGGAGAAAGAGCAGCTGATGGCATCTGATGACTTTGGTCGTGACCTGGCCAGTGTGCAGGCTCTGCTTCGCAAACACGAGGGTCTGGAGAGAGACCTGGCTGCCCTGGAAGATAAGGCAAGAAGATGCTTTTTACAGAATATCAACATATATACAGCACAGCCATAAAGTTAAATACTTGGTATAACCTTCTTTTTGTCTTTTTCAACCAGGTCAACACACTGGGTGGAGATGCAGAGCGCCTGCAGCAGACACATCCACAAAATGCAACCCAAATCCATCTGAAGAAGGACGAACTCATCACCAACTGGGAACAGATTCGCACTCTGGCTGCTGAGCGCCACGCCCGCCTGGACGACTCTTACCAGTAAAATACAAGACACAGCTTGGCGATAAAGCGTCAACACACTCTTCTGAGCCACAGGCAGATATTTGCTCAGTGACAGTATACAGAGTGCCACTCTGTTAAATATTTCTCTACAGAATTCTGCTCACTCCTGCCTCTATTGTGACCATCTATTTTTTAGGCTGCAGCGTTTCACTGCCGACTTCAGGGATCTGACCAGCTGGGTGACGGAGATGAAAGCCCTGATCAATGCTGACGAACTGGCCAATGACGTGGCTGGAGCCGAGGCTCTGCTGGACCGCCACCAGGAGCATAAGGTATAATCTCTGATAATACACCAGGTCATAGGATCTTGGAATTTGATCACCATTTTAGCTTTGTCCTTTTTAAAAGCTGAACAATGTAATCAAGCTAAATTTGTCGTTGACGCTCGCGTTGCATACAGTTAGGACAAGGTGTAATGTAATCTGTTGTGTTTTACAGGGAGAGATTGATGCCCATGAAGACAGTTTTAGAACCACTGATGAAGCCGGCCAGGCCTTGCTCAATGCAGGACACTACGCCTCTGATGAGGTCAAGGAAAAGGTAGTAGTATGACCGCATCCAGATTGTACTTCATTCTTTGGTGTGATATTATACCTATCTACACCAACCACACTACCATTTAACATGTTTATAATGTTGTGCTCTGTGTAGCTGGGCATCCTTTCTGAGGAGAAGGATACTCTGCTGGAGTTGTGGGAGGTTCGCAGGCAGCAGTATGAGCAGTGCATGGACCTGCAGCTCTTCTACAGGGACACTGAGCAAGTTGACAACTGGATGAGCAAACAAGAGGTAACCTGGCACACCAAAACCTTTCTTCAGGAAAGAATTGCCCCCAGTGTGTATCAGCTAGTTGATGTGGTGTGCCTGTTTTTAATGTTGTATGTTCATTGTATAGGCTTTCCTCCTGAATGAAGACCTTGGTGACTCCCTAGACAGTGTAGAGGCACTGCTGAAGAAACACGAGGACTTTGAGAAGTCACTTAGTGCCCAGGAAGAGAAGATCACTGTAAGTTGCTCCCGTTTGTATACAATTTACGTTCCACCTTCCGACTGCATAGAAGTTGTATAATCACCGCCAGGTTGCAGTTTTCTCTAGAGTTGTACTATTATGAAATAGGATACTCCTTGAGTTTCTTTGTCTTGTACATCTCCAGGCCCTGGATGAGTTTGCTACCAAACTAATCCAGAACAACCACTATGCCAAAGAGGACGTGGCTACCCGCAGAGATGCTGTAAGTACCACTGTCAACTTCCCTTAAATCAAATGAATAAAGCGCCTCGAATATGAGCACTGAATGCTAAAGCAGCTGGCAGGATTTTGTCACTTCTCTCAATGCGAACTCAAAAGCAACATGTCTTTTTCTTTCTTTGCCCATTTATAGCTGCTCAGCCGCCGTAACGCCCTGCACGAGCGTGCTCAGTCTCGTCGTGCTGCCTTGGAGGACTCTTTCCACCTGCAGCAGTTCTTCAGGGACTCTGACGAGCTCAAGAGCTGGATCAACGAGAAGATGAAGACCGCCACAGATGAGGCTTACAAGGTAGTTCCATCAAAGAGTTGGAGAGCTTGTTGTGCAGAGATGTGTCCTCCAATTTGAAATGCTTTTATACATTCCCATGTTATGCTCACTGTTTCTGACCTCTGTGCCTCTGCTCTCTTGACAACAGGACCCCTCCAACCTGCAGGGCAAAGTGCAGAAACACCAGGCTTTTGAAGCTGAGCTGTCAGCTAATCAGAGCCGCATCGATGCCCTGCAGAAGTCTGGCCAGGAGCTTTTGGATGGAAAGCATTACGCCTCCACTGAGGTGGCCGGCCGCATGGAGGAGGTCAGCTCCCAGTGGAAAAAGCTGCTGGAGGCCACTGAGCTTAAAGGTACTAGATTCGATTTCATCAAACACCGGTTTTGAACTGATTTAGATTTTGGTGGTCGAAGGTCAATGTCACCGTGACATCATGTCCGCCCCATTCTCGTGAACACGATATCTCAGGCACGCCTTGAGGGAATTTCTTCAAATCAGGCTCATAAAAAATTAAATCATCTGCATAAAAATGTAGTAATGTTTAGGAAGAATGTTATTCATGTATAATGTAACTAGCAATGGATCAATAAACCACATAGTTGGTGAGTTTTGTTTGTAAATATGATTTCTTCCATTTTACTTTAGGCATCAAGCTCCGTGAGGCCAACCAACAGCAGCAGTTCAACAGGAACGTAGAGGACATTGAACTGTGGCTGTACGAGGTTGAGGGCCACCTAGCTTCAGACGACTACGGAAAAGACCTGACCAGTGTCCAGAACTTGCAGAAGAAACATGCACTGCTGGAGGCTGATGTGGCTGCTCATCAGGTACCCAAAGCTAGACATACATTATGAAGGCATTAGGGATGCTAATTTTGAATTACCGATGGCCGACCCTCGTTAACCGATCATTAACCGTTAACCAACAAGATTAGTGCGTTGCATGCAGGGCTGCTGTGGTTGTAGTGCCTAACAAGCCGCCCAGCTGTAATGACAACCCGATGCACGAACAGGTTGAATCCATAATTTACCACCAGCTGCAGTGTATACTGCCATCTTTCGGTCTGTCAACTCTCTCTTGTCCAGTGTGTGTGAAATATATACGATAGCATTAATCGATTAAAATTATTGATGTCGGTTAACAGTTAAACAGTTAACTATCAACATCCCTAGATGGTATACCTGATACTTATTGATGCTAGTCTTTTTCTTGGTACACAGTAGTTGAATAGCAAATGTATGGATTATTCTCTCCCAGGATCGCATTGATGGCATAACAATCCAGGCTCGCCAGTTCCAAGAGGCTGGACACTTTGATGCTGACAACATCCGCAAGAAACAGGAGGCTTTAGTGGTGCGTTATGAAGCTCTGCGTGAGCCCATGGCTGCACGCAAGCAGAAACTGTCAGACTCTCTTAGGCTCCAGCAGCTGTTCAGAGATGTGGAGGACGAGGAGACTTGGATCCGTGAGAAAGAGCCCATTGCTGCCTCTACCAACAGAGGTAAAATTTATTAGCTATATTTGCTAGTATTATAAAATGAAAGGAGGATGCTTCAGTTTCAGTTGAAGCCCACCACCCACAGATATTTCACATGATTGATGACGTTCTACTAAAGTCTCTCTTGGTGTTTTTCCTCAGGCAAAGACTTGATTGGTGTCCAAAACCTGCTGAAGAAGCACCAGGCCCTGCAGGCTGAGATCTCCGGTCATGAGCCTCGCATTAAGGCTGTCTCCCAGAAAGGAGAGGCCATGGTGGAAGAAGGTATTCATTAAAAGCCAAGCCTTGTTTGGTATCTTCCTATGAGTTGATTGTGAAGCATTGTCCCAGTATTCAAAATGCTGATAATTCATTTGTGGGGGTTCCCAGGACACTTTGCTGCGGAGGAGGTGAAAGTTAAGCTGACTGAACTGCATGGACGATGGGACACGCTGAAGTCTAAGGCCTCCCAGAGGAGACAGGATCTGGAGGACTCTCTGCAAGCCCAGCAGTACTTCGCTGATGCCAACGAGGCCGAGTCTTGGATGAGGGAGAAGGAGCCCATCGTGGGGAGCCCAGACTACGGCAAAGACGAGGACTCTGCCGAGGTACATGAACGGAGGAGTTTTGACTAAATTCGTTGCCAAAGATTTTTGTAATCTATTTTAATCGATTAGTTATTGCAGCCCTAATGTCAATATCACATCAAATTTTCAACTACTTGCTTCTTTTAGTGTTTCCACCTGAAGCTCTTTGATCGTGTTACATTTATTGCACAAGACTCAAGCTTCTATCTACTTGTTTGTGACAAGTGCAGTTGTGCTGACTAGTTTTTCTTCCACAGGCTTTGCTGAAGAAGCACGAGGCCCTGATGTCTGACCTGAGTGCCTATGGCAGCAGCATCCAGGGTCTGAAGGAACAGGCCCAATCCTGCAGGGTAAGACCCAATCCCTCTTCACACCTCAACACACCGGAGCATTTTCAGATAATCAAACATTGTTCAGTTTAAGCACAAATCAGTGACTCAAAATGTGTGTTTACCTGAACAGCAACAAGTGGCACCAACTGATGACGAGACCGGGAAGGAGCTGGTCCTGGCTCTGTACGACTACCAGGAGAAGAGTCCCCGTGAAGTTACCATGAAGAAGGGGGATATCCTCACCCTGCTCAACAGCACCAACAAGGTGCAGATAAGACCAGCTTGGTGTACAATTTCACAACAATTTAACCGCATTTGGCGGGTGGCGTGTTTTAATTTCAGACCCTGAAAAAACAGTGTGGCTCATTTATGTGTTTTAATTGACCTCTTTGGCACAGAGGAAGACAATATATCAGGCTTTGACACACACACAATACTTGTTAGACCTCATGGGATTTGTTGAAAAATAGGAATATATAGAATATCTATAGAAATATCCCGTACAGCCAAAAAAAAGCACTTTGATTAATTAGAATGCATCAAACATTTGCAAAATGAGATATTTTGTGATTTAAATCACGCATCAGAAAATATCTCATTAGCATCACTTGCTGATATTCCTCCCTCTGCTCCGTGCTGCAGGATTGGTGGAAGGTGGAGGTGAACGATCGCCAGGGCTTTGTTCCTGCTGCTTATGTGAAGAAGCTGGACCCCACCCAGTCCTCATCCAGGGAAAACCTGCTGGATGACCACGGCAGCATCGGGCTGCGCCAAGACCAGATTGACAACCAGTAAGAACCCACACCATAACCTCTGAAATTTTGGAGCGGAACGTAGTTTACGAACTAATTTCTCCTTTCATACTGGATTTGTTAACTATTCCTCTTAAGTGTCTTTTCTCTACTCTTTAACTTACTTTCATCAGTATTTTCTGCTCAGTTTTTTTAACACTAATGACCTTGCCCCCTGGCCTCTTTCTCTTTGTCTCCTCTGCTGTCCTTTGCGCTATATTTAACAACTTAATCTCGTCTTGCTGTGCGTTCGCCTTGCCACTGAGCAGGCTTGTCGCCAAGGAGGCCTGCAGCGTGTCTGTGCGCATGAAGCAGGTGGAAGAGCTGTGAGTAGGAACCAGCCTCCCTCTGCGTGTTCTTGTGATCGTGATACCACTAAATATCATCGCAGTTTTTACATCCCTCCCAACCCTCAAAAAAAACCTCATGTTGTGTTCCGCTGTGTCTACTTTACGCTCATCCTCTATCCAGTACAGGGATAGAAGAACCTTTCATATCCTTCTCATCCCAGGCTTGCCTATGGATGTTAATTCCTGATTTTCTTGTCATGTCATAAGCCGTTCTGTTCTGCACGTATTGGGCTTTGATTCATTATTGTATAGGTTACCTCATTGTCCAAGGCTCCAAGGTGGTAGTCAGAGAAATTCTGCTGATCCTCGTGGCTCCAAGATTCTTGATTGAAATCTCCAGCAGATGTGGAGCTGGTCCAACTTTTTATTGGCATTTACTTAAAAACATTTGAGGTCACAGGAGTAGATTACAAAATCTATAATAAAAACATGGTGTAGAAAATAAATGATAGATTAATAAATAGATAAAAATAAACGAGAGACCTGTCAGGTCGTCATGAACTTTAAACATTATGAACTACATGCAGACTCTACTGGGTAAAACGTGTTCAAATAAACCTCAGCCTAGTGCTTGGCTGTTTGTTTTCACTTTTCCCAACTTGTAAAAGCTCTGAAGGTTTTTTTTTTTTGCCCCCAACATTACAAAGGGCTGTTGTGATTAATTATTGCGAGGCAAACATACGATGTGATCAATCAGGCAATTACTAGATTGGTTTGCCTCACTCATTAAAATTTGTGGCATTTGCTGTGTGATGTAGCTCCACAGCTTGTTGCTCTTATCTGGATAATCTGGACAACTCATTTTGTGTATAACATGTCACAGACATGGTCCCAGAGAAAAAACAGAGAAAAGGAGCAAATTCTCACATCGGAGAAGCTGGAACCAGCAACTGTTCTCCATCTTTGCTTAATAAATGACTTTAACAACTAATCAATTATCAAAATAATTGACTAATTGTTTCAGCGCTACAGGAATGATTTTGCAATTTTAATTTTGAGAAGCATCAGTTTTTTAGAAGAGAAATAAAGTGATCACTAGCAATAAATACAAATTCCTCAAAAGAGCAGATTCTCCCTGAAAAAAAAAAAAAGAGATTTGAAATCTTTAAAAATGAGCCACGGTATAAGAGTGAAGCTTTTGAAGGCACATTAAATGATTAGATTTTGTGGTTGCAACTTTTTCCAAGGTATGGCACTCTGCTGGAGCTGGGAGAGAAACGCAAAGACATGCTGGAGAAGAGCTGCAAGAAGTTCATGTTGTTCCGTGAGGCCAACGAGCTCCAGCAGTGGATCAACGAGAAGGAGAGCGCCCTAACTAACGAAGAGATGGGCTCCGACCTGGAGCAGGTCGAGGTCTTGCAGAAGAAGTTTGACGACTTCCAGAAGGTAATGTCCGCTCGTGTTTAAATCATGACGTTGCATCCGGGTTAGCTCCTTTTCCACTAGCTTCTGTAACTGAATGCAAATTGAAAGTTGAAATTATTATTCTTCCGGAAGTTATAGTTGTAATTCATGTAGCTCCCTGTAATGCAAATGTATAACTTGTCATTTATAGGATGAAATCATGTTGATTAGTAAGCATCTGATCTTGAGTCGTTTCTGCTTAACTACACTCATGGCTACTGCATGTATTTTTTTGAGATTGTTTGTACATCTCACGTCTCACAAAAATGTTGTTCTTTTGTTTGGTCCAGGACCTAAAGGCGAACGAGTCTCGCCTGAGGGACATCAACAAAGTGGCGTCTGAGCTGGAGTCTGAAGGCCTCATGGCTGAGGAGGCCCCCATGGTTCAGGCTCAAGTAAGTTCTACTTCCCTGGCTTCCTCAATTAATGAGCCATCTTCCATGTTTCACCCGTCATTTAACGGAGATCATGTTTTTGTTTTTTTCTATGTGCAGCAGCAGGAGATGCTCGCTTCTGCTCCTGGCAAGGTGATGATCATTTCTATACTTTACATACATTTACAACAACAACTAAGGTATGACTCTGGTATAACGCATATATTTCATTGATCAGGATGAAGCTGATTCCAAGACTGCATCTCCATGGAAGGTAAGCTTCATCTAACACTGTTAAATCTGTTCATTCATTTAGTGGTTTTTATGTATTTTTAGACAAAATGCATCGACTGCAAAGATTTGACAGCCTGTCAATGTTGATCTGGAAAACTGTGCATGACTGTTCAGCATTTGGTTGATGTTTGATACTGGTGTGTTACGTCTGGAATCTACTACAATCATGCCCAAAGACATTTTACTGGCAATGTTACATGTCCTTGTGGAATATGATTAGACATTGATGAGACAACCAGGGAGCCTGGGAACTCCTAAGCCTTTTTTTAATATCCCTTTAATTGAAATTACGTCTCAAGATGTCAATCATTTACAAGTTGATTCATCATAATTCCGTGTTTTGGGGCTGGTTCTGCTCTAGTCATGGTTGCAGTGCTTACTATGTCCTGATTGGTGTAAAGTCTTAGGAGAAGACTAAGACTTTCCAAAACACTCTTGACTGGTGTGGTTTCTGTTTTTGTCCTCCTTCTTTCTGCCACGTTTTGTACAACTTTGACTATAGAATATACGCTTGGCTGTTCAAACAACGGCTAACTTTAATACTATCAAGGTAAGATTAACTAGTCCACCCCGACCTCGTCTTGAATCTCCTCCCTAGCTCTCCCTGTCCTGCATTGTGATCAGAAAACTAACCCCATCGTCATAGTTTCCTTTTTGGTGTCACGTGATCTGTCTCCTCCCCGTCCTCCGAAACCCGACTCGAATGTTCAGTTTTGTCTGGTTTCGTCCCGTTTCCCGTGGCGCTTGTTCATCCCGTTATTATCCGTTTTGTTGCCTGTAGTGTCAAATGAATGTCGGCATGCTACATACGTTATGTCTTTTGCATCTTTTTGTAGATCCTGACTACATTTTGTTATTTTCTTTGTCCTTATGCTATGTAATGTTCTTAACATGCATCCAGTCCTGTTGCACTTCACACCCATCATCCACCTGCCTTTGTTTGTCCATCGCCGTCTGTCACTATGCAAAATAGCACAATCCTAGCATATATTGTATTCGTTTGATTATATTCAAAATAAATATTTAATTTAGCATTCCTCACCTCACCTTAAATCATGATCTCCACGTTTATCAGATGATGCTGTTTAATGCTAATGACTTAATTAATCACACAATAGGCTCACTCGAGATGAGCCAGGCCTGCGCAGAATCGATCACCGGCGATCGCTGCACAACGCATGCTAGTTAGATTTATGTCCGACTTAATTCCGACTTCCTCTGATGTCATGTAATATTTAACGCTAGATTTGAGGATATTAGTCTCATGTTGTGCAATGAAGGTTTCATCTGTTAACAAACATATCTTGTATGGTTGATAATTATACTAATTATTATAATAATGGTTATTGATATGGCACTTATCAAAACGAGTGCTCATTACAAAGTGCTTTATAAGGCGGACATAAAAACAATAAAGGATAGAATCCAATGTCAGATACACGCACATTTCCACATATATTTACAAACAAATATAAATAAATCCCAACGTGATCTGCAAACTACAAGTAGCCTACAGATCTAACAGGATGTCACTTTTCCTGTGACTTCCTGTAAATTCTTTCAAGGCTGCTGGAAACAGCTAGAAACTGTCTGACTTGACCGCAGCTTTTTAGTCCCCGCCCCCTGCTGCTGCCACCTGATCTAATCTACTTTCCAGTCGAGGCGCAGTTCATCTCGAACAAGCCTTTTATGTCCCTCTTTAATGAGAGGGTGTGTTTAATTCTCATATTGCAAATCACTGCAAATTTTAACACCAAAACCAGA
The DNA here is from genome assembly GCF_015220745.1 of Sebastes umbrosus. NCBI lineage: Eukaryota > Metazoa > Chordata > Actinopteri > Perciformes > Sebastidae > Sebastes > Sebastes umbrosus. The sequence continues at coordinate 5,777,258 of NC_051287.1, read as the reverse complement.
AGAAACAATCCGCAGAAGGGCTTGGCAAACTTTGAATAGTGTGGAGTGCTGATTTTTGTTGATTGCTTTCTGTGTAGGAGCTGAATAATCGCTGGCGGTCCCTGCAGCAGCTGGCTGAAGACAGGAGCAACATGCTGGGCAGTGCCCACGAGGTGCAGCGATTCCACAGGTACCAACCAAAGACTCACCTAGAAGAGGATGAATGTATTCTTTCTTCATTTTGAGAAGTTACATAGCGTTGAGTACACACAACATTTGACCAAAGTTGTGTTTGTGCCTCCTCAGGGATGCTGATGAAACCAAAGAGTGGATTGAGGAGAAGAACCAGGCCCTCAACACCGACAACTACGGTCACGACTTGGCCAGCGTCCAGGCCCTGCAGCGCAAACACGAAGGCTTCGAGAGAGACCTGGCGGCCCTGGGGGATAAGGTCAGATTGTCTTTTAGTCATTTCTATGAGATATTGTAGCTGATCTACAACCAAACCTCTGGCTGAAAATGTGGTATTTCCCCTTACTCATTTTTCCTACTCCCCTGCCCAGGTGAACTCTCTTGGGGAGACCGCAGAGCGTCTGATCCAGTCCCACCCCGAGGCGGTGGATGACATCCAAGAGAAATGCACTGAGCTGAACACTGCTTGGAGCAGCCTGGTGGGACGCGCTGATCAGCGCAAAGACAAGCTTGGCAACTCCCACGACCTACAGCGCTTCCTCTCTGACTTCAGGTGAGGAGAGAACAGCTGCTGGATGCCGCTGGGTCAGATTTGTTGTTCGGGTGAAGAACTGGATTGAATTATTTTGAGAGAGAGATATATCTAAATTTAAGGGATGCGGTTAATGTGTGTGGTATTTTCTTCATCTGTGCACAGAGATCTGATGTCCTGGATTAACGGCATACGAGGTCTGGTGTCCTCAGAGGAGCTGGCCAAAGACGTGACCGGAGCTGAGGCCCTTCTGGAAAGACACCAGGTATTGAACTCCTCCCTTTTGTTAATGTACAAAATTGCAGTCAGTGCAGGTTTTTGGCCATCTAACACTACCTGTCTTTTCTTTTTCTATTTTCCAGGAACACCGCACAGAGATCGATGCTCGTGCCGGTACCTTCCAGGCCTTTGAACAGTTCGGGCAACAGCTGCTGGTGCGCGGTCACTACGCTAGTCCTGAGATTCAGCAGAAACTGGAGGCTCTAGACCGCGAGCGTGCTGACCTCGAGAAGGCCTGGGTGCAGCGTCGCATGATGTTGGACCAGTGCCTCGAGCTCCAGGTATTGGGAGTGTTGAGCCATGACATGACCAGATAGAAACCGTTATTATGTCGTCCCTGACAGCTGTCTTTGTCCCTCCACTGACTGACTGTTGTCCTCGTCCCTCTGCAGCTCTTCAACAGGGACTGTGAGCAGGCCGAGAACTGGATGGCAGCTCGCGAAGCCTTCCTTGCTAGCGACGATAAGGGTGACTCCCTGGACAGTGTGGAGGCCCTCATCAAGAAACACGAAGATTTTGACAAGGCCATTAACGTGCAGGTCAGTAAGATATTCTGCTGCTCAGTGAAATATTTTTAAAATTGATCGGTAGGTGGTGTTCAATAAATGGTTAAATGTTGCCCCGCTGTACAGGAGGAGAAGATTGCTGCTCTGCAGTCCTTTGCTGACCAGCTGATTGGAGCTGACCATTACGCCAAACCTGAGATCTTCAACCGACGCAATGAAGTCCTTGACAGGTAGAAAACGTTTGGAGACACAGTTTCAGTTCCAGTACACACAAATTTCAAGTTTGTCTTCAACAACGTTATCTCAATTTTCAGCTCAATCGTTCCTAGATAGCAGTACTGCAGAATCATCGGCATACAACAGAAGCTGTTTACAACAGCTGGCATATAATTTATAAAAGTACTGTATAAGGAATAAGAGAGGCTCTAATGTGGAGCCCTGGGGAACCCCACATGTAATCCTTTGGTTTGGCAACTGTTGGTAAACAAATGTTAAATTGCACATGCTTGTGTTTGAGATCACTATTAAACTTCAAAATGTGATGTTTGAAAGGTGGCGCCGGCTGAAGGCCCAGATGATCGAAAAGCGTTCCAAGCTGGGTGAATCCCAGACCTTGCAGCAGTTCAGCAGGGATGTGGACGAGATCGAGGCCTGGATCAGTGAGAAGCTGCAGACCGCAACTGATGAGTCCTACAAGGACCCGACTAACATCCAGGTACATGTTTGGTCTCTTCTAGCACAGTCCAACTCACAGAAGTTCATATTAACACAGCTAGTCTGAAAGGAGTGCATGGAAATCCCTTCAGAATGGATTTTAAGCATGAATGTAAATTCCATGCATGAATTTAGTGAATAAAAAAGATAGCACTTGTTTCTATTTTAAAGAAACCTTCAGGGCTCTCATTGGTTGCACTGGTGCGCCAAACTTTTTCATTTAGGTGCACCCAAAATTTTTCTTTGCGCCTTTTGCCTCGCATTTTACAAGATTACATTTGAACACATCATGATAACGTTAGACTTTACCATCGCCCAATACCCGTTTTTACTGAATACATCATAATGTAAATGAATGGTACCTCCTGTTAAGCTCTCGTCCTGCTGATTTCAACACAGATTTGTTATTCACAATGTGGCATTATCAGGGGAAAAATAGGGTCGGTGCCCTGGATGCATCGATAGTGAGTTTAACCGTCTACCTACAGTACCGTACCTGCTAAATGTCAGGCGTACTGGTGCGCCCAATGAAAATATTGAGTCGCACTCTACAGATTTTTGCTCGCATATGCCACCAAAATGGTTGCACTCTGGAGCCCTGCTTAAAAGAAAGTCAGGAAACATTTAATGTCACGGATGGTAATTGATTGTATGGCAGGTAATGGAGCCATGTGTACTTAGCTAAATTAAAATGGCTAATCTGTTTTGTCTTGTTTTTATTGACAATACTCTTCTTTAACTGTGTCAAATCCCTCCTTGTGTCCTGTCTGAAGTGAGACTGAATTTTTCTCCCACTGTCTTATTTTTTTTTATTATAGCTGTCCAAGCTGCTGGTAAGTTTTTAGTAGTGTGTCAGCTGACTAACAACCGAGCAGGTTATCCTCCATGTGTCCATGTCTTTGCTGTGTGTGTATGTGTAGACACATTGTAGAACAAGCACTCCGTCCATCTTGAGTTTGTCCCTCATCAGCACTGTTGAGTGCCGGCTTCTTTTACACCTGTTGTTTAATTTTGTTAATTTAGAAAAAATTGCTTTTTGTATTTTTATTCAAGGTTTGTTTTGTCATCGAAGGCTACTAGTTGTTGGTTGTGGCTTCCATTTGTATTTTCAATTCTTGAGGGGAGATGTCTTTAAACTTGCTTCAGATGTTTGTCACAGTTAAACTAATCAAATTGGACCTTGAAATGAAATTAAGACTGACGAATAGAATAGACGAATTACAGACAGTATTTTGCTGAGAGTGTCGTGTAGGCTGGCTGAGAAGGTAAAGATCCAGTCATGAAGCAACTTTGAAGAGACTCTTCCCTCAGTAGTTTTGTTTTTTAAAGTTAGCTCCGTTGCAGATGTTGTCCTCTACACTGCCATTTTGTGTTCTTCACTTTGTTTGTCATGCGTGTCTGTCGATGTCCGACACATTGTCTGTCATGGTCGGTGTTCTGTGTTGGAAGTAATTTATTTAATATTCAACCCTTAGTTACAGTTTTATTAGCATTATGAAGCTGACATTAATTTATTAATGTCAACCTCATAATGCTTCAGATAAAGATTTATTAGTCAAACTGACTTTGATTTCAGCTCTTGTGCAGAATGTAAGTATGAAAGCAACGCTAGATGATAAGGAGAGTTGTGAATATTTTACACCATATAGCGGAAGCTTTACCACCTTGTGATTCTCACGCCGTGTCCATGTCACTCCCCCCCCCTTACCTCTGTGTGCTGTCAGAGTAAGCATCAGAAACATCAGGCGTTTGAGGCCGAGCTGCACGCCAACGCAGACCGAATCCGTGGAGTCATTGATACCGGCAACACCTTGATCCAGAGAGGAGCCTGTGCTGGCAGCGAGGACGCAGTCAAGGTATATTCATTATGTATTCTATTATTCTGCATTCACAGTATACAGACATGTTTAATACTAAGCTGCTACTAAGCTGTAGCAAGTGAACAATTAAACTGGTGACTGTCAATTTCACCGGCTATGCTGGTATAATTACTCAACTGTAGCTGATTAACGTTACTTTGCGATATTGGTCAGGAAAATCCCAATTAGATATTTTCCTCAAATCATTCAGAGCTATTGCATGATATGGATTCCGTTGAGAATAAACAGAAGTCTGTTAGCTCTCCACAAGATATGTGTCAGAACATGATTTTAAATACAGTAGTGTAGTGAAGAAGTGAAAATAACTTCAAACATGTCTGTTCCTCAGGTGCGCCTCAGCGCTCTGGATGAACAGTGGCAGTTCCTCGTCAACAAATCTGCAGAAAAGAGCCAGAAACTCAAAGAGGCCAACAAGCAGCAGAATTTCAACACCGGCATCAAAGACTTTGACTTCTGGCTCTCTGAGGTGAGAATCTGCACGCCAGATACATGTGTAAAAAAGCTAATGCATGTGTACAAAAGCTAATCTCAAAGTCTGGTTTATTGTTTCTCAGGTGGACGCTCTTCTTGCCTCTGAGGATTATGGCAAAGATCTGGCCTCAGTCAACAACCTGCTGAAGAAACACCAGCTGCTGGAGGCTGATATTTCTGCCCATGAGGTGTGTAGCTCATTATTACAAATAGCTCTGCATGTGGGTCAGCTGTACCTCAGGTAGCGCACAATAACTTATTTCAGAAAATACAAAATCACAGATAGATGAAGATCCAGAGTTACAATGAGAGCCACTGACCACCTCCCACCTTTCTGCAGGATCGTCTGAAGGATCTGAACGGCCAGGCTGACAGCCTGATGTCCAGTGTCGCCTTCGACACCTCGCTGGTGAAGGACAAACGCGATGCAGTCAACGGCCGCTTCGCCAAGATCAAGAGCATGGCTGGCGGTCGCCGCGCTAAACTCAACGAGTCCCACCGCCTGCATCAGTTCTTCAGGGACCTGGATGATGAAGAGTCTTGGATCAAGTAAGAGAGTTTCTCCTCGGATCATGTAGTTATCTGCAAGGGAATCAGAGGGGAGATGGGATGAGACAATCTTGGAGAGGAGAGGAGAGGTGAGGAGGAGCAGGAGCAGGAGCAGGATAGGAGATGAGAGGAGAGCAGTAGATGAGATGAAAGCAAGAGAGGAGAGCAGGAGAGGACAGGACAGGACAGGGCAGGACAGCAGGAGTGGAGATAAAAGGAGAACAGTAGAGGAGAGGAGAGCAGGAGAAGGCAGAGGAAAGAAAAAGATGAGACTTCAAACATCCAAATACAGGAAGTCTTGATGCCACCCACATTGGGCTTTAACTTTAACATTCACATTTCTGTCCTTACCCCCCACACAGAGAAAAGAAGTTGCTTGTGAGTTCGGAGGACTACGGACGTGATTTGACAGGAGTACAGAATCTGAGGAAGAAACACAAGAGGCTGGAGGCAGAGCTGGGAGCCCATGAGCCGGCCATTCAGGTAAGAGGCTCATCTATTCATCCCTATTCGTTGTGCTTATTTAAATAAGCACACAAACTGAGCCTTGTTGTCTGCTCATGTCCCTCAAAAGGACAGCTAACCTTTTAGAGAAGATGCCTGAGCTTTGGCTTGCGGTGATTAGATCTTTGTTCTGTGTGCTCCCAGTCGGTGCTGGACACTGGGAAGAAGCTGTCTGATGACAACACCATCGGCCAGGAGGAGATCCAGCAGAGGCTGGCCCAGTTTGTCGACCACTGGAAGGAACTCAAAGACTTGTCTGGAGCAAGGTAAGCCTGCTAAGCTATGCACTCGGTTTGCCAGGCGGGTGTCACCTAGGACTCACACACACTTGGATAGATATAGGTGTTTAAATGTGTGTGTTTGCTCCCAGGGGACAGAGGCTGGAGGAGTCGCTGGAGTACCAGCAGTTTGTGGCGAACGTGGAAGAGGAAGAAGCGTGGATTAATGAGAAGTTGAATCTAGTTGGGAGCGAGGACTACGGAGATACGCTGGCTGCTGTGCAGGTGCTTTTTTCCGTCACAGACGACAACAACACGCCACATTACATGACATCAAATACAAGTTTAATAAGTGATGTAACTGAATGTCACGGAAACCTTTCTTTTCAACAGGGCTTGCTGAAAAAGCATGAAGCATTTGAGACTGACTTCACCGTGCACAGGGACCGAGTCAACGATGTGTGCACTAACGGAGAGGAGCTTATCAAGAAGGTACTGACTATAAAGCATCAAGAGAAATTATCTACGTATGTTGATTTGTGCAGTACAACTACAGAAACAAAGATTTCCAAAGATAATTTTGTGTGCCTTTCCAACAGAACAATCATCACGTGGACAGCATCAGTGCCAAGATGTCGGCTCTGCGAGGCAAAGTATCTGAACTGGAGAGGGCGGCAGCTCAGAGGAAGGCCAAGCTGGATGAAAACTCTGCCTTCCTGCAGTTCAACTGGAAGGCCGACGTGGTGGAGTCCTGGATCGGTACGAACGAACACATAAAGACGTCTGTCTTCCTTTTGCAAAAGAGCAGTCTCACGCCAAAAATACATGACTTCTATTGGTTTTCTAAATACTGGATGCACTAGGAGAGTTTTCCACAGTTAGAAAGCTTCAATACGCCACACACTGAAATCCTCCCACTACAATATCTTCACTCTAGGAAATACCTAATAAAATGTATGCTGTAAAGATTTTTCTGATCATTATAGACTGATTAAAATGCTCAATCGGAATCCACAATCCCGTTCCTAGCTATAGCCAGAAGAAGATGATTCAGTTTATTACTGCTAATTACATCATTATCATCTCACCTAAGGGTTTAGTGTATTAATCTGACTTGGTTTGGACGTTTTGTGTGCACTTGAATCTCTTTATCTTCATCATGTTTGAACCTGTGGATGTGGTTTGTGTTTAGGTGAGAAAGAGAACAGCCTGAAGACCGATGACTACGGCAGAGACCTGTCCTCTGTTCAGACTCTGCTCACCAAGCAGGTAAGCCATCTCCCAAAACACTATTTTACCTCCGCCCTGTGTTGCTTTTTCCCTTTGGCAACATTGTTTTTTTCCCCGTGTCTGTCTGCAGGAGACTTTCGATGCCGGTCTGCAGGCCTTCCAGCAGGAGGGCATCACCAACATCACAGCTCTCAAGGACCAGCTGCTGGCCGCCCAGCACGTCCAATCGAAAGCCATCGAAGCTCGTCATGCTTCGTTGATAAAGCGCTGGAACCAGCTGCTGTCCAACTCATCCGCTCGCAAGAAGAAGCTGCTGGAGGCTCAAGAGCATTTCAGAAAGGTAAAGAAGATAACCCTGAAATCTTGTTTCCAAAAATCAAAGCTTAAATACAGTTGAAAGCATTTGATCAAACCCAAAAGTATATTGGACTTGTTTTAAGGATCATATCTTCTCCACAGGTTGAAGACTTGTTCCTGACATTCGCCAAGAAGGCGTCGGCCTTCAACAGCTGGTTTGAGAATGCAGAGGAGGATCTGACGGACCCGGTTAGGTGCAACTCTCTGGAGGAGATCCGGGCGCTGCGCGAGGCCCACGAGGCCTTCCGCTCCTCACTGAGCTCAGCTCAGGCCGACTTCAGCCAGCTGGCCGAGCTGGACCAGCAGATCAAGAGCTACCAGGTGTTGTCCAACCCGTACACCTGGTTCACCATGGAGGCCCTGGAGGAGACCTGGAGGAACCTGCAGAAGATTATCAAGGTCTCCACATCAAACATTATATTATGCATTCACACACACACCGCTAATATTTTCAGTCACTTTCTCCTCTAAGCTAAACTCATCTTGTGTGCTTCACCACGTTTTAGCCCATACATGTCATTTATACTTACCATTTAAGCATTAAAGAGTTGGGAATGGTTTAAATTAAACATTTTCTAGATATAAAGAAGTGTGTTTGTTCAAAAAATTTTGCCCGAAGTATACATGACCAAATGTAAATGGTCCTGTAGTTTTAATGGCTAGGTTATCATTATTTGTTTTTATTTCTATTTTCAGAAGTTGAAACTGATTTTCAGTGCTGTTTTCCTTCCTGGTGTCTGTTTGTTTGTTTCTGTCTGTAAATTTGAGTGTAGGAGAGAGAGCTGGAGCTGCAGAAGGAACAGAGGAGGCAGGAGGAGAACGACAAGTTGCGTCAGGAGTTTGCGCAGCACGCAAACGCTTTCCACCAGTGGCTGCAGGAGACCAGGTAGAGGAGGAGTTCTTCTAGACCTGGGCACTGTGGCACAGATGTCGGCTCTTTTCAGATTGTTTTAGCACGAATGCCGTGTTTTCAAGATGACAATGTCTCAGTTGCATGATGTTCTTCAGATTTGTTTCTTATTTTTACTGGTGAAGAACATTATCTCCATTTTCAAACCCGTTGATCACAGTTCACACTGGTGTTTTAATGTTTTCAGGGTTGTTTGCAGTGAGCGCTGTGTCATCGCCTCATGTTAACGTGTATTTGTTTCTCTCTCTCTCTCTCTCTCTTCGTCCCTCGCCTCGGCTGCTTCCTCGCTGTGCTATCCAGGACATATCTTCTGGACGGGTAAATATCACATTTCTCATTATTATTATTTGATTGTGCTGTGAGTGTTGAGTGAAAGTAAATCTTTGATCTCAGAGAAGGCTTGTAGTCTAAACACATGTTCCCCCTTATTCCTCCTTGATGTAAATCTTTTTCTATATATATTCCCTGTGTTTCGCTCCATTTTCTTGTCTGATGTTTAATCTCTGGTCCCCCCCCCATCCTCTCTTTGAATAGCATAGCCTATCGACGGGTTATCTGTGTCTATCAGTACCAAGTTGCTGATGATCTTTCTGGAAGGTCAACCTCTTTCAAGCTTTGCTCTCTTTGCTTCTCTCTGACCCACGCGGTGCCCTCAGGGCTGTGTGACCTCATGCACTTCAGTCTAAAAACACCACGGTGTGCTCGGTACCTTCTCGCTGTACTAACAGTCACCCGGTCCTCCTTTTGTCACCTTGTTTACTTTGTGTACTTCAGGGATGGAAACTGCAAATGATTGGCTTCTGCTGTGCATATACACACTACATCCTAAACAGACTTTCTAAACTTATAGTGGCGTGCAGTGACTCATCATCTGCAACGGAAAACTGACTCTCATATTCATGGACTACTAATAATCTGCTGCAGTTTCCAGTCCTGTGTGCAGTAGCCCTTAACCTTGCATGGTTTGGGTTACCAGTAGATTTTTTTAGCATGAATTCAGCTCCACTCTCTCATAACAGATAATGTCCCAATAGTGACATGCCAAATTTATACACCCAAGAACCAGTTTATTTCACGTTCAAACAATTAATGTAATTATAATTCATAAAGGTTTCTCTGGGTTGTAGTAGAGAACGAAAGTCTTCCTAATAGTGGGCAGGCATAGCTCAACATATCATAACAATTGTTGATTGATATATTGGGAACAAAACTGGATATTGGGCCATCACAAGCTCACACCCTGCTGGCCGTGGCAGACATTTCTGAAAATGGCGACCAGCGGCTGGTCAAACTTTCCTATCCCCATTGGACCCACATGCAATAACATGTGACATAAAATCCTAAATAAGAACCAAATAAAATACTCCCTCACAATTCTTTTACAAAATAATTAGTCATTATATTATAATTTGATTATAGTGCTTTGAATCAGGAAAAAAAAAAGTCATTCTCATAGTATTATTTTGTCAGATGGCGGATACTAGAGCAAATGTTATTTTTATGCCTCCGCGCTGGCGACAGCCGTGGCCGGAGGCATTATGTTTTTGGGTTGTTCGTTCGTCCGTCCGTCCCATTCTCGTGAACGTCAACTTGGACTTATCTCACACATCTAACTGGATAAAATGATGAAGCGATGACAGTGGGGTTTCCTGGCCTGTGCCACTGGGCCTGGCCCGCCATTTGAAACCTTAACCCAAGTGCAGTGCCTCGCCCTAGTCTACCCAACTCGCCTCTCTCTTGGATGAAGGCGGGGGGGTTCAGTTATTACCTTAAACTGTAATAAAACATATTTTTCACTTTGGTTACCATGGTCATTAGAATCTGCAGTGGCCCTATATCCAGATTTCTTCTAAATATATGAAGCTATACAGTATATGTACTGTACCAAATGTGGTGCTTTTATCACAAAACAGGTTCACTGTGCTGCTCCACTATAATAAAAACAATGAGTGAGTGAGTGCAGTGGTTTTATCAGACTATGCTGCTTTCCTTTCTAACATCAGTTTCTGTTTCAGGTCGTGTATGGTGGAAGAATCTGGTACCCTGGAGTCCCAGCTGGAGGCCACCAAGGTAAATAAATATCACTCACAACACTTGTTATTCCCAGCGGACAAGTAGTCAACACCTCTGAGCTGAGGTGATGGTAGATGACAACATGTGGCAGGTGTTAATGTAGAGTGTGTGTGTGTGTGTGTGTGTGTGTAGCGTAAGCACCAGGAGATTCGGGCCATGCGCAGTCAGCTGAAGAAGATTGAAGACCTCGGTGCGGCCATGGAGGAAGCACTGATCTTGGACAACAAGTACACGGAGCACAGCACAGTGGGCCTGGCCCAGCAGTGGGACCAACTGGACCAACTGGGAATGAGGATGCAGCACAATCTGGAGCAACAGATACAGGCCAGGTACACAACCAACACATTATAATACAGCTGTTTCACGTCACTGAGTTTATCTGAGGTACAAATTTGAGCTCACGTTGCTCCTCTTTTCTCTTTCAGGAACACCACTGGAGTGACGGAGGAGGCTCTGAAGGAGTTCAGCATGATGTTCAAGTAAGTGGCTTTGACCTCACGTCATCATGACATTGATTTATTTTTATTTTTATTTGTATTTGATAGGGACAATGCAATTTAACATAGGGCATGCTGCACAGAGTTTATAGCTAATTTTCAACTCTTTTCCATGTACAGTGTAATTCAAATATACAGCTTTCTATATGATAAAACCACAATAAAATACACATCGCCTACCACAATACACCAATACACCTTGGTAATTTACAGTACAATTAGCCAACAATGGATACAGCTCTGGTTTGCTTTTAGCCAGCACTTAGCCTTTGTTGTAAAGGACTTTACATCTGGAATTAATTTGATTTCAGTTGGTAATGTGTTCAGGGCTGCCTGAGTGGGTATGTAATGCCTGATTAATTTAAAACAATTAAGTCTTAATGGTTTTCAAAATTCTCCTCATATGTTTTTTTTCTAATGGAGAAACACACAGAAACTGTCTTCTTTCAAATGTATTTATTTACATTGCAATTATAGACATATTTCTATGTCTGCTCTGATGAAGTCACATCCTCATCTTCACCTGTTTATTTTGCAGGCACTTCGACAAGGAGAAGTCCGGCCGTCTGAACCACCAGGAGTTCAAGTCGTGTCTGCGCTCGCTAGGCTACGACCTGCCCATGGTGGAAGAAGGAGAACCCGATCCTGAGTTCGAGGCCATACTCGACACCGTGGATCCCAACAGGTTTGTTCACATGTTCAGAAAATTACATAGATAGGGAATGTCAATTGTAGTAAAGCTGTATGGTATTTACAAACTTAACCTGCCTCGAAGCATTCAAACCAATCTTCATTGACAGCGGTCAACGGCCTGCAGGAGCCGACCGGCTGTTTTTTTTTTTTTTTCCATTTTCCACGTCCAGTGTGATCACATAACTTGTGAGCTTTGGCTTTACATTGCAAACGATCTACTCGTACAGTAGGAGTAGGAGTTACACAACAAAATGTCTAAAATGGTACAGTGTATGCCCGGCTTAACTGTGAGGAATCTGTTTGCAGGGATGGCAACGTGTCGCTGCAGGAGTACATGGCCTTCATGATCAGCCGCGAGACAGAGAACGTCAAGTCCAGCGAGGAGATAGAGAGCGCCTTCCGAGCTCTCAGCACAGAGAACAAACCCTACGTCACTAAAGAAGAGCTCTACCAGGTAAATTTGTGGTTCACTTTTCACTCTGGAATTCAGGAGCATCGAGTCTTTTTATGGAGGTCTAACTGTGTCCCCCTTTCTCCCTTTCAGAACCTGTCCAAGGAGCAGGCAGACTACTGCCTCTCGCACATGAAGCCGTATCTCGACAGCAAGGGCCGCGAGCTGCCGTCGGCCTTCGACTTCGTTGAATTCACCCGCTCGCTCTTCGTCAACTGATCCCTCGCCCACCAGGGACCAATCGGGACGCGTTTTCCCCCCACACACACTTCCAACACGAACACACGGCTGAAACTGCATGATTGTGGCACTAGGAATACTCACTAAATAACAACTGTCTATCGTACTATCTATTTATCGCTCTCTACCCTTAACTCTTTGTGCTTCTCATGATAGCATAGTGGATTTGTCTACATTTGAATGTGATTGTTTTAGCTTGTGCTTTCGATGAATTTAAGAACCTAATAGTAACAATAATGTTGTTATAACACCGTAACAACTGCAGTGTGCTTTAATAAACGCTACTGGTTAGAACTGGAAACCTCAACTGTTGTTTTTATTTCACCAACAAAATTCAATGGTTAGGCTGCATTGTGGGATATTTGTGCCGCCGTAGTGTCCACTGTTGCGTACTATTGGTTTCATACCGGGGTTTCGGACGCAACTTCAGTCTTACAGATTTTTATTTTTCAAAACACAGTTCGCATAAATCCGTCCTATGCAGCAGTCGTCAACCATCCCAGGTTAACATCTCATTCTGCCACCTGATTGGCTATTTGCTCCAGCTGAGCGCTCTCTCTGGGGCTCTGCTCCGTCAGATCGTGACTCAGCTGCCAAACGCAGACCGTCCCGTCTGTTTTCCCCACCGCCAACAGGTGAGGGTTCTGACGGTTGAAGGCCAAACAAGTCGCAGCTCGGTCCGCGCCTCCCTGCTCGATGACGGCTGCCGGCCTCAGTGACCTGCGGCCCAGGTCGAATATCTGCACCTCACCTTAGAGACGGAGAGAGAGAGAGATGCATCTGTCTGACACCCTCAAGTATTGTTAAACTTCACATATCAGGTCGAAAGCTCTGAAGCAACTGCTATCAATTAAAAAGCTGCTAAGGCGCTGAAGTAGGATCTTGACTGTGACTCGCGCTCCAAGTGAACACGTAAAAATGTGTCAATTACTGGAAGTGATGATAACCAAAAGAACATGTGCAGCCTAAACAAATAATAAACAACAGGCTAAATACACACTTTGGCTCCTACAAGCTCTCGAATACACCTTATTTACAAGAATAAAATGTCATCCTCTATTTTGTTTAATAAAAGTGAAGAGCAATGACGTCATTAGGTTTCTTTTGAAATATACTGTATGTGGTTGACAAATGGATGGGCTGATTCATCATGGAGAACCAGTCTGAATCTGACATGTAAATCCAGCTTTGAACACACAATTATTCATATCACAAAGTGTTCATGCTGTACCTTGTCCGCTGGCTGCTGCAAAAACCAGCGGTCTGGTTGGAGACCACTGCACCTGAAACACGTAGGAGTCTGAAACCCTGAGAGAGAGCAGCGGGTCTGTCTGCAGCAGAGAGTGGACGTGGGCCAGACCATCAGTCCCTGCACTCACAAACAGGTTCCTGCAGACACACACAACACACATGTCACTGTTGAGTCACTTGTAAAAATAGTTGCCCATCACTTCTGTAATCTTGTGTTAGGTCGGTGAGCGGAGCTGTGGACCTGTGGAAAGGTGAGCAGTCTATGGAGTGGACGGGGCCGCTTCGGGGCCTGAACGTGAAGACCGCTGGAGCTCTCAGCGTCACACTCTGGCCTTCAGAGGGCGCAGCAGCAGCTGGCGTCTGGGAGGAGAAGGAGCAGCGGAGCAGCAGGCCGCCCTCAGAGCCCACCAAGAAGGTGTCCGAGTCCCAGGGAGACAGAGCCAGGGAGGTGACGCCCACAGTGCTGCTGCCTCGGGCCTACAGGTGACACAAAACGAAACGCATTCTCACTCCACCCACACTGCAGCACAAGGGAGTGTTTTGAAAATTATAGAAAATGTATTTGGTTATTTTCTATACTAAGGCTTTTTTATGACTTTTTTTTTGACATGCTATACCATGACTGTTTTTCATAAAATCTTCGACATACTACACTAAGAATTTTGTTTCCATGAACATTTTCGACATACTATACCATGACTTTTTTTCATAAAATTTTCGACATGCTATGACTTTTTTCATGAACATTTTCGACATACTATGCTACGACTTTTTTTCATAAGTTTTTCGACATACTATATTATAATTTTTTTTTCATGAAAATGTTCGACATACTATGACTTTTTTTTCATCAAATTTTGGACATACTATACTATGATTTTTTTCCATAAAATCTTCGACATACTATACTAATTTTTTTTTTAATTTCTACATACTATACATTGACTTTTTCATAAAATCTTCGACATACTATACTAATTTTTTTTTTTAATTTCTACATACTATACATTGACTTTTTCATCAAATTTTCGACATACTATACTATGACTTTTTTTTCATAACATTTTCGACATACTCTACTATGATGTTACGGTCTCAGAGTGACCGTTCGTTATTGTTGTATATTGCTGCGCTCTCCCTTTTGCTCTTTTCTTTTGGTGCGCTCCGCGGTCCCTCCACTCTGGGATGACGTCACTCCTGGGGGATCCCCTTCAGGGCGTCGCCTCTGGACAGCCCTTTAGGAGGATGCCCTCAGTTTCCCGCTATTTGTGGTCCTGCCTCCGATACTTCACCGCTGATTATCCAATCACCAGCCTGCTGTGCCGCGTGTCAAGACTTAAAGGCCAGCTGTGACTAGGCCATGGCGGGCAGTGATTACAATTGATCTGTCCCCGTGCCTCTCGATTGTTGTGTGAATTGTTAACTAGAATATTGTGTACAAGTCCAACTGGAGTCAGTGGACTTTAGATTATTGTGAAGTTAACTAGTCTGAGGTACTCCTTTGTGTTTATTTTTCCTTTTGAGTAGAGCAGTAGTTTAGTTGTCTGTTTGGTAGGGATTATTCAGGTGTTAGGGTGTGTGCTTTTGATTTCTCCTTTCCGCGCCCCTGAAACCCTCGTTTTTGGTTTTTATAATTCAAACCATTGTACCTTTTATTTTGCTATTATTTCAGTGACGGAAATAAAACAAGTGATTGCCTGATAACACCGGCTGTATGTTACTTCCTTCACCCCTACACCACCTCTGGGTTGTAACATATGACTCTTTCATAACATTTGAAATACTATACTATGACTTTTTTTCATAAAATATTCAACACGATACTATGACTTTTTTCCATAAAATTTTTGACATACTATACCATGACTTTTTTTTCATAAAATGTTCAACATACAATACTATGACTTTTTTTTAATAAAAATTTTGACATACTATATTAGGATTTTTTTTTCATGAAAATTTTCGACATACTAAACTATGATTTTTTTTTCTTGAAATTTTCGACATACTATGACTTTTTTTTATAAACATTTTGACATACTATATTATGAAATTTTTTTCATAAAATTTTCGACATGATTTTTTTTTGTGAAAATTTTCAACATACTATACTACGACCTTTTTTTACAAAATTTTGGACATACTATACCATGACTTTTTCATAAAATGTTCGACATTCTATACTGACTTTTTTCATAAAATGTTCAACATACTATACAATTATTTTTTTTAATAAAAATTTTCAACATTCTATACTATGAGTTGTTTTTTTACAAAATTTTGGACATACTATACCATGACTTTTTCATAAAATTTTCGACATATTATACTATGACTTTTTTTTATAAAATTTTCAACATTCTATACTATTATTTTTTTTATAAAAATTTTGACATACTATATTATGACGTTTTTTTCCTAACATTTTCGACATACTATACCATGACTTTTTTTTCATAAAATTTTCGACATGATTTTTTTTCATGAAAATTTTCGAAATACTATACTATGACTTTTTTTTCATAAAATGTTCAACATACTACGACTTTTTTTTTTTTATTTCTACATACTATATAATTACTTTTTTTCATAAAATGTTCAACATACTGACTTTTTTTTTTTTTATTTCTACATACTATATAATTACTTTTTTTCATAAAATCTTCGACATACTACACTGAACTTTTATTCATAAAATTTTCGATGTTCGTCGTTTAAGGAAGTGGTCTTATTTCTGATTCATTCGGACACTGTGGATGAGCAGTTGGGTTCCAGTGTTTGCCCTCATCCTGAGGCTCACCTTGAAGCTGGTGTTGCTGCTGTGGGGAACCTGCTGTCGAATTAAGGCGTAGGCGGCATCCAGGACAAAGCTGCCCTGGTCGGAGTCCACTGTCCACAGCAGCACCCTTCCTCCTGAACTAGCACTGAGCACCCCAAACTCTCCTTTCTTCTGCAGGGGCACCCAGACAACCTACACACACACACACACAAACAAACAAACAAACACACACACACAGATAAATCAAAGAGCAGTTTACGTTACAGTACAGCTCTTTCAGTCCATCTTGTTGAAGTGTTGCAGTGAAGTTCTTTATTCTTCTTCGCTCCGCAGTAACAGATCTAAATACTGCATATAATCACAGACCTATGAGATCAGTCTCAATATTAATGAATGCACACAGAAGGATTCACAAATTTATTTTGTGAATTAAATATAAATGACTCCACCAAAATATTTTTCAATGCACACTAAAACAGTTATTGTTGTATGTAAATGTAAAACAAATCCACAAATTATAGTATAGTACGTCGAAAAAAGAGTCATAGTATAATATGTAAAAAAAAGGTCATAGTATAGTATGTCAAACATTTTCATGAAAAAAGTCATAGTATAGTATGTCGACATTTTTTTTATAGTTTAGTATGTCGAAAATTTTCCGAAAAAAAGTCATAGTATAGTTTGTTGAAAATTTTCAAAAAAAAAAGTCATAGTATAGTTTGTCGAAAATTTTATGAAAAAAAGTCATAGTACAGCATGTCGAAAATTTTCAGAAAAAAAAGTCATAGTATAGTTTGTTGAAAATTTTCAGAAAAAAAAGTCATAGTATAGTTTGTTGAAAATTTTCAGAAAAAAAAGTCATAGTATAGTATGTCGAAGATTTTGATGAAAAAAAAGTCACAGTATAGTATGTCGAAAATTTTCCGAAAAAAAATCATAGTATAGTTTGTTGAAAATTTTCCGAAAAAAAAGTCATAGTATAGTTTGTCGAAAATTTTCCGAAAAAAAGTCATAGTATAGTTTGTTGAAAATTTTCAGAAAAAAAAGTCATAGTATAGTTTGTTGAAAATTTTGATGAAAAAAAAGTCACAGTATAGTATGTCGAAAATTTTGATGAAAAAAAAGTCACAGTATAGTATGTCGAAAATTTTCCGAAAAAAAGTCATAGTATAGTTTGTTGAAAATTTTCAGAAAAAAAAGTCATAGTATAGTTTGTCGAAAATTTTCCGAAAAAAAGTCATAGTATAGTTTGTTGAAAATTTTCCGAAAAAAAAGTCATAGTATAGTTTGTTGAAAATTTTCCGAAAAAAAAGTCATAGTATAATTTGTCAAAAATTTTCCGAAAAAAAGTCATAGTATAGTATGTCGAAAATTTTATGAAAAAAAGTCATAGTATAGTATGTCGAAAATGTTCAGAAAAAAAGTCATAGTATAGTTTGTTGAAAATTTTCCGAAAAAAAGTCATAATATAGCATGTCGAAAATGTTCAGAAAAAAAGTCATGGTATAGTATGTCCAAAATTTTCCGAAAAAAAAGTGATAGTATGTACGGAGCGTTCACACTAATCAAACGAACTCGACTTTGGGGACAAGTGTACTCTGACCCGGGCCCGGGTCCCTGATGTGAAAGCACCCTTGATCACAAAATTAATTTGTGAATCCTTCTGTGTGCATTCATTAATATTGAGACTGATCTGACTCCATACAGACTGCAGCATACAACATTAGACTGATGTAGATAATTGAAGGTTCATACCATTGCCGGTAGTTTTGGACTGAAGCTGATACTTTTTGATCCTTTTTATTCTTGCAACTGTGCTAAAGCCTCTCAGAACAAAGTGCTGGACGCTAAACCTCTCCACTGGCATCAAATAGCCTACATACGGTATCACTGATCAGAGTGCTATCATGGGTGTACCACGCTGAGCTCCAATAGGAAGTGCTGTCTACTCACCTGATAAACAGGCTCTCTGTGGCTGTCTGCTGACATCCCAGTTTGGACCAGCACCGGGTCCTGAGTCTGACTGGTGTCCCAGACCACCACCTCTCCACTGTACAGACCCCCTGCAGCAACAACAGCGCACACACACAGTTTACATTAAGCTCTATGCAACAACTGTGTGATCGAATGAATGAAGTCCAGCTAGAGCCAGGCTCAGATTACAGATGGTCTTTGTTGGTACAGATTATTTTGTAATTTAGTAGTGTTGTCATTGACAAATTAAATCACTTTTCCTCAAGTTGCCAGCTCAACAACATGTTTTTGTTGAAAACTTTACATCGAGATGAGATGATTAAATTTGCGCTGACCTGCTTCAGACTCTGTGAGCATGCAGAAACCATGTGTAATCAGTTCATGATGTGAAAAGCACAGACTGGCAGTGTAACGTTACCTGCAATGAGTGCAGGCTGGCTGGGATGACAGCACAGAGCGGTGACTGCAGTGGGAACATCTATGACCAGATCAGCCTGATTGGGATTCAGGCCTCGGCGGTCCAGGTTCCATGTACAAACACACGACCTCTCAGTGCTCCAGTCTCCATCGTCAATCCTGCCCAACAAAAAACACACACATTTGAATCACACTGACCACATGATGAGTACAGGAGGCTTCTCTAACACTTTCCTGTTACTACAACTAGTGTAAAATAATATGATGCCGTGGGTTGGTTTTCCTCTTGTCCTTCCCAATTCCTTGAGTCACCAGCCGCCACTGATATAGATATAGATATATAGACACACACATTAAGACAACATACCGACCGTAGGCACAGGCAATAACTGAACCTGTACAACTCCAGGACACACTGGTTACATGAAGACCTCTCTCTTGTGCGCTGGGATGTTGAAGGCAATGAAGGCATGACACCTGCAAACATGATAAACTGATTCTGAACATGGAGAAACAGTATCATACAAGGAACTCTCCATAAACATCAACCCACGTCAGAAAACACCATTTTTGTTTGATACTTACCAGCTGACTGTAATCTTCCCAGTTCACCTGGAACTCATCGAAGGCGTGACTCCTGGCATTTCTGACCAGCTCTCTGATGACCGTGTCCTCAACCCGCTGTAGGAAGTCCTTCAGGCCAGGCGGCTCCGGTTCATCGTGGTTCTGCTGGAAGAGCTGCTCTTTCGCTTGATACTGTGGTTCCGTCTGAGTGCAGCTGGTGTTAGTCGACACAGTCTGAGCCTCGGCCTCAGTACTGTGCACCGCTCTGGTCTGACAGCCTTTCTGAAATAAACAGCACATAAAAACCCTTCTATTATCAATCATATAGTAATAGCAATTTTGAGTTAATTAGACTTAAGCAGGTGCAATATTGATGCGTTGTGCTTAGAGAGGCCACATATTTCATTATTTTAAAAGTTAAAAGTTAGTTTTAGGTGAGTGTAAAAATGTTTATGTCTTAAAAACAAAAATCTGGTCCTCTCTCTAGGGCGTTTTTCCTCATCCGAATAGAGGGTTGCACTGTAAAGGACATTGGGTGTTGTATCCTGTACAGATTGTAAAGCCTCCTGAGACGAATTTGTGATTTGGGTTTGGTTTTTGGTCGACATACTTTACAATGACTTTTTTTCATTAAATTTTCGACATACTAAACTATGACATTTTTTTTTCATAAAATTTTCGACATACTATTCTATGACTTTCTTTTATAAAATTTTCGACATACTATACTATGACATTTTTTTTTCATAAAATTTTCGACCTACTATACTATGACTTTTTTTTCAAGAAAATTATCGACATGCTATACTTTGACATTTTTTTTTTAAATAATATTTTTAACACACTATTCTTTGACTTTTTTTTCAAGAAAATTATCGACATACTACACTATGACTTTTTTAATAAAATTTTCAACACATTTTCATCATAATATACTGACTTTTTTTCTTGACATACTATACTATGACTTTTTTTAAATAAAATTTTACAATTTTCTATACAAATAAAATTGACTTGACTTGAGTTATTGTGTATTATTCTTGAACAAATATGTTGTTTACAGAGTATGAATGTAAGTCAAATAAATGCATTCAACATCTCCTATTCAGATGGTCTAAAAAGCACCAGGTTCTCAGCCTTGTTGTTTAATGCAGTGTAAAGTTGGTATCAGAGCTTCCACCTCTGCTCCCCACATTTCCCAGCAACACCTGAACGTCACATGTGTCCACTAACGCTAACAGCTAAGCTAACTACTGTGGTACAAGTTTATGTAATATATAAATATTCTGCAGCTAAAGTACATTGTGATTCATGTTAAATGAGCACTTTAAGAGCTAAAGTTAGTCAAACATACCGACTCCTGAGCCGCCTGCTGAGAGATCCTCCACAGAGACTGAACACTCACTGAGTCCAGAGCTTCATCAGTAAACATGTTACTGATAAAGAGATTAACTCAGGCTAAATACAAGTTAAATAATCAACATTATTACATAATTAAACATTAACTATGTTAACTAGTAACTACTGCATTCACATCGTTAAGACAGAGTAGGAACTGTGTTAGCTCGGTCAGTTAGCTGTTCTCCTAGCATCCTCCGTAACCAAGCGAGCGTCACCTTGGTTACGGAGACTCTTCTTCTTCTTCTACTACTACTTCCGGTTTAGAGGCGCATTACCGCCACCAGCTGGACTGGAGTGTTTAACAAGAGATTAGGTCAGAGGTCAGCAACCTTTACTATCAAACACCAACCTTTACTATCAAAAGATGTTTAAGCAAATAAAAAAAAAAAAAATCTGTCTGGAGCTGCAAAACATTTGAGCATTGTGATGAAGGTAACACAGTTTATAGTCTAAGTATATAAGTCTAATGCAGTGAGGGCCAAAGAGACAATGTACTATGGAGTATTAGGGCCACATTGAGGGAAAAAACATCTGAGATTTACAGAATAAAGTCACAACTTTAAGAGGAAAAAAAGTGGTAATATTACAAGAATAAAATCATAACTTTACGAGAAAAAAAGTGGTAATATTACGAGAATAAAATCATAACTTTACGAGAAAAAAAGTGGTAATATTACAAGAATAAAATCATAACTTTACGAGAAAAAAAAGTGGTAATATTACGAGAATAAAATCATAACTTGAAGAGAAAAAAAGTGGTAATATTACGAGAATAAAGTCATAACTTTACGAGAATAAAATCATAACTTTACGAGAAAAAAAGTGGTAATATTACAAGAATAAAATCATAACTTTACGAGAAAAAAAAGTGGTAATATTACGAGAAATAGTAATTGTATTGTGTGGTTACGCGCATGCGTACGTTTAAAACTGTGGGTCTGCGATTGCTTGGGCCATTCAGGGCGATTATATTGATCAACAGACAGACTGGACAGGAAGGTCAAATATCCTCAAATGCATCTGTCCATTTTGTCATTTGTCTTTATATAAATATTCAGTTTTGCTAGATAATTGTTAATTTGCTTCTGTCCAGGATGTACCCCGCCCTCCCCCGAATGTCAGCTGGGATCGGCTCCAGCCCCCCCGCGACCCTCAAAAGGATAAGCGGTTACAAATAACAGATGGATGATGGACGTTTTCAAAAGTGTAATTGCTGTGTAACTTCTAGACTGGCCTAATGACAGCAAGCATGTGGAAAAACAAAGCAAGGTGCAGGTTTTTGTCAAACAACTGTAATGCCCAAAGTCACCAAACTACTCCCAAGCATCATGTATACATTTATTTATTGTAACAAAGCAACTGGTACACTTAATTTAATGTGAACAGGTTTCCAGTGGCACAGGAGAAACACTGCAGACTCCACAGAAATTATTTTTTTTCACTGCCATCTCAAAATGTTAGGACAAGCTCAAAATTAGATTTTTTTTTTAGGTTGTTTCTATAAAAAATGTACATTTCAAACCTTGTTGTGGGTGTCTGAAAAACAAGATAATGAAAATTTCATTCAACAGAAGTCCAGATTTGGTGTCAAAGCCCCGCTGCCCCACCACACCTCCCCCATTAAACTGTGTACAATGAACAAGTGTCTTACCAAGATACATGGATATCCCAAAAACATTTACAACGGTTGAAAGGAACAAGCTGGTGCTTTCAATCAGTTCCATTAGTACAATAAGTCACAAAGAAAAATGCAACTTCTAATAAGCCTTAGTATCCCCCCACCACTAATTATATATACATATATATACACGTATATGTACGTGTATATATATGCTAAGGATGCTATGACTAAGTTATCACTGCACCAAGGCTTATTTTTATTGAACTCACAACTTCAACAGAAACTGTCATATTTTACATAGAAATTGCTATGGTACGTATTTCAAATCTACGTAGGATGACGTGCAGAATGCTACAGTTTTTTTTTTCTTTCGCATGTCTTTGGGAGATGTTGAGAAGCAATGACAGGTGAGACTTCAGGAGAAGAGAGCCACCGACACCCCCACCCCCTCCCCACACCCCCATTGTAGACCTGCTGTGTATGGAGCCGGTCTTTAGACATGCCATTACGGATAGGCCGTGGCTGCAGAGGAAGAGGACGGACAAGGCTGACGACACACAGGAAAAAAGATTTTTTTTGTTTTGATTTTTTACAAACCCCTTCCCCCCCACAAAACAAACAAAATATTTTTGCTCCCGTGGGATGTAGGATGATCACATCACAGAGGGAGGACTGGGAAAAAGATGTTGGCTGAAATGTTTAATCATCCTCTCCGTCATCCTGAAAGAAATAAAAAAGTATTACACTGGTTGCTCCGGCATCCAACATTTCAGAAGTCATTAGTTACTAGGCTCATTCGAGACGAACTGCGCCTCGCCTGGAAAGTAGACGAGATCAGGCGGCAGCAGCAGCAGGGGGCGGTGACAAAATGCTGCGGTCAAGTCAGACAATTTCCAGCGGAATTTACAGGAAGTCACAGAAAAAGTTACTTCCTGTTAGATCCCATCTGTAGGCTACTTGTAGTTTGCAGACCACGTTGGGATTAATTTATATTTATTCGTAAATATATGTGGAAATGTGCATGTGTCTGGCGTTGGGTTGTATCCTTTATTATTTTTATAGCCAATCAGCTCTTTGATCAGGCGTGAGCCAGGCGTTTCCGATAATGCCCTGGGTCTTGCAGTCGGTGGAGAGCAACTGCGGCGCTTGGCTCTAAAAACTGCGGTCGCCCCGATCTTGCGAGGTTATTGTTGCCCACATGTGCATGACGTCAGAGCAAGTCGGCATCAAGTCGGACACAAATCTGACATGCATCGTGCGGCGATCGCTGGTGCCTGATTCTGCGCAGGCCTGGCTCATCTCGAACGAGCCTACTATTAAAGCTTCAGTCTGCAACAATTTCTGGGCATCATTGGGCAAAAACTCCATAATAACCTTTCAGCATATTATAATTCAAGAAGTCTGATGTTTTTAGCTAGTTACAGGCATTCTGTTAGCGTTGGTTGCATATTGTGGCGCTCAGTCTCTATGTTTAGTGTGTTAATGTTCTACAGTATCGTTACCTCTCCATCTTCTCCATCGTCATCATCGTCGTCTTCACCTTCCTCTTCCTCCCCCTCATCAATATCTTCCAGACCCTCCTCTTCATCGTCGTCATCATCGCCGTCACCTTCCTCATCCTCCATGTCAGGGACCTTGGGGAACATTTGCACACATTAACCACTTGGTCCTGCCTCATCCTTACTGCAGTGAACTATTCACCCTGCTATTCACTTACATTATGCAGCAGACTAGTATAGCACTAAACTCAACACTTTACTAGAGAGCCGGACCAATGCAAGATGCTTCACGGTGATACTGACATCAATATTTGAGTTTTTATCAAATCTGAGAACATGTCAGTTGAACAGTCAGATATTTTCTTATTTTCTTTTTATCACTAAACTTTACCAAACATTTTTCTTTAAATGTGATTCTTGTGGCTGTCATATGTAGAGAGTGGGACCTTTTACAGTCGGAAAATAAACTTGTCAGTGTTCTCTGGTGGACAAACTATGTAAATGAATTCCTGTCCTGCAATTTCTTTTTACTTATCAGCCAAAACTTAATCGTATTGTGTTATCATGTTCACCAGTACCTCGAGCAACATGCCCCCCCACCGACAAAGGGCTTTGTGTGGTTTTCTGTCTGAACGCTCTCTTAAAACTAGAAGAAACTGAGGTGAAGAGCGAAGCCTACCAAGTAGTACTGCAGCGGATTAGGCCAGATGTCGTCCTTGATCACTTCTCCCAGCTCGTCAGCTCCTGCATCGGAGTGATCGGTAAACCAGGTGAAGAAGCTCTCTGGCTCCTCGTGCTGCCTTTTCTTCCCAGCTTTGTTTGGCGTCTGGCCTGTACGCTTCGTCAGGTCCTGAGAGAAAAATGTGTCCGGTGAAGATTATAATATTGCTAAGAGAATAATAAGACTAGACAGGTTGAAATAAAAACAGTGCAATGGAAATTGAAGGTGAAATAATTAAAACATTTTTTTTTTTATTCAATGTTTTCCTACTTCTTGGGTTAATTAGATTGTGTCGTAATAGATGAAAGATAATTTAATTTTTTCCCCAAAACATAACATACAAGCCAAAGAGTGAACAAACCTTTCCAGCTTTCCATTTGATTTCAGTTGATTTGGAAACCGGATCTCCGCTCTCGTTTACATTAAACTCTTTGGAGAGGGCTTTGTTCTCAAAGTACGGGTTCTCGTCAAAATACTACAGAAAAGAAAACACACCTGTTATCAGTATATTCCATGCATGCCATTTAGAATGTAGAAATACAAAGTGAACCGGAAAACTTACAAAATCTATTCTATATCCAGACTTGATGTCCTCGAACTCAGTGACCTCGACCCTCGACAAGTAATGAAGTGCTTCCTCGTCTTCCTCCCCCAGAAGAGCTGAAACTGCAGACCGAGCACAGACACTGTTAGCTGCTGATCACACTATGTTCTTTGTGCTAATGAGAAATACTTTAACAACATTAAAAAGCAATGCATAGTGTCATAAATTGAGACAATGCCCGTTTACTCCACTGATGATCATTTCTGTAACAAGACAGCTCCTAAGCGTAGCATCACCATACACACACATACAGATAAAAAATATAGTTTACCTTGTGGATGGTTGACGAATGTTGTGACCCAGAAGTTGGGGATTTTGGCTATGAGTTCTGATCGCTTCTGAAAGAAGGGCTGGCGTAATTTGTTGTACTTCTGCTCTACTTTTAAAATTTCTTCGCTTGCCTGTTCGTTCAGTCTGGGGAGAAAGAAAACATCAAAACATCATGTCACTAAGACAACTTTCTTCAGGCTCCCATCTTTCATTACTCATAAACAACATTTAAAACGTACCTGTCAATTTCATTCTGTACTTCGTCGATGTGTTCAATTGCTTCCTGTTGCTCTTTTTCTTAAAGGAAAAGGAACATTTCTAACTTAGGATTTTGGGGGGAAAAATCATGCAATGCCATTGAAAATTCATTAAATGATAATACCCATTATCCAACTAGACATCTACACATTCCCATGACATGCTGTATTAAATCAGAGTAGTTGCATACTGCATTAGATTGTAGCATAATAGCTGAAAGGCCAAGGCCATGTCAGAGTCAAGTAGATCCAATGAGGCCTTTCTGCTTAAATAAACCACTCAAGATTTTTATTTGGACCGCCAGAGTAGCCTTGGAAGCCTTAGCCACAAATCTTAAAAAAAAAAAAAAAAAAATGCTCAATGCAATGATTTCATGTAAAGAAAAATATTAAAAATTAAGAAAATATATAAACAAGTTAAATAAATCAGTAACCATATCTGATCAGCCTAAAAGAAAATCAAGGTAACACTTCATTTTACAGGTCTGCAAATCTCACATCAAATTCTCACATTACATGAACAGTGTGTAAAATAACGCGGGACTATGTATGTGTGTGTGTGTGTGTGTGTGTGTGTGTGTGTGTGTGTGTGTGTAGGCTCCATGGCACACAGACAGACCCCTTCGCCTCTGGAGCTTCCTGTTGCAGCTAAAGGCGGCCTGGTTTGAATGAATGAGGAGCTCAGCGACGTCTCCATGCACAAAGAAAATATATACTATCTGCTCCACACACTTGTTGTTAACACACCTCGCAATATTTTTGATAACCTCTTCTTTGTGCATTCAAAACAAACACCAACCTTCATAAAAACAACCTCAAAAGCGACATTTACAGCAGTCTAAAGACAACAATAAGAAGCGCTTGTTGACATTTTTTTACTCAGCTAACTCGCACACAAAAAGCTAAGCATGCATATAACATGTAACATATGCATGCATATGTTACATGTTATATGCATGCATATTTTACATGTTATATGCATGCATATATTATATGTTATATGCATGCATATGTTGTATGGTATATGCATGCATATACCATACAACAAATGCATGTGCATTGTTATATGCATGCATATGTTATATGTTTAACAGTTAAGGGCCTTTTCTTGACCGTGTGGAAACAACGTCCAGGTGAATGTTGTGCACGTTGCTAATAATGTTAGCAAACAAACGAAGCTACAGCCACACAACGTGTATGTATGAGGAGCTGCACTCGATGTTTATCAATAGTTAGCTCACTACAACAAACCTACACACATACATGAACAATAACTGCACCTAAATCCAGCTTAAGCGACGCAAAACACCGGCCTCCTTTCATTAAAACTAGTAGCTAATGTGAGCTAACAGCTAGCTCCTATGCTAACTCGTTAGCTCCTTTATGCTAACATGCTACATTACAACATGTCGCCTCCAGTGTGTGACGTCAATTAAGTACTAATTAAGATAAAATATATATAATTCGATACCACACATTAAAAACAACATTCAAAATAACAAAATGACGACAATAAACAGAATAAAATGGCGTTGCAGGCTGCCGTTTAACCGCCATTCCGGTAACGTTACCGGAGGTCTCGTCCGCCGCTCCGTCGTGATTTGAGTTCTCCTTTCGGTTCACTTTCGCCGTTGAGGCCGACATGGTTTGTTCCGTTTCAACACCTTTGAACCCAGATGTTTATATTCCGAGTGGTTTGTTATAATAACTCTTCTCTGGAGGATGTAAAAAGTTACTTCCAGCTCACACAGAGAGAGAGAGAGAGTGTTTGTCTTGTTGAAGCCCCACGATGATGAGGATGAGGAGGAGGAGGAGGAGGAGGAGGACGCACGCTGGTTTCTCCTCTGTGGAGGCTGCTCTGGTCGGTGAACACATGAGATGGTGCTCTACCGCCACCAGCAGGCCGGAGTAAGACACTGCAGCTTTGAAGCTGCAAGGCAGCACATACAGTGTTAATACGAAATAGTAAAATCTGTGACTATTAACCTCTACTGGAATTTTTTTTGGAACCCTCTGAGACCAACAATAGACCTGTTTTTGTCTTTTTAAATTTGTAAACAATACAAAGTAAAATTAAATCAACACATAGGTAAACAATACATATAATGGAAATAATGATCTATTTACATTATTTTAGCATTTTTATAAATGCATGCATTTATATTATTTTCTTATGATTTTTCTATTTATATATATATATATATAATATTTATATATAATATGAATATAATATATATATAATATATATATAATATAATATATTATATATATATAATATATATATAATATATTATATTATATATATATATATAATATAATATATATAATATATAATAATACATAATAATAATATATATATAATATATAATAATTTATATATATATGTATATATATATATATATAATATAATATATAATAATTTATATATATATATATTCTAGAACGGGAGCAAAACGTAACCCAATTTCCCCCGGGATCAATAAAGTATTTCTGATTCTGACATTTATTTCTTTGCCAGAGAGAGAGGGAAGTTCATCCCAAAGGTATTTATACCCTCCACTTTAAAGAAGGGTGCTTCATTGAGCTGTGAGTGTGTGACGTCACGGAGTGGGAGGGTGTAGTGAGCGGATTGGAACTAGGCCCTAACGGTCTAGTCCCTCCCGGCCACTCTGTTACTGGACTGTCACATGACCGACGCCGGCCAATCCCAGCTGAGACTGCACACGGACGACAACAACAAAACAGATACATTAGATTCTAGAACGAAGCTTAAATTCGAATATTGTGTTTTTTTTTGCGACTTGTATCAAATTGGCTCAGTCGCGCGACACCAACAGAAGAATGTTCCCGCAACATTAACCGTTATAGCCATTAACGTTCTGGAACGTTGAGCTAGTTGTTTGTGTTTACGCGCTGTGGATCTCCTCTTACCGTTAGCTATAACGCTAGTAACGTTACATACTGATGGTGCCGTCACTCTGGACCCCCCCCAGTTAGTCCATACTGAAGACAGCGATGGACGCTCTAACATGTTAGCACCATGTTTAAGAATGTGTTTGGCTCAGGGTTTCTGGTGAGAACAGCTCATGTGATTCTAACATGGGTCATCACGTTAATACTCTTCCTACATGATACAGGTAAGTCTGATGATGATAACACTTTACATTATGTGTAGATGTAAAGTAATATATATAACTAATATGTGGAATGACGGAGCTAATTCTTGGCATTTAGGTTACACTACTAATTTCATAATTTCTTAAAGGTCCCATTTTATAAAAAAGTGAGATTTAGATGTCTTTTATAATATAAAGCAGGTTTAAGTGCTATAAAAAATACTGTTAAACTATCAAAATGTTCAATATACAGAGAAATAAACACAGCCCGTATTCAGAAATTGTGCGTTTGAAACAAACCGTCAGGATTTCTGTCCATTTGTGATGTCACAAATATACAATATATTTAGACCATTACACGGTTTTAAACATAAACATTCTAAATGTGTCCCAGTTTATTTCCTGTTGCAGTGTATGTGAATGACATCAGCTGACAGGAGGTAAACATGTATCCAAACTGTTGCTTAGCAATGCAATTCCGTTGAAATGCGCTAAAACGGAGCGTTTCAGACAGAGAGTGAACACAGGTATATTCAGGCAGACAGTATGAGGAAAATAAAGTTTTTTTTAACATTACAGCATGTAAACATGTTCTAGTACAAACACAAAATACAAGTATGAACCTGAAAATTAGCACGATATGGGACCTTTAAATGAACTTGCCTTGGTAACATTAGGTAGAAGTCAGAATTCGGTGTGTTTTGGGTTTCTAGAGCTGAGGAAGCAGGAGGAGAGCGGCCAGCTCGTCCAGCCGGTGCTCTTCGTCCTGCTGGTGCTGGTGTCGGTGCTGCTCTATTTCGCTGTTTCTCTGATGGACCCAGGCTTCATCTTGTCTGACGACAGCGATTTACAGGTGATTAATGATCCTGATGTATATATCTCTATCACTTTACTGCTCTGAGACCCACATAGACCTGTTTTTTGTCCTTTTTTAGGGGGGTACAGGGGGTCTTTAGGGGGAGATAGCAGGTCAACAGTAGATGTCACATAGAATGCTCTAGGTCTCTAGT
The DNA here is from genome assembly GCF_015220745.1 of Sebastes umbrosus. Classification (NCBI taxonomy): domain Eukaryota; kingdom Metazoa; phylum Chordata; class Actinopteri; order Perciformes; family Sebastidae; genus Sebastes; species Sebastes umbrosus. The sequence goes on along the minus strand of NC_051287.1, from coordinate 5,747,499 downwards.
TTGTGGCTGTAAAGTTTCATGAGGCTGTGATTATCCTAGAGGTCACCACAGGTCATTTTATAGAGTGAGGTCAAGTTTTAAAAAAAATGGTCTCACTACAATGAAATGGCTCCTATGGGGACTAACATCATCACACATGAATACAGTTGGGCTCATTGGATCCACAAGAGTCTCAGCTTTGAGACTGTGGTGGACATGTCTGTAAAGGGGAGACTCGTGGATGCCCATAGAACCCATTTTCATTCACATATCTTGAGGTCAGAGGTCAAGGGACCCCTTTAAAAATGACCATAGGAGTATGAGTTCATCAAACTTGTGGGAAACACAATCGAAATTAGATTGTGGGTGCTTTTTTCATGGTAGTAAGGATGTAAATGACAAATGAGCACATGCAGTAGTTCACGATGAATGCTTGAAATGAAAATGGGCAGTGGCAGCTTCTCTGACCAGTTTGTCTCGTGTGTTGTGCCAGTTCACGCTGGGAGTGACGGAGGAACAGCAGGACATGATCCCACCCACCACCAAATCCCTGCGACAGCGCCGTTGTGGCCACTGTCTGCTGCAGGTACCCGACACACACACACCACTTTCATTTCATACACATTAATACAATCAGAAAAAATATGACATGATTTCTGAAGCAGTTTGTTAATATGTTTGTCGGCAAATGTATGGTTTTAAGGTATTTTTCTCATGAACAACGACTCAGTTGTCAAGTATGGAAGTTCGATCATGTGTTTGAAGCGATAATGTACTGTTAAGTGATAACAGAGGAAGATCTGGGGAAGACCGTCACATGTAGTAGAGGACCATGAGTTAACAGGTTGTCTGAGCCGGTGGGATTGACGGATTGTCTGTGGACGAGGTGTTTGTAATTTGTCATCTCTCGCTGGGGCCGGTGTAGCTCGCTTTCAGGCTGAAATGTGACACTTGAAGTTCTACAGTACTTCCAAGATCCCTCAGCGGTATAGAATAACAGATGGGTTACCAAGCAGCACAGCTCTATGTTACACACTGTACTACTTCATCCGGTGAGCACAAAACATCATATGATACAGGCGCAGGCAGGCCACCGTGTACAGCAGTGTACAGGAACTGATTGTATGTCTGTTTTTACCTTGTTTATGTAACATCCAAGCTGATTAAAAGCTCAATCCGTGATCTAAATGTTACGACGGAGTATTAGGGCCACATTGAAGAAAAATAAATAGATCAGAGATTTCGAGAATAAAGTCATAGGTTTACAAGAAAAAAAGTTGTAATATGAGAATAAAGTCAGAAGTTTACGAGAAAAAAAGTAAAATATTATGAGAATAAAGTCAGAGGTTTAAGAGAAAAAAGTCGTAGTATTATGAGAATAAAGTCAGAAGTTTATGAGAAAAAAAGTAAAATATTATGGGAATAAAGTCATAAATTTAAGAGAAAAATCGTAGTATTATGACAACACACAGACGTGATGGGGAAATTGCCTCTTTTGTGGAGGAGGAAATTACTTTTTTATATGTGTGAGTGTTTCCTCTGACCACACTTACCTTTATTCCAAGCAGCAGCCAATGAGATCAAAGCACTGCCAGACATGTCAGCACTGTGTCCGGCGTTACGACCATCACTGCCCCTGGATTGAGAACTGTGTCGGCGAGAGGAACCATCGCTGGTTTGTGCTTTACCTTGCCGTCCAGCTGCTGGTGCTGCTGTGGGGGCTGCACATCGCCTGGTGAGTACAAAACAGTCACCAAACATCTGTTGCTGGCAGGTTTCTGCTGCAAAGCCTCCACAGATCGCTTCTTTCTTGCTTTGTTTCATCAGGACGGGTTTCAGTTACGCACCCACCTGGCAGCTGTGGCTGCGTACCAACGGCATGCTGCTGGCCGTGTCCGTGCTGGTGTCTCTGCTCTCGCTGATCGTGCTGCTCCTGCTCGGCTCCCACCTCTACCTGGTTTCTCTCAACACCACCACCTGGGAGTTCATGTCGCGCCACCGCATCTCCTACCTAAAACACTGCGGCGCCGATGAAAACCCGTTCGACCGCGGCACCTTCCACAACCTGTGGGGTTTCTTCTGCGTGTGGGGCACGGTGGTGTGGGAACAGGTGTACTTCAGGGAGGGTAGCGACCAAGTCTAGAAACACATGGCTGAACAAACTCTCTGGATATTTTGGGATCAGACACATGACCACAGAGTTGGGGAGATAAACTATCTTTGTGTGCAGTTTACCTTTTTATAGATACTTGTGTTGTTGTCCCACGTTTACCTTCTGACTCTCCTCTCAGTGGCTCATCCCTGCTCTGTTGTTTACAGCCTTTCAGGTATACACTACCCAGACGGTCCCATTTTAAGGCTCTTGAGTGAACCGTGACACATTGTAAACCTGACTGATGGACTGTTGATTCATTTTGAAGTTTACTTTTATACATGTCGAATATTGCATAAACATTTGATGAACAAATAGACTTGTTTTAGATGCATGTGTAGACAATCCAGATCTGTGGTTGCTATGGTTTCACTCGCTGGATAGTCAGATTCCTGACTAACCAGTTGGACAATTGTTGAACAAATCCGTCCATTTGTTTTTAGTGTAGAAAGCATCATTCTGTTCTGTGATCATTTGCTGTAATTTGCTGTATTTATTCTGCACAGAGGTGCTACAGGGTCCACTTGCTTCAACAGTTTTTGTCTTTAAAAAAAAAAGCTGTTAGTTGAAGTGAGAGAAATTACAACCATTTTTTTTTTTTACCTCAGTTGATTTGTACGACGGAGTATAAGGGCCACATTGAGGGAAAGAAAACGGAGATTTCGAGAATATTTTCTATATTATATAAATTATTTTCTCGTAAACTTCTGACTTTATTCTCATAATATTACGATTTTTTTCTCGTAAACGTATGACTTTATTCTCGTAAAATTACGACTTTTTCTTGTAAACCGACGACTTTATTCTCGTAACATTATGACTTTATTCCAATAATACTACGGCTTTTTTTCTCGTAAACTTGACTTTATTCTCATAATATTAAAAAAAAAGATTTCTCGTAAACTTATGACTATTCTCATATTACGACTTTTTTTCTCGTAAACCGATGACTTTTTTCTCTCAAACTTATGACTTTATTCTCGAATTATCAGATTTATTTTTTTTCCTCAGTGTGTTCCTAATACTCTGTCATATGTTTGAAATATGAAGGTAGTAAAAACTGCTGCATTGTTTCTAGCATCTACTCCAACCATGAGGTACAGGATTTCAGTGGACAGCATTTCAAGCTATTTTATATTGTACATAATTTTTTAACTATTTTGAACAAGAAAATGTCTTTACATTTTTGTATGACTATTCTAACGGAGTAACTGGAGGAAGACTGTAGAACAGTAAAGCTAAGTAGAGAGTTTCGGGTGCAATACATTGTTTGGTATTTCCATTTTGAGCGTTTCCTTGTGCAATAGTAACCGTGTAAGACAGCAATAAATGTGGTGTTGAATTCAATGTACCAGCAGTAGTGTTGGACAGGTCGCCTCCAGTTGGACTGAGCCATTATCAGTGAGAGCTCTGGTTTTATACAAATTAACATTTAATCATGTCATGTACTTTTGAATTATATGCAATGTTTTTACTACTTTGAAAATGACTGTATACATCAATACATAAATGTTTCATGAAGAGTTTCCTGGTCATTAAAAGTCCAGCAGGTACACATTTATTCATTAATATTTCCTTCATGTAGTTTACACTTTACATAATGTTCTATATAAGCCTTATCTTCATGATAGTATTGTTTTAAAACAACAGTTGTATTGATTGAGAAATCTCTATGAAAGAACTTACATTAACAATTTGGCTATTTTCAGTACAGCATATAAGAGGCTAACAACAGATAGAGCTATAATGGTTATACTATATAGAAGAAGAAGCTAATATAATGTCATGTTTTGGCCTTCAGAGTCTGTTTTTTTCACTAACGTACATATTTACAATCTAGTACTTTGGACTGACGGCTGGAACAATGTCCAATTGTAAAAAATATTGCAATGGTGACATTTCATACAGTGTACACAGTAAATGTTCAGCCTTCCTATGGCTTGATGATAGAAACGGTCAGCATTAAAGCGTTCAAAATCAATTTGGCATACACAAGAAATGTTAAAAAAGTGAAGGAAGTCAGACCCAGCGAGTGTCAAAATGTGTCCGGCCGGGCTGCAGCCTGTCGTCGAGTGTCTGAGGGACTCTGTAGTGTGAACCTGGAACTGTGGGGACATGAAAAAGGCAGGACGGTAGTTTCTCAGCTTCTGTTGAATCAGAAGAGTAAAATAAAAGTAGGTATAAACAGCCTTTCACAGTGATGTGGCAGCACAGAGGGGTGAGGTGAGGAGTATCTTTGGTCAACTCATGTAAGAGAAGTCAAAATCAGCAAAGACTTCTTGTTGCTCGGCGGTGAGGACGCAGGGCGTCCGCGGGAGGGTGAGGACCGGCTTGAGGCGAGTGAACTCCTCGTCGAAGTTGCTGACGTCCTTAAGCGCTCTGATGGCCGGCATGAAGGGAGGCTTCATCTTTTTGGCCAAGAGAGCGGCCCAGTCCATTCCCTGTCGACAAGACAATGAGTTCATATGAAGAGCAGGAATCACAGAAACACAAGATTTCTATTATTGTTATCTATTCTAAAGTGGTGCATTTGAATATTTCTGCATACTGGGGTCCCTAAACAGTCTTGGAGTTACATAAAAGCTGAGACTCTTGTGGATCCAATGAACCCAACTGTATTCATGTGTGATGATGTTAATCCCCATAGTAGCCATTTCATTGTAGTGAGAGCATTTTTTTTAAACTTGACCTCACTGTATAAAATGACCTGTGGTGACCTCTAGGATAATCACAGCCTCATGAAACGTTACAGCCACAAACTAGAGACCTAGAGCATTCAGAGGATGGATGGCTTTCCTAGCTAGGTTGACAATAAGGGGGTTTCTGAGCAGTTTCCAGAGCAGTAGTGCTCGACATCCAATCGCCAAAAAATGCAATTCTTGGAGAAATCTCCAAATGTCAAAAGTTTTTTACACCAAAATCAGAGCATGGCTTTTTCTATGGTGTTCCTCAAGGTCTTGGTGTCTTAATGTGGTATTTTGAAGGGATTATTGATAATTTTTTTGTCATGAGTTGAGGCTCTTGGTGAAGAGGTTACAGTGTGAGGTGGTGAGTAGCGCCCGGCTGGATAATAACCTGAAAGAATTTGTGTCTTTTGATCTCCGAGGCGTCTTCCTCTCCTCCTCCGAGTCTCTTCTCAGGTTCCTTCTGCAGCAGCTAAAACACAGAGAGGGCAACGGAGAGGAGTCAATTACAAAACAGGAGAGGGGACACACACACACAACACCTCATATCATTCAGAGAAAGAGAGATTTAGTCATCTTTCATGAGAAAAGTCCTGGAGAGAATTCAAATCCATTTTAGGTAGGAGGCCAACCTTTTGAAGGAGGGACACAGACGCAGGAGAAAGGAAGCGAGGGTAGCGCACGTCATCGTTGACGATGCTGTCGAACACCTCTTCCTCATCATCACCTGGGAAAGGAGACTGAGAGAGGAGAGAGAGCAGTACAAACTTAATACTGTTCATATATACTGAAATACTTTTGTTGATTTATCTGATGAGCTGTTTGTTTGTTTATACTGACCTCCCCCACCATCATCTCGTAGATGAGGACCCCCAGCCCCCACCAGTCCACACTGCGGGTGTAGTTATTGTCCGTCAGCACCTCCGGGGCCAGAAACTCTGGCGTGCCGCAGAACGTCGTTGTGCGATCCCCGTGGCCCATACCTACACACAGTACAGCCATGCTCAAACATCAATACAGACAAATTACACACATGCAATAATGACAGAAAACTACTGAAATATGATGTCATCACAAGACTATGTGTTCACATTCCAAGCCATGACATGAACGCTTCTCTATCAAATAGAACATGTAGACTTATTGGGTTACACGTCATTTTACAGGTCTACAAATTTCATGGTAATTAGGTGATAATTAGCAAGTAACCTATTTTAAATTTCTTTGGAATTACTGCCAAATTACCCCAATATTTACCTCAATTTATCGAAAATTACTTTATTATAAACATTATTTAATGATTATATGCTAATTGTCTACACAAATGCAACCCAGTAGCTAAGGTAGCTTGTAAACCGATGACTTTATTCTCGTAATATTACGACTTTTTTTTTCGTTAACCGATGACTTTATTCTCATAATATTATGACTTTATTCTCATAATATTACAACTTTGTGATAGACTTTTTAATAGCAAAAAAATAATTTGTTAATTATTATCTATTCATCAGCAGACATGGAAATAAAGCATATCAATTAACTTTGTATTCTTTTCCTGGAAATGTATTAAATAAATTACCAGCTATTGGGAAATAGCATAATATAATTATTAAATAATGTTTATAATAAAGTAAGTTCAATAAATCTTGAGGTAAATATTGGGGTAATTTGGCAGTAATTCTAAAGAAATTTCAAATAAGTTACTTGCTAATTATTGCCTAATTACCATGAAATGTGCAGACCTGTAAAATGAAGTGTTGCCACTTATTGCTATGTACTGTCAGTTTACATCACATATAAGAGTTTGACTTTTACTGGAGCTTGAAAAATTATCTTACCTTCTTTGCACAAGCCAAAGTCTGCTACCCTGACATAACCATCTGCATCCATTAGCAGGTTATCCAGCTTCAGATCCCTGACAGACAGACACAAACCAAATCATGCAACATGCTCCCAACATGCAGCGAGGTGTGAAGTAATATTGTTCTTAGAGCAGATTGAGGAGGACTCACCTATAAACTATTTTGTTTTGGTGTAGGAACTCCAGGCCGAGCAACACACACGCCGAATAAAACCTTAAAACAGAGAGAGAGAGTGATGGGAATAATAGCAACGTCCTGTATATTTGCTGCATGTCAGTCATGGGACTTTATACGGAGAGTGAGGTGTGCTAACCGGGTCTGTTTCTCATTGAAGATGCTGGTGTGAATGTGAGTCATGAGGTCTCCTCCGGGGGAGTAGGCCATCACAAAGCACACGTGGTCTGCAGTCTGGAAGCAGCCATACAGGTTCACCAAGAAAGGATGGTGGGAGGTGTTGATCACTTCAAAGATCCTCTTTTCACACATGAGGCTGAACACAAACACACACATAGACATTTGTAGAGATTGTCATATTTAACTCAAAAGCAATTTTGAAGTTTTCTAGTTGAGGGATTGCTTACCTGTCGACTTCGTCACGTGTCACGATGTCTCCTTTCTTCAGGGCTTTGATGGCGTACATTTTGCTTGACTTCTTATGCTCCGCTAGCAGCACCTTGGATCAGTTACAAGGTTTGATGCATGTTAACCTTCATATCTTAAAAACATCTGCAGCTTTAATAGAGAGTACAGACGGGAGCTGACAGGAGACGAGGGAAGAGAGAGATGGGTGAAGGTTCCACCTCCAGGTCACTAGGAGACCTCATAACCTTCACCAACTGAGTACTTCTCTGGTCAAAGTGCTGCTACTGACATTTTTACAGGTAGAACAAGTTAGAGTAGATGCGTACCTTACCAAAGTGACCTCTCCCAAGAACTGAAATGCAGTTGAAGTCTTCCAACTGAAGTCCTCCGTCCCTGCAGCACGGGAGCACAAAATATTTTGCAACTGAAGAATTCCTTACCCGCTTTTTACCATTTTCTATGTTTCTGTGTTCTCTGCACTCATAACATGAAACCACACTCACAAATCTTAATAATAATTAACAAAAATGCAAAATGTCACTATGACTTACTGTGGCAATGGATGAATTGAGGGCTGTCGCTTGGGCTTTGGGCTCTTGTTCTCACCAGCATACTAGTTTTTCAGACAATAGAGATAAACTGACTCATCAACTGAATCACTCAAACAAGGACAAATGAAAGCAGAATAAAAAAAAATTGACTTGGAGAGCAACAGAAACATTAGGAAAGGAACAGAACCACTGCTCTAGATTATCTAAATTTTAATATTATACAAAGTAAATAGCCTCTGCCATTAACCCCTTGTTTTTCTGGCATTAACCATTGTATGAATATTTTTGCTGTTCAAGTATTTGTCACTGAGACAGACCATCTGACTCACTCACCAGTGGAGAGTCTTTCGTGCTCTTTTTTGAGCGATGTGGAGATCTGCCGGTTTGTTCCTCAGTAAAATCTCTGAAAAACAAGAGGGAAAGCTATGACACTGCCACTATTGTGGTTTTAGTGCTGTCTACCTTCAGTGATGTGCCTTGATTTTCTAAATTCCTTTGAGCAGTATCTAGCTCCACAACACTCAAACTCAAGTTTCTGTCTCAAAAGCACTTACATATTTACAATTACAGAGTAACATCGTCTGCCAACTTTTTATTTTTTATGAAGAAACTATCCCAAAAACAAGTACTAGTACAAACAAACAAAATAACACATACATACTAAAAATGTTTATTCCTAATTTTATGACTAGAACAACTTGACACACAGTACTGAGCAGCATCTCAAATTAATCTCAGGTTCCCAGCTTTCAGATGATGTACACCACTTCTATGTGACATCTACTGTTGACCTGCTATCTCCCCCTAAAGACCTCCTGTACCCCCATAAAAAAGACAAAAACAGGTCGATTGTGGGTCTCAGAGGGTAAATAACGCTAATTTTTATAACCTCATATATTTTTTTATTATAAACCACAGTGTCTTACTTCTCTTAACTCTGAATGCAGGTTAGTGATAATGTTTCTATGAGCCCTCCCACTGAAGTCACATCCTCTCTAGTCTCAGATATCACGAGCGGGTAGAAAAACAGCCTCGAGTCACGCCGTGCAAAGCTACGCAAAGAAGTTAATAGCTCACTTTTGTAGCAGCTCTTTCACAGACGGGACAAAGAGATGTTTCTGGGTCACAGTGTTTGAGCCTTACCGTGCAGGAGGAGTGGTGGACGACGGGAGGCCGGCGTTTGGGCCGGCTAATGGAGGGCTCATGGGCTCCATGGAGCTGCAAGAAGGATGCAGGATGCTCATCATCAAACGACCCCAAGTGGCAAAGTTCATGTTCATCTGGGCCGCACGCAGGACGTCCTTCCCTGTGAGGACAAATGGAGACAAAATAGATCAAATCTGAAGACTTTAATAAGCAAGTAGTGATTTTGGGCTATACAAATAAAATTGACTTGACATGGCAACCAGTCTTGGACACGGTGGACCCATCTGGACTAGACTTTGTTCTACTTAATTAACAAAATTGGAACTCACTACAGCGTACCCTATTCATTTTAATGTAATCATATCAGCCTGGTGGTGTTTTTGTGTGTGTATCATGTTTGTGAAGTTGTAACTCCTGCTGTTTTTGTTTTATGTATTGTCTCTTAAGGTTGTTCAAAACCTATGAAAAAATTGGTTCTGTACATAATTGGAACTGGACATATACAATATGTAATGTTGCCAGAACCGCAATAAAAAAAAGCATCTGAAGAAATAACTGACACAATGCAATATGAATAAATGTTGCTACCTTTTTCTTTAGGAAAAATTCTCCTCTGCCTCTGGAGTTTGGAGCGCCGCTCAATGACGGGATTGATAAATGTCACCTGCAAATGAATAGAGGGGATGATTAGGATTCATGTGTAGGACTGATGCAGTGTTGGTGGCTGTTTCATAGGGAAAGAAACAATTACTGAAGAAAAAAGAAGAAAAAAAGAAGAAAAAGAAAGTAAGAACCTCAATGAAGACGATGCCCTGAGGCTCCAGCTGGAGACACATGCCATGTCGGTGGTTATCCAGGAAATCCTCCAGCCGCAGGAACTTCACCCCACTTAACGCTCGCCAGTCTCTCCAGTACACAGCAATTTCCAGCTCCCTGGACTAGATCAACACACACACATTACAAATATTAATCTGTGTTTATGATCTCATTGAATATTTTATTTATTTTTTTTTCAGAAGACTGGGAGACCCGTGGGTACCCATAGAACCCATTTTCATTCACATATCTTGAGGTCAAAGGTCAAGGGACCCCTTTGAAAATGGCCTTGCCAATTCTTACTCACCCTAAAACTGAACATACTGGAGCTTCTGAAAGACGGTAAAGTCGATCAGTCTCAGAGGGTTAAAGTGTAAAGGCTCACTGTTAAACGGAGAGAATGAGAAATGGGATGTTGGATGCAAAATCAAAACCTGAGTCTTAAGCAGGGATGTTGGGCGTGTGTGGGTAAAGCCAGATTAAAGCAGATGTCAGAGGATTAGCAGTGGGATTACATGAGTAGAGTAGGAGGTTAGAAGAGTATCAGAGACGTACTTGGCCATAAGGACTCACTGGGGAACAAGATGTCAGGGCTCTATGTTATTGTTCTCGGGCTGTTGACAGATGTTCAACATGAGGGAAGATTGAGATGACATTTTGTTATAAACTATTTAGTCAAGAGGGCGAGCAACACTGAACTACACTGGTGTATCGGTACAGGCTCTCATGAAGAGGAAGACGGCCAGGGTGGGAGATGGGTGGGGGGGAATTTTATGCATTTTTGTCGTCTACTATTATGGGTTTTCAAACCATAATTACTACTGACGCATTCAGATTTATAAATGTGTATGTGCACTAGATATGTGTGTTTTCTATTTATATAAATTTTATTCAATATGTATTTTTTTTACATGTTTTTTTTTGTTTTTTTCCGAATCATTTTTCTTTATTATTTCAATCATTACTTTGAATGTATCTTATATTTTCATTTATTATTATTACTATTAATAATAATAATAATAATAATATTAATAATAATAATAATAATAATAATAATAATAATAACGAAAGATTATTATTAGTAATAATTATAATACTAATTATTATTATTATTATTATTATTATTATTAATAATAATAATAATAATTATTATTATTATTATTATTATTATTATCTTTATTATGTAGTTTAAGTATATTTGATACAAGGATAGGTTCATTATCAATAATATATCCATACCACATTTTTTTTCTATAATTATTCATTTCTTATTTTATCTTATTTCATTTTATTTTATTTTATTCTCCTGGTTTCAATATGGGTTTAAAAACCAAAAAGAAATGTTGATACACATTGGAATTGAATTGTAAAATAAGCCTATCGGCTGCCTAACATCTAATAAAGTGCATAAAGTGTTAGAAACACACTACAGACTAGGAAATGACCTTTTAGAAATTAATTTATTGTAACTCTGCTTTGACAAAGTCAAGGGACAGTGACTCAGTCAGTGAATTATGTTTGTTTTTATGTCGTTCTAAAAGCAGGTTAGCGGAGTATTCGTTTGAAAAATGCCGTTCTGGCTCAGTGGTAATGTGAGTTGCTTGTTGAAGTGAGAACCACTGACCCGTTCCAGCTCAATGTTGAAGCTCTGGCCCCAGGCCTCCTTGCCCAGCTGTCTCCAGTGTGTGTGACCCACTATCCTGTTGTCCACCTTCAGCACAGCACTTATCTCCGCTGAGACATAAAACACAAAGACACAGGAGACACTCACTAATAAAGACCAATAAAGGTTGTAACAGGCTGCGTGGATATTTTAAATACAAAACAATAAAATGTCTTAAAGCACAGTCAACTTGCAACCACAGTAATGACTGCGGCGCTAGATGACAGAACACACAAACAGTCCATCATCATACATCTATACGCAGCTGCATGATTTACATAAAGGGAAGTAAAATGGACAAACAAAAGAGTGTTGACTTACAGGAGAGTTCATCGGCCTTGGTTGTCTTGCCATTGGTACTGCGTACTGACAGGCCGGCTCTCACCTTCAGAGACTTCCCATCCGAGAGGCTTACAGGCGAGGCCGAGACGCTGGTCTCAGGACTACGGCCCGGGACGGACTCCAACAGGTCTTGGCAGCCCATCAAACATACCTCCAACCGACCTGAGGAAAAACATTTTCAATTCAGTCTTGACAAAAACACTATTTTAAATTTAATGGACAAACATTATTTTGCTTTAGGAAGAAAATATAAATGTTCTAGAAATCACAAAATGATGGAAAGTTCTCTCACATAAGTAAAAGTACCAGTACAACAATGTAAGGACAGTCTGTTAGGGTACACTTAGGGTACAATTACTATGAAATTTGTAGACCTGTACAATGAAGTGTTACCCTCTGTTACCCCAAAATCCTACTTAAAAGGTGCTCTATACGACATATAGGACTGTATATTAGTAGCAACCTGTTAGACTGGCTGGTTTGAAGAAGAAGGAAGAAGAAGAGGAAGAGGACAGAGCGGTGGATTGTTTCTTTGGTATGCCGAAGGAAGGCGAGGATCCCAACGATAGTTCCTCCTCAACGACAGCATGCTTCGGATGGTCCTCAGGCAGCTCGCTTAAACGTCTCTCCAGGGAGAGATTTAACAAATCCACCTTCTGAGACGACTCTTGCATTCGTGCCTGGGCCTGAAGGACACACAACACTCCTTAAGAGTACAGCCTGGCTCAGTATTTTAGGTTTAGTTTTATGACTGCTGTCTTGTCTTGATGTTTGTCTCTGATCTCTATCAAATCACCACATAATAACATCATTCTTCTTAGTGTAAGTCTAATGAAATGTCAATAAAAACCAGACAGAACATCAAGTACCCAGCTGGTACCAACCTCTGCAAGTACGCGACGGTCCTGGATCTTACGCCCACTCAGCTGCCTCACCACATTTTTGGCGCCCTCTGCTACGGCCGATTCAATCTTCATGTGGTGCATGAGGTCGGCAACCCGCTGCTCCAGACGACCGATCAAGTCCACGGGGTGACCTGAGAGCAGATACAGGAAGCACCACTCTTTTAACACCTTGGAATCTGAGCTAGTAAATGTTATACTAGGAAGAGACCACCTCTCCATCAATTTAATTCAGTCCAAGGGGGCTTATTTGCATGGGAAACACAGGATCCATGGTGGAGAGGAGGTTGTGTTGCTCTGACTCTATCTATTTTCCATGTTGTTAGCATTTGTCTTGTTATTGAGGGTGACTCAGTCTGTCAATATGAGACTACTGCAGTGATTCAATGACTCTCTTATATGGGTTTTGTCACAGTTGTCAGTAATGGGTATTTTATACGGTGTTGCCGTTGGGGAAGAGCTACATGCACGTGCTGTAAGATTTACCATGCGAGCCATCCCGCTCCCCGTCTCTGGCTTGATTGATTTTGATAATCTGCATGCGCAGGAGCTCAATCTTAGTGCGACTGTCCTGTAACATCTGCTGTGCTGTAGTCACCATCTTCCTGTCCTGGAAAATAAATGAGAGCTTAATGCATGTTGATCAAGGCAGACACATCCGTGATATAAAAAGTAAAGCCCCCTGATGCAAATTTGTGATTTTGGGCTATACAAATAAAATTGACTTGACTTGACTGCTGTACCTTGACTGAGCTGTTGGTGTAAGTCTGGATCATGTTCTCGGCGCCCTGTTTGACTTTGGTCTCCATGGTGAGCTGTTTCTTCAGGGTCCTGACTCGACTGGCCACCGGTGATGTGATCTCTTCCCACTGACACGACTCTGCTGATAGGTCGTCTTCCTCCTCCAAGCAGCCTACAGTAATTCCAAAGAAATTTCAAATAGGCTACTTGCTAATTTTCACCTAATTACCATGAAATTTGCAGACCTGTAAAATGAAGTGTTACCCAATGTTTTAATGTTGCAGGGTATTTACTATTTACAAATGCTGTGTTCACACTACGAGCGAAAAAAGCAACAAAACAGCCAAGCGTTGCCAGCTACACTGTCGACAAGTCGCTGTTGAAGTGTTGCTCAAGTGTTCGTTGATGTAGGTATGTCGTTAAATAGCACTGGGAACTGGCTAACGGCATTTTTTTAAATGGATCGGAACAGGGTGAAACAAAAGCATGTCACGCCATCACACAGTATCGGGCATCAGTTTGTAGTTTCATCTCACCGGCTTCCATTGAAAATGACTTGTAGCCTGTTGCTGTGTCACTCATAGTGTGAACACAACATTAGTCCACAGATGTAAATGAGTCCGGCTGCTGATTTGCATAAAAAGTGCAGCTAAACAAGACCTGGTGCCTGTTTTTTTTACCTGTGGTGCTGTCCTTCTCTGTGGCCATAGACCTGGCATTGAGCTCCTGCAGCTCCCAGTGCAACTTCTCCAGCTTGCGGCTCGAGGCTTTGAGTTGGCCCTCCACGTCGGCTGCGCTCTTGCGATTGGTGACGGCCCGCCGTAGTCTCTCGGCGGCCTCCTTGATCTTCAACTCCCGCTGGATCTCCTGCCTGAGCAGAGTACGAGCATCTTCCAAACGCTGCTGAAACTCTGGGTCCAGAATATCCTCCTCATCCAGACCCTGCAGGTTGCCACCCTGAAGGAGACACACCACAACTGCTTCAATGTCTGACAACTGTGGTTATGTATCATATATCATATTGTATATTATAACAATAGAGCTGCAATGATTAATTGATCAACTATTATCAGTCTGAGTATGTTTTTAAGAGAAAAAAAAAAGTCTAAATTCTCTGATTCCAGCTTCTTAAATGTGAATATTTTCTGGTTTATTTCCTCCTCTATGACAGTAAACTGAATATCTTTGAGTTTGGACAAAATAAGACATTTGAGGACGTCATCTTAGGCTTTGGGAAACACTGATTGACATTTTTCACTATTTTATAGACCAACAACTAATCCATTAATTGAGAAAATAATCAACCGATTAATCGACAATGAAAATAATGGTTAGTTGCAGCCCTACATAACATTTTATAATCACCCAATCTTGCAGATGCCATTAGGAGCACCGGAGGACACAGAGGCACGTGATTTTTTTCAGATTACCTGTCTCATGCACTACTGTCAGGATATAGTGACCGTTTTATAAAAATAACTTTTTGCTCCATTTCTACCTACTGCAGCTTTAAACCAAGCTGGGACAGTTATACCGTCACTGGATCACCAACACAACGCCTCCCCCTTGTGGATAAAGATCTGTTTAGCTTTCTACTACAGAAGCAACTTTGCCTTCTCTCAGTGTCAGGAAATCAGGTGCTGTGTCACGATGGGTGAAACTATTTAACATTAACAATTAAAAATCACAAATTCTGAGTCCAAAGAGACATTTTCAAATATGCGTGTAATCAGTAATATGTAAATAGACAGTTACTTAAGTTTAGCTGTATGGAATGTGCAATTAAAGATATTTAGAGATCAGTTTTGGACTTAATCTGAAACATTATACTTAGATAGCTCCAATTAAATTATGACTAATTGTGCCGAGCCTCTCTTCACATGTTCCTCTCTGGATCATCTCAGCGACTGACAACCAAAAGATCCAAAACAAATTCCTTGATGATGAGATCTTTGCATTTTATAAACCAGGTTTCCCTCGTATTTATTTATTATCAAGTACTCAAGAAAATAATCGGAGAAATGATCAATTCTCAAAATAATAGCCCTAATTGAATTCAATAACAAGACCGAATTAAGTTAGCCAACAATGAAAAGATGCTATGCAGGAACAATAAACTAATGATTTTATGATAATATTGTTGGATTTGTTTAAGATTGGATTAGATGAGCTTTAAGGTCATGCTTCAGCCCACATTTCTCATACTACTCAATGACTGGATACGAAGCCCAGATACTAACCAAACCACTAATCTACGTACACTAACTATTAGATCATCAATCCTTTATGACTAGTAACTGGCTTTGCTAAAGGCCGACCAAAAATAACAGCTGTTATTGTAGGCGGCTGGCTTTTGTGTTGGGTATTACCGGCATCTATTCATGTGTATTACGTAAGACACACCTGTCAGTCGAAACAAGTACACCTTTTTCTTTCCTAGGAAGTGTAGTCAAATCTGGGTCCTATTAAAAGACATTTTCACATCCAATGGATGGCAGTATAAATGTGTTATTTTCATCTATTCTAAAATGGTGTGTTTGAATATTTCTGCATACTGGGGTCCATAAACAGTCTTGAATTACATAAATTGGGTATCACTGTAAAGATGAGACTCTTGTGGATCCAATGAGCCCACATGTTTTCATGTGTGATGATGTTAGTCCCCATAGTAACCAATTCATTGTAGTGAGACCATTTTTTTTAAACTTGACCTCACTGTATAAAATGACCTGTGGTGACCTCTAGGATAATCACAGCCTCATGAAACTTTACAGCCACAAACTAGAGACCTAGAGCATTCAGAGGATGGATGGCTTTCCTAGGTAGATTGACAATAAGGGGGTTTCTGAGCAGTTTACACAACAGAAGTGCTCGCCGAAAAACACAATTCTTGCAGAAATCCAAAGTTTTTGATACCAAATCACAGCATGTCTTTTTCTATGGTGTTCCTCAAGGTCTTGGTGTCTTAATGTGGTATTTTGGAGGGATTATTGATAACTTTTTATCAATTCTCGAGTGAAAAAAAGGTTAAATTTAGCACCAAAACCCCAAAATTGCTGCAACAACTTATGAGACATAATAGAGCATGGGGGTGGAAATCATATTACTTCCATCATAATGTTATAAACCCTTATACAATTCATTTTAAATAATTAATTCATGTTTATTTCTTATTTATGACTAGAAGAACTTGACACACAGTGTTGAGCTGCATCTCAAATTAATCAAGTTCTCAGCTTTCAGATGATGTACACCACTTCTATGTGACATCTAATGTTGACCTGCCATCTCCCCCTAAAGACCCCCTGTACCCCCCTAAAAAAAGACAAAAACTGGTCTATTGTGGGTCTCAGGGGGGTTAAAGGAGAAGTCACTGATTTTATACATCCAGGTCAGTTTACTAGCCATGGGAAGTCCTACACAGCCCAATTTAAAAATGAGTTACTCTCTCAAAAAAGGCTGTTTCCAAAACAGTATCTCATCTTTTGTGTCACTGAATAAAAAAAATATTAATTGTGATTATAAACACAAATTAATATTAATTTGTATTATTTTTATATTATATAATATAAAAGACAAAAACAGGTCTAGTGTGGGTCTCTATTGAGGGTTAACTAACATAAGATGTCTCCTCGTCGTCTTTAACCAAGACGAAGAGACATATTCAAAGTGTAAGCTCACCTTTTATTGAAAGAAACCATTTTAGATTGCTCAAATAATATACTATATATATTCTGGGAGAAGGTTTATGTCGAGGAGGTAACAACCTGTAAAGCTATTTATGGGGCAACCACACAGACAGACACACAGAGGAACTATGAGGAAAAGCAAACAAGACAAACAGGTAAATCCAGTAGCAGGTATCACCTGTACACCTGAACTTTGGTTCATATTAATAGGTTGGTTAACTAATGTCTCCATTATAATTAAACTGATGAATTAAGACAAGCTGTGTCAACATTTACCTGTAGTGTTGAACCTGCCATGGTGGCTCACTGTCAGTTGGACAAAGCAGGTGAAACGAAACGGTTCCAGGACCAGGATCAGGACCAGACCAGGACCAGGATGGCACGACTCACAGGTATCCGAGCTAAACTGACAGCCTGACAGTCTGCTAAGCCGTTAACAGGCGCTCCAGAGAGGTGTAATCCGGATACCTGTGTTCATAATAAACAAAATCTGAGTTTGAAAAGTTTGATTTGAGTTCAACAGGTTGTCGAAGGTAAAAGTGACGTCAGTAGTAGACGGGGCGGTTTAATTGGTTAAGCATCGATATGACAGACGCGCCTCAGGAACCAATCACATTCGAGTATTCGATGCACCTGCTGAGGTAAACTGTATGATGCGTTCACGTAGCCTGGGGCCTTAATTACAATCCGGTCTCCCTACACACCTCTCAGTGAACTCTGTTTGGAGTCACACTCACAGCTCAATGAAGGGTATAAATACAGAATCAGAAATACTTTATTGATCCCAGGGGGGAAATTGAGTTCTACAATATAAATAAATAAAAATAAAGAAATCATAAGAAAATAGAGATAAGAAATATATATATATAATGTGCAAATAATAATGCTGAAAAAAAGGATCTATGCAAACAATATAAATGCATGCATTTATACAAATGCAAGAATGGTGTAAAATAAGAATATTAGTTTTATAAAAAAATTCAAGAAAAAATAAAAATAAAATATTAATATATATTTGATATATATATAAAATATTAATACCAGTTTAAATGTTCTGTATAAATAAATGCAGTTTTAATGCCAGAGTAAACCAGATTATTGTACAGCTGAATTATTGCACTAAATTATTGTACTGTTAAATCAGTATTGCACAGTTGAAGACATATATAAATATATATATATCTTCAACTGTACTTCTATATATACTATTCTATATACTACTATACTATATATATATATATATATATATATACTGTATATATAATATACGTATTATTATTTTTTCAACTGTGCAATACTGATTTAACAATAGGACACTGGAGGACACATAGGTACATGTTTTTTGTTTTTTTCAGATTAACTGTCTCATGCACTACTGCCAGGATACAACGATTTATAAAAATAACTTTTTTTTAAATCCTATTTTCTCCATTTCTACCCACTGCAGCTTTAACTTTAACATATGTCTCAAAAATATCATAAAACATTCTCATACTTATCCCGAAACAGTTGAAAATAAGTATTAGCAGTCGAGTAGATTACTAAAAAGAATGTGAGAGGACACAAAGTGAGGTATTTTGATTATATTTTTGGTTACATGTAA
The DNA here is from genome assembly GCF_015220745.1 of Sebastes umbrosus. Classification (NCBI taxonomy): domain Eukaryota; kingdom Metazoa; phylum Chordata; class Actinopteri; order Perciformes; family Sebastidae; genus Sebastes; species Sebastes umbrosus. Next base: position 5,728,787 of record NC_051287.1, on the reverse strand, counting down.
AAGAAAACATATTTGATTCCAAAAACTGATTGCTGGTCCCTTATTTGTCTTACTTGTTTTAAAGCTATGACATGACATGATTTGTAGCTCTTCCTCAACAAAGGTCATGACACTCATGACAGTTTGATATGATTATCTTCACATATCATCACATATAGTTCAACAACATATCCATCCAGGGTTGCCGTCTCCACCCTGTAACTCTATCATTCAGAGAAATGTCACTGAGCCTGCAGCTCTTTGGCCTTTTTTTCATCCAGAATGAGCGGAGTTGGCAGTGTCCTCCCTTTCAGCAGCTGCTCCAGGCCCTGGCAGAAGAAATGAGATGGAGGTTGTATTACACCTCCGTATTTAGACAAGACATTGGAGATGATGACAACAGTGGATTCATTGTCCACAAATTCATTTTAAATGCTAGCTGAGAAAACTATTTTTTTTCTTCAAGGAACAACCTGTAACTGCTCTCACCTCTCCAAAGTAGGAGACCAGCGGTGAAATCTCACATTTAGCTGGAGGATTGTCCCCTGCTGATGCACTACAGGAAAAAAAGGAGGAGAGATTCAGATCCAGTCTACGTAAATACAACACTCACAAGCCCATATGCACATTATTCAACTGTCATCAGGTCATGAAATAGGTGTTATCAGTCGTTATAGGCACCATAGATGTGGGTCAATAGGGGCCTGCTACACCTACTACGTTGTAAAAGTGAAACTTAAAAACAACACGTTATAACATGTTGTAAAACTGAATGAAACGTTGCGTTTTCAACACAATCAAAGGGGCTTCTTTAGGTTTAGGCAATAAATCTTCAACTTCTTTAAGTTTAGGTAATATAATTACAACTTCTTTAGGTTTAGGCAATAAAACTACAACTTCTTTAGGTTTAGGCAACAAAACTACAACTTATTTAGGTTTAGGCAACAAAACTACAACTTCTTTCATTTTAGGCAACAAAACAACAACTTCTTTAGGTTTAGGCAATAAAACTACAACTTCTTTAGGTTTAGGCTATAAAACTACAACTTCTTTAAGTTTAGGCAAAAAAAACCCAAAACAACTTAGATAAGTTTAGCGCAAAATACAGTGTTTTGGGTTCAAATAACTACGAACACGGGATGCAAACTCTGGTTTCCTGGTTGAAAACTCAGTTTTGTGTGTTATAGCGACTGATAACATCTATTTAATAGCCTGACAACAGTCTAATCGGCTGGCCATGACAACCAGGTCTAGGCTTCAAGTTCTGACATTATCTGTTGTATCAGGGTGTCTATATGAACATTTTCTTCTGACCTGGCCGTAGGAGGAAGGGTATTCCCACGTTCATCCAGCAGCGTGGCTCTTGCGGCTGTGACCCAGCGGCAGTGTTGAGCCAGCAAAGAGTTTCTGGCGGTGGATGGGCTGTCTGTGGCTGCTCCGTCTGCATTTTTGAGTGGGGAAAACTCATCCTCCCTCACAACCTCAAACGCAACAAAGTTCCTTCCAAGGACAAGATAGTGCATTTTTTATAATTAGCTGTAGAGACACCGTGTCATGAGTTTATGTAATTTCATGTAGAGTAAAACATCAGATGTCAGTAGCTGAAGACATAGTATAATAATCAACAATACCTTGAGAATGGAAAGACATCAAAAACAAATTTCTCCATCTTTATGCCATTGGGTTTGGTGGGCTTGACTTGATTGCCACATGTGTCCACAAAGGGAACTTTCTTGAGTGCGACGTGTTGTTTCAGTTGGCTTTCAAATGTCCTGTAAGATGAAAAAACATTACTCAAACAAGAGGAAATTTGTATTTATAGGGGACTATTTTCAGCTATGGAAGGCTCTTACTTTGCTACATCCTGCAGGAAAGCCCTGGTGAAGAAGTGAATGCAGATGTTTCCAGCACTGTACACCAACTCCCCTCCAGGTCCTCGGAGCTCAGCCGTCTCTGGTTGGATCTCGCTGTACTCCACCACCTGCGTGACGCCTCGCACCCTGCAAACCACTCCCACTGGCTCAGCAGGGTATGCCTTCTCCACCACCTGGACACATGATGGAGATGAGAGGCCAGACGGAAACAGGAGTCACAGTTTGGACTTTTTCTCATTCCAGATTTTTATTTAATTTCATTCCACCCTTGATTAAAGGGGACATATGCTCATTTTTAGGTTCATACTTGTATTTTGTGTTTCTATTAGAACATGTTTACATACTTTAATGTTAAAAAAAAACGTTATTTTCCTCATGTTGTCTGTCTGAATATACCTGTATTCACCCTCTGTCTGAAACGCTCCGTTTTAGTACATTTCAATGGAATTGGAATTGGAAATGGAACAGAATTGCGTTGCTAGGCAACAGCTTGGGTCCATGTTTACTTCCTGTCAGCTGATCTCATTCACATACACTGCAACAGGAAATAAACTGGGACCCATTTAGAATGTTTACTGTACGTTTAAAACTTTAAAATGGTCTAAATATTGTAGATTTGTGACATCAAAAATGGACAGAAATCCTGACGGCTTGTTTCAAAAGCTCAGTTTCTGAATACGGGCTGTGTGTATTTCTCTGTGGATTAAGCGTTTCGATCCTCTCACAGTATTTATATAGAACTTAAACCTGCTTTATAATATAAAAGCCATGGAAATGTCACTTTTTACAATATGGGACCTTTAAATTCTTCAAAAAGATGTGTTTTGTGTTCCATCTATCCGTTTTCGGCCGCTTATTGTGGGTTGCGGCGGCAACAGCCTAAGCATGCACATCAATATTCTCATCTAGCTCTCAGAAAGAAAACAAATAAGCATATTCCCAAATTATTGAGCTATTCCTTTCTATCTACTGTGTGATATTACTCTACCTTGGCTCCGCAATCAGCCCCTTTGCTCACACAGAACCCAATAAACACAGGGTCTGCCATTTTGACCAGGATGTTGTCCACACAGTACACATGCAGGTACTCCACTCCCCTCTTCGTCATGTCCTCCAGCACCTTGTTGTCCACCAACGCCTGGTACAGACCACCGTTCCCATCTGGCAGAGAGAGGAGAGGCTTTGAAACATTATGGCGCATTACCTCAAACTATCCTGAACACACAAATCAGTGGCAATAGGTGAGGGATTTTACTGAGTGTCTGGATCTTCTGTAGAAGGTGATGTATACATACCTGGAGCCATAGCTATCTTCCCTTTCCCCTGCAGGATGACCTTTCCATCAAATGTCACTGCTGGGATCATCCTTTGCTCAAACATAACAATGTTTGATCGCTCCAGACCAAAGTAGTTGTTCTCCTTGAAGAACTTCTCCGTGGGAGCCAGAGTGAACTCACTGGTCATTATGTACCTGAAGAGTTGCAATAGTACAGACAGGTTTACATTTTTACTCTCTTTAATCTTGGTGACATTACTTATCTAAATTTCTAATCTCCAAATTTAATCACAGCGCCAAAAAACAGTCATTTATTTTTACTTAAAGCAGCTATAATCAATATTTTTTTTTAAAAAGTAAAAAGTAAAAATCTGATCCTCTCTCTAGGTTCCATGGTGGAGAGGAGGTCGTGTTGCTCTGGCTCTATCTAGTTTGGCGTGGAGAGGAGGTTGTGTTGCTCCGCTCTATCTGTTTTGGCGTGGAGAGGAGGTTGTGTTTCTCTGACTCTATCTATTTGGCGTGGAGAGGAGGTTGTGTTGCTCTGGCTCTATCTGTTTTTGGTGTGGAAAGGAGGTTGTGTTGCTCCGGCTCTATCTGTTTTGGCGTGGGGAGGAGGTCTTGTTGCTCTGGCTCTATCTATTTTGATGTGGAGAGGAGGTTGTGTTGTTCTGGCTCTATCTGTTTTGGTGTGGAGAGGAGGTTGTGTTGCTCTGGCTCTATCTGTTTTGGTGTGGAGAGGAGGTCGGGTTGCTCTGGCTCTATCTATTTGGCGTGGAGAGGAGGTTGTGTTGCTCTGGCTCTATCTGTTTTTGGTGTGGAAAGGAGGTTGTGTTGCTCCGGCTCTATCTGTTTTGGCGTGGGGAGGAGGTCTTGTTGCTCTGGCTCTATCTATTTTGACGTGGAGAGGAGGTTGTGTTGTTCTGGCTCTATCTGTTTTGGTGTGGAGAGGAGGTTGTGTTGCTCTGGCTCTGTCTGTTTTGGTGTGGAGAGGAGGTCGGGTTGCTCTGGCTCTATCTATTTGGCATCGAGAGGATGTCGTGTTGCTCCGGCTCTATCTGTTTTGGTGTGGAGAGGAGGTCGTGTTGCTCTGGCTCTATCTGTTTTGGTGTGGAGAGGAGGTCGGGTTGCTCTGGCTCTATCTATTTGGCGTCGAGAGGATGTTGTGTTGCTCCGGCTCTATCTGTTTTGGTGTGGAGAGGAGGTCGTGTTGCTCTGGCTCTATCTATTTGGCGTCGAGAGGATGTCGTGTTGCTCTGGCTCTATCTATTTGACGTGGAGAGGAGGTTGTGTTGCTCTGGCTCTATCTGTAGTGCATAAGCCTTCACATAATCAGAGTAGTGGAGGAAGATACATCATATAATCTTACCATGCGACGGTGCATTTTGAGCCATACTTTCTGTCGGCCAGCTCCTGGATTTTGTGAATGCGCTCCGCCTGGATTTGATACAAGGTTTTGCCGCTCGGTAGCCCAACATTGTACATCCCTTTGGGATACTGAACACCAAGACGGGTCCCCTGACCGCCGGCCAAGAGCAGGACCCCGACTCGATTCTCTGAGATTTGCAACAGCCCTGTCAAAACAGAGTGGTAACATGAGCAAGGCCTTTAACTTCACATACATAGCACACATCACCTTTTATCATACTGTATAAGTGAAAGCTTTCATAAAACTTTACAAGCTGGCATATAACCGTTAACTTGTTACTGCTTTCATAATCAGGGCTGCCTAGTTTGACCGTTTAATCAGAGTTCACGAGTGATTGACTCATGGCTCTCATAGACGGAAGCTGGACGGCAGACTCCAGATCAGCTCTTACTGCTGTAAAAAGTACATTACAGTATTTTCCTCTAAGTACAATACTTGAGTAAATGCACTTTGTTACTTTCCACTAGTGCAGTCAGTGAGTGATACTGCAGCAGCTAAATATGTCACATCTATAGGTGCATTATAGTAACTCTACTTTCACTTTTTCTAATACTCTCAGCAGATTTACTGTAAAACATTCACCTTCATTCTCCCACAGTTCCAGAGATTCTTTGTCACTCTTCCTCACACTGCCGATGGACTGAGGAGGGACCGGTTCTATGTGCTGGTCCAGACCTGCAGAAGGGGAGGCTGCAGCCCTCTTGGCCCCCTCACAGTGACCCTTCAGTCCCTTCAGATCCAGCTGAGACAGCTCCTGGAGGAAACTGTCTCTCTCTGCCTCACACAGCTCCGGCCAGAACTGCAGGACGTGAGACTGTCCTGCAGTCTCTAAACTCTGCTGCAGCTGCTCCAAGGAAAGCATCCTGTGGGTCTCGGTAAAAAAGCAAAACTAAAGTACAGACATGCAACTTCCCTGTTTCTCTCTCTGCAGCAGCAGTAGAGTCACAGGTTAGTTTGTAGGAACTGAGTGAACTCGTGACTGCAGCTCTCAGGTCCAGAACCCGGTAGATAAACAACAGGATATACTGCTGCGGTCCAGTGAAAGGGCGTCTTTATGCTGCTTTCAGGGCTACAGGAGTCCAAACATGGCTGAAATAGCTTTCTATAAACCGACGTGTGGACGACTTCCTCTCAGTCAGCAGAGAGCCACGAGACCAGACCAGACTAGACAAGACCAGAGGGCTACAGGAGAAACTGTGCTGACTCTGCGTCTTATCAGCTGACTGGAGCCCACAGATAGAAAAATGTTTGATACCCATCCGGTAGCCTATATTGAAAAAAAAAAAATCTATAAAAAAATAATCTATATATATAAATAATATTTGTAATTATATACAGCTATATATATATAAAATAAAAATATCATTATATATATTTTTTAGATAATATATATATATTTATTAATAAAAGATATAATACAATATATATAATAAATAAAAAACATTATATATATGTACAATAAATATAAAATAATATAAAGATATATAATAAGTAAAATATATAATATATAAATATATATATATATAATAGAAAATATAATAAATATATTTTCTATTTATTTTATATATATTTATACATCATATTTTTTACTTATTATACTATTATTATATTATTACTTATTATATTATATATATGTGTATATATATACACAAAATATCATAAATATATATATTTTCTATTTATTATATATATATTTATATATTATATTTTTTACTTACTATATATATATTTATAATATTTTATATTTATTGTATACATATTTATATATTATATTTTGTATTTATTATATTTTGTATTTGTATATATTATCTAAAAAAATATATATACATATTTTAATTTTACATATATATATTTTAATTATATATATATTATTTTTATTATATATATGTATTTATTTTATTGTATGTATATATTATTTTATTAAATATATATATATATATATTTTTAATTTTATAAATACACACATACATTTATCTGATAGCTTTAGTTAGTTTCAGATTAAGATTGATTAATGATATTGATATAATATCAGAGTGAGGGGTCAGTTACACAGACACAGTAACTAGCATAAAAACACACTTTATTTTTTAAAATGTCTTTAATGAAATAAAAATGCTATCCAGCAAATGAATGATGACAAAACATTTCATAATAATGTCCCGGGTTTGAATTATTCCTTCAATTATTTCACAAAATGTTGGTTCATTTAAATATTTCACACCATTTATTCATAAAAATTGTTTGATTGAGTAATGAACACTTTGAGGCTTTGAATGAAATGCTTCTATCGCTCTAAAACCAACCTGTTCTTTGCCTCAGGTTTTCACCAAGACCACAGATTTCTCAAAAATCAAAGACACCTGATTATTATTTATTCAGCACAACCAATAGATCACACATTCAGTCATGAGTCCCTTTGCTGCCAAAATAAATACATAAATACATCAATAATAATAATAATAATAATAATAAACAGGAATTAAAGCAGAATACCTTAAAGTGCATCCAGTGTTCCACAGACTCCACCTCTTATAATAATCAAGCACATGTATGTGAGAGAGGCACTCATGGGAATCTGTGTCTCATTTGACACAGGCATCAGTCAGTGCTGCCTCTGCTTGGATGTCCTGCCACGTGACTTAAAGCACTATTTATTGACATCGTACACAAATGAAGATGTCTTTAGCCGACAAGCCAGTGAAACTTTCCTTAGAGATCCAGCTAATAATCTCCTGATGGCTCATGTTAAACCTGTGGAAAGGGAAACTGTTTTAAAGGTGAACATATGATGACGGGAATTAAGGAGGAATGGAGGTGTATCCCAGAGAGGCATCTGTGAAGCTTCTGTACACAGTTTTAGGAGGGACACTAACCTCAAAACATTATACTGTCATTACTGAAAAGATAAAAGCACTGATACTGGTCATGGACACTGACAGGACGTGCTCTGTCAACTTAAGCTGCAACACTATTTATAGGATCGGATATTTCCTACTTGACAACACTGCCTCAGTGAAACGTCACTGTTAAAGGTGCTAAATGCACGAGTGGGAGCATTTCTATTGCCTCCACACGGCTCTCAACTTGGCGACAGCTGAGCAGGCGGCTCATAGTTAAAGGTGCTAACAGTGGAAACAATGCTGTTGGTCAAGACGGCGTTATTGGCTGTAACCGTCATTTGAGAGCAGTGCAGAGCGGTGGCCGTGAGCTAGCTAGGGAGCACGCGGGTAGACATTATTCCTCTATATCTTTATATAGACAATAGTTATTGATGATATATTAATGCTGTGATATCATAGACTCAGGTAGACATTACTCCTCTATATCTTTATCTATTACACGGCTTTGTTGAATACTCGATTCCGATTGGCCAATCACAGCGTTCTACGGTCTGTTATTTCTTTATAGCAGACCATTGCTATGTATAACAGACCGTTGCTATGTATAACAGACCATGTATAGCGGGCCGTTGCTATGTATAACAGGCCGTTGCTATGTATAGCAGGCCGTTGCTATGTATAGCAGGCCGTTGCCATGTATAGCAGGCCGTTGCCATGTATAGCAGACCGTTGCTTTGTATAGCAGGCCGTTGCTATGTATAGCAGGCCGTTGCCATGTATAGCAGGCCGTTGCCATGTATAACAGGCCGTTGCTATGTATAACAGACCGTTGCTATGGGCGCAGCTCGGATGTCGGACTCTGGCGGACCGTTTTTGTGTCAAATTATTGATTTTAAGTAAGTAGCTGTGTAATAAGCGGGATAATGTGCAGCTAGTGGGTCATTGTTGTGAAAGAAACCCCAAACTGCTTTGCGGCGTCATCGCCCTGTCGGGGTTTCTTTCACAACAATAACCAGCTCGCTGTACGTTATCCCTTACATAGACAATAGCTGTTGATGATATATATTAATGCTGTGATATCATAGACTCAGTCAGACATTACTCCTCTATATCTTTATATAGACAATAGTTGTTGATGATATAATCTGATATCATAAAGAACCTTTTAACACAAAGTAAAGTTTAATCACATCATCAGGAGACACCTTTGTTGTTTCATGCTTGTGATCACAAGCGAATGTCTCTAAAAGCAGCGAATCTTGCAAAACAAAAAGGAAATTCACGGTCTCGATGAAATCATTTGTGTGCATGAATTACTAACGCCTTATGACTTAACCTATATAGCTACTGTGCATTTTTCATTAAGCAGCCACTTTGTGGCTTTGTTTGGGCGGCGAGAGAGCAAGAGACAGATCTTGAAAGCCGAAGCGATATTAAATCGAGAGCATTAATTAGGTTTGTGATCTGCCCTAGCAAAGCCCTTTAAGACAAACATTCTTCCTTTACACAGACCAGCAGGACTGCTCCTGCCACATCATAGTAAAATACTTAAATTAATTCAATGTAAACACTTGTCTTGTCTTAACCCAAGATTAGCACTCCTGGATTGCTTTAAGACATATTTAAATAAGGGCAACTAACAGAAGTTGCTTCAGTTAAGCTTTCCTCCATCTGGAAAGTCTCCATCAGTCTCTCAATTCCTCTTCATTCACATCATCTCATGTTTATCCTTTACACCCTGGAATTTCAATATGTTGAATGTCAGCTGCTTGCTTCTTAGAGCAGTAAATCTTCAGCTCAAAAGAAAAGCAAAAAAACCCTGCTTGACCTCCTCACTTTGACGTGACCCCCAGCGTGATCTTGAGGTGCTCGTAGACCACGTAGCTGATGCTGACGGATGGAATGACCTTCATGAAGTTGGGTGCCAGGCCTCGGTAGAGTCCCAGTGGCCCCTCGGTCCTAATAATGTGTCTGAACAGGGTCGACATGGTCATTTGAGGGCCCCCTTCCAGGGTAGCTGAGGAACACAGAGGAAGACAGGCTCATCAGCACACACAAAGCTACTCGCTTGTTGACTTCTGAAGTGCCAGACACATGAATCTAAACATATGAACAAGTCCATGAACATTATCCATCCATGGTCAGCTCCATCCGGGTCGTTTGAATGCATTTAACATAAATGTCAGTATATGTGTGCTCTACAGTTGTAGCGTCGGACGATTTGACCACAGCGATGGGAGTGGCGGCTGGCTTGACCGCACGTTACCGCGATACGATAACGTTTCCTGTCCAAGACAGAGTTAGCATGCAGCTTTAGCCATGATGTGTAGCTCTGCTTTTCCTGGCAATGTGTGAAACTCAAAGTGTTTCCATCCTTTACTATGATGTGTAGTGTTTACCACGTTGGATTTAAAATGTGAGGGTGCAGGTCGTATCCAAACGGACCCTCCGCCGTTTTCTACTTTTTCGTTTAGGCTCGCGGCGCCCGGCTGGTTTGTTTTGGTTGACGGATAAAGAACGGATCTGACGTCTGTTACTCAGACTACGACAATGAAAGGGGTAACTTTCTTCTTCCTCCGTATAGACTCAAATGAAGCAAATATATTGATTCTGGCATTAAAAAATCTATTTCAAAATCATGAGAAATAAAATAAAAATCGCGATACATAGGTGAATCGATTTTTTTTCCCACCGCTAGTGTACAGTGCAGTAGAGTTCTGCAGTGACTGACCTTGTGCCTGCATTCGAGTCCTGACCAGGGCCAGTGGGTAACTGGACAGCTGGCCACACGTGCTGGAAGTGGTGCCACAAGCCAGGAGCACAAACACTCCCGGATCAGCGCTGTCCGTGGCGTAGCGCTGCAGCCAGTAATTCTTCAGAGTCTGACAGAGGAGAGCAGAACAAAGGTGTCAGATCGAACTAAAAGAACAATAAACAAAAAGTTATCCCTCGACAACAAGCACACACCTCATAGATAGCCAGGTCAATGCCAGCGTAGGGGATGATGCCCAGCATGTTGGGGACATAGCCCTTGTAGAAAGCAGCCAAACCCTCCTTCTTACAGATATGTTTAGCACAATCCAAGATGCCCGAGTACTGGCCGGTCTTCCTCAGGGCTAACCTCGTCTTCAACACCTGAGAGGACAGAGAGTGACGTCAGGCCTTCTGACAGGTGAAGGAAACCACCACTTGGTTGTCCAAGAGTTGTAGAAAATCTTTCACACTTTACCAAACATAGACTAACATATATATATGCCGTGCATTATCTTTTATATTACAATACTTTGTGAGTTATGAACCTCATTTACATGAAGGACTTGCTCACACTTTGTGCATAACTGGAGGTCTGTGAGTCTGCGTGTGAAGATCTGATTTCCTCCAGATAAGAGGGCACAGTACAGTTTCACATGATGGGGTCAAAGCTAAAAGTTAAAATGGGCAGTCAGTCACAGGGCGGAAAGAATCCACTCGGATATTTCTGCATACAAACATAATGAGTCATGAGTTGCTAAATAACATTTGCAGAATTGAACACAATCCTTTTTTTTAAGAGGTCTTGCTTGAAATTTTGTTTTATGCTGTCTGTGTTCACTGGTCTCTCTCACCTCCATGGGGTAGATGCTGCTCTGAGCGATCGCTCCGGCTAGAGAGCCCGCCACCAGTCTCTCTGAGATACCCAGCGTCTCCTGGTTACTTCCCATTAATCGTTTAATCTGACAGAGAGGATGTCTTTTGTTATGCAACAACACAAAAATGTGACTGAAATAAAGGGCTTATTGGCGTCAGAGCTGTATTGGTGCCTACCTGTTCGTAGGCCATGAACTTAATAGCAGACTCCGGGCCAATTTTGATGACATTGATGCCGTTGCCTCGCCACAGTGACCTCACACCGCCCTCTCGGATCATCTGGAGAAAGCCTCCAGTGATATGCATGTTGTTGCTCTTAGAGGCGTGAACCTGGGGAGGACAAACAGAACAGGACAAACACAAACAGTCAGCACGTAGTCTTCTCTTTGTCTAGAATGAGTATGTCCCTCTCTGAGAGTACTCCCTAACTCATCAGCTATGTGTTGTGCATTACCTGCATGAGTACTTTGAGCCTGTCCAGTGGCGCTGTGCATGTTCGAGACACAGCACCAGCTCCTCCTCCAGCCACTAGGTGTCGCCACCACATTCCTGTTTGCTTCTCTTCTGCTGTGAACTCATCAGGCACCAACAAACTCTCCCCAACATCAAATATCTGAGGAGGAAGCAGAGGGTTTCAGCCACTGATCCTCAGTAAACAGTTGTTTTAGATAAGAGTTAGTGACAGGAAATACCAGATCAGGGTACAACACAAATCATCCGTGCTTTGAACAGAGAGGGGGAGCGTACTGTGGAATGTTTCCAGTAGAGGATGATCTCAGGAATGTTGCCTGCTGGATGCAGGAGGTGGTAATCCCGCCACTCATTCCAGTCAATCGTCATTGTGCCGTTTTTATCCATACTGCGGATGCAAAATAAACAGCGGATACAGACTGTTATAAATGCAACAGTTTTAGTCAGTAAACAGAACAAGCTATCTGCTATCTGCATGCACGGTTACTTCTCAACAATGGTAACACTTGTTCTCATGGCTTCCTTTATGAGTTCATTCTGTGGTAGCAGGATGCTTTACTTGAGCACTCTGTGCCACAACTGATTCAACCACATCATCACAACATTTCTTTGTTTTGCTAATGTGATATTTGTTGCGTCTTTCATCTGAAATCACTGAAAAAAATATCGAACTGAATTAGATAGACTGAAGTGGTGATCAGTTTAGCACTGGCTTGAGCAAGCAGACTATAGAAGCTACTACTTACTACAAGATAGGGGCCCAGACATGACCCCTCCTTATTCTGAGACCAGCCAGAGAAAAGAGACAGACAAGCAGACAGACAGACAGACAGATGGTTAGAGGAACTAGACAAGGTTCACTGAGCCATAACAACATGAGCCAGTTGATGCTGATATTTTGAACAACGAGAGATATTTCACATGAGTAGTGAGTGACAGGCACCATGGTTGAGACCTTTTCAGACATGGAACATGGACCATTGCTTGCTTCAAGGATCTGTTTATGTGATTATGTAAATTATGTTCTTCCATTTTATCAGATAGGGCAGCACAGTTTGGGAAAGAGCCACAATGCTTGCATGATATTTGGCACCTGGTGTGTGTGAGAGGGACTGGTTGAAAAGTAAGGATTGTAATGGCAATTTTCATATCTGCAGTTTAACACTGTACCTTTAGATAATCTCAGGGCCTCACATGTTCAACTTCGTCACCATAGGACAGTGACCTGACATTTTAGTTCTCTGTAACTGCAAACAACAGATTGCTGAAATACTTGTTATGTCTTGTGATGCTCTGTTGTCTGCTGTGTGCTGACGCATTGATACACTTTCTATCCTTCTCTTCTTTTCTTCTTTGCACTTATCTTCATGTTATGCTTTAAATGTATAAATACTGACTACTCTTTGTATTCGGGGCTCACTTGCCACAGTCCACAACAGGTGGCTGTGCTCGTGAGTCCATCTGCAGTCCATCTGCAGATGTTTTAGTTATTAATGTATCCCTTTTTATTAAATTCACTGAAAGACAAGTTGTTACGTTGGTTTGTGTCTTGTTTTAACAGAAACTGCCACCACAGGATATTAAGGAAGAATAGTGTTCTTCAATAAAAAGAGGGGAGACATCACAGAAACACACAAACAGGGACTGAACAGGTTTGTGAATCCATTAAGTGTATCAGAGACTGTGGATCACATTATCACTCTCACCTTTTGAGAATCTTCTCAGACTGTTCCTCAGAGATCTTCACCCCCAGGTCGCGCAGAGACTGCATGATCTCTTGCGAGTCGATCCGGCCTACACCACAGGAAATAATTTGGTATTCATTAAAGCTTCAGTAGGCAACAATTTTCTTTCCAAAATAACCTTTCAGCATATTGTAATTCAAGTGTTCTGAGAGATAATTAGATTGAATTAAAAGTCACCGATTGTAACACGATTCCTTTACCATCATTCTTCTTGTCCAGACTCTTGAAGACCAGCCGCAGTTTCTTCTCGTGGTCTCTGAGGTAATGAACAAACTCCTCAAAATCCAACTGTCCATCCAGGTCTTTGTCTCCTGCTTTCACTATTTTCTGTAAGGAGAGAAGAGACAGGAGAAAACTCAATTCTCAGCTCAGTTTTGTATTCAAGTGATGTCAAGACGTTTCACTAAGCACGATGCATTAGCTGCATACACAGTAACATTATCTGTAAAAGTTGAACTACTTCACTGCCGTTATTAAAGACAGTCATATGTGGTAAGAGTGATGTGACAAACAGTACGTCAGAGCGTGGAGGAAGCTTCCTCCGTCTCCTGCCATCTGTGCACTGTTGACTCGGCCTGCAGTTTAGACCACTTTACAGCCATCACACATATCAGGTTATTAGTAATCTCAGACAGTCCCCGGCACTTTCTGCCAATATAGCCTGCCAAGTCAACTGGAAAGAGTTCTACGAGGAATTAGAGTTAGCTGGAGCATGAATATACACTTACCGGCAGGAAATGGCTACCTTAAGGGAAGGAATAGCTCAACCATGTGCACCACTGGACTCACAAGATGGAGACCAGTCCATAGGCCACTGATTGAGGAACCATTTCACTGAAAAACAACTACCTCAAGGATCATAGCAGCAGTTTTGCACGCTTTTGCCCTTTACATCTGCTTTTAGAGTTACAATATGTTATCAGAGCACTGATCTATATCACTGAAAACTGAATAGCTTTGGGTATGAAGACAATGGAGTATTGTCTCAAAAAAGTTCAAAATGCAAGTCTTCCTCAAAAATAATCCAAAGCACACTGTAGTGTTTGAACAATGCCTTTATTTTACATGGCAATAATTGTTTAAAATGACCAACGCGTTGCGACCAACATAGATCTTCATTAGGGGGGACATCCCAAGTCCCTTAACTGCATCCACATTTCCCTCACTTGCATCTTTCCCTTGTGTCTTGCATGGAGAGATGCAAGGAAACCATGCAAGGAGAGAGGAAACGAGGAAATATGTTTTCAAAGAAATGTGACGTCTTTTCCTCTGAAGCGTCACGTGAAGCGACATCTGTCTCTGATGACAGCAGCAGCTGATCACAGCTGGATCAGCTGTCAGTCGGCTTTAACAGCTATAGAGACTACTGATGGAGTTTGTGTCTGAACTGTACTACTAATAGTAATAAAGACACACAGTTATCACTGACTGTTTAACAAACACCTGCACATGACTAACCTCCTCGGGAGGTGGTCCTAGTACGGTTCGCTTCAAGTCAGCGTTGCAGTTCGTTTAACCTGTGCATTGTGAACACAACATGCTCCAGGTTTGCTTTGCCATTTCCCTTTGTATTTTAGCCCTTCAGGCTTGCCGTTAGGGGTGGCCCGTTTTTTTCAGCTACTGATCGTTATCGGCCAATATTCAGTCAAAATATGCAATTGGGAGATCGGCATTAATGGTTTCTAGTCATCAATGCTACGTTGTGCTATGGTTTTTGGCAAGAAACTTGAATAAATATAGTTGTTTGAAGATGTTTTCACAGCAATATAAAATAGATACTGATAATTGAGAAAAAGCAGAGAATCCTGTGACACAAGAGACACAGTATTCTGTGTGCCAACCCTAAAAATATAATTGAAGGGGAAAGCATTGACCAGCAGTGATGCAGGAAGGAACTACAGTGTGAACAGAAGGAGGACTGAGGCCCCATCAGAGCTGAGGTGGACCAGAAACAGAACCGAGTCCTCTTTCAAATGAACTAACAATGTGAACGCAAAAAGAACTGAGTCCCTTTTATGTCTGTCCCCTTTTTGGTCCACTTTAAGAGGACTGACAGTAGTGCTTCAAAGCAATTAGGACCATGAATGTCTGTACCAAATGTTGTGCCAACCCATCCAGTAGCTGGTGAGATATTTTACAGGACAATTTAAAACTCTGACCTGATGGTGGTGCTGGATTAAAAAAAGTCAGGGGTCCAGCCAACTGCTTTGTCCTACCTGTTGAAGATCCGTAGTTGGTGCCATCATGATTAATACTGTGCTCTTCTTTGGAGTAACATTACTAGTGCTGATTTGGTTACTGTCAGAGGAGTGTGCAGTATTTTCCTGCAGCTCTGTGCAGTTCCCAGCAGCCTCTGTCTCTTCCTCCCCCGGAGTTTCAGCAGGCATACACTGCGTCTTGCTAAAAAGACTCCGGCACAGGAAAGTCAGCATGCCCTTTATCATCCTGGGAGTTTCGGTGTCGACACTTAACTGTGTCTGTTGGCTGAAAGCAAAGAATTGAACTAGCAGAACAAGTGTAGAAAGGTCAGCTGAGGACAGTAAAGAGGGCTCCTCCACTTTCTTCCACGTCACTGCTCCAGCTCAGTGTCTCATCTTCTTGCTGGATCTTTTTCTCATTAAAATCACTCAGTGGAAAAGACGTCCAGGCTCAGGTCCAGCAAGATAAAAACTAAACGCTAAATCTAACTCTTGCCATATCATATATAATTATAACTGATGCATGATCCATTTATCAAACCTAGAACTTCACACTCTAAGTTCCTCATGTTGAGAGTTATTAAATGATGAGAGCAGCAGGATTTGCCACTTAGCCGGCTTCGGTATCAGCAGCCAGAGATATGCAGCAAAGTCTCCAGAAACCTGCATCCTCACTGCAGCTGAGCCGGACCAATCGCAGCAGCCCATACTAGCAGGTTCCACTGTCGAGCTATGGAACGAGCCCCTCAGCCAATGGAGGACAAGATAGCGACATGGAATTTAATTTATGCCTTCAGTCATCAGCTAGAGTAGAAGGAGGGGGCAGGGTGAAGAGCAGGGTTTCCCCTCAGTCGCACCTCCCTCACAGAAGAAAATCTGCTGAGTGATGCCTCCCTCCTCCCTCCCTCCTCATCCTCATGAGTCACTGCAAGCACCCCGTCAGCATCCAGCAGGCGATCCCATCAACCCAAAAACCGAGCTCCACTCCGCTGCATTTTAATTCTCAACACATCCTGGGTTCCTCCGGCTGTACGGTCTTCATAAAATGCTCAGGACTTCAAGCTGCTTTCCGCAGACCTGTTTCACTGACTGCACTGCCTGCAGAGTACATTGATCCCAGTGTAATTGATTATTGACAGAAACAGGAACTCTCTTAATTATGGTATGTCCACCATAAAACCTGCAAGTCCCTACTCCCAAATACGGTAACAAGTCTCTCCCCACCACCATGAGGGACATTCACATTTCAGCAATGAAAGTCTCTACTTATCAAATAAGGCTGGGATTATTACTTTTTCTCTTATTATTATTAACTAATCCTACGAAAAGACCAAAACCAACAATGTGTTAGTCCATCTGTCAAGACTTTCTGTCTTCCCATCCCTGTCTGTGGCTCTCAGCCATGGATGTATTAAGAGAACTGGATACAGCGTTGGAGGCGGGGCCCCGTTCATTCCTATGAAAGTTGCTCAGTGGCGCATGAAGCCAAAATGACTCGACTTCCGACTGGAAAAGTACTTGGATCTTCAGACGATCTTTTGCATTCATTGGGCCCGAGGAAACACACAGCTCTTCTGCAGTCGTCCATTTATCAGTACAGTACATCATCTATCTTGGTTTCATCAGGGTGGACCCTCACGTAACGTTAGACAAGATGCGTGTTTTACGGGAGAAGAGTTTTACTGACATGTATGCATATGTAAAGTATTTAGTATGCATTAGAACCTGCTACACCGTAAAGACACAAAAGGCTATATCCTAGACATCTACAGACACCTTTCACTTTGCTAACAACCATAGTTTGAATTGAGACGTCTAGATGTCTTTTGGCTTCCAAATTATTGCTCGCTAGATTACTTACATATGAAAATAAAGAAAATGATTTTCATTTTTATGAAAAATATTTGCGTTTTGTTAAATTGTAGTTGTCCATTTAGAATTTTTGTTGGAACTTTCCCTGCTGTTGTGTTGTTCTTTATTGTCTCTTGTGTGATTGTCCCTACTTACTGTTACTTATCTATCTTTGTTGAATTAACTCCTCGGAGATCAGCGATCCCAACCGACTTTACTGTCTTTCAGAGGCTGTAGCAGGTTTAGTTTTAGAGCTAGAGGAACTACCTAATAAATCCATTGGTACCAACCATGTCATGGTAGCTTGTCGGGAAGGAAGCTAAATAACACTCCAAAGTTGGGCTACATTTTGGCGAGAAAAAACTGGCATGGCCATTTTCAAAGGGGTCCGTTAACCTCTGACCTGAAGATATGTGAATGAAAATAGGTTCTATGGGTACCCACGAGTCTCCCCTTTACAGACATGCCCCACTTTATGATGATCACATGCAGTTTTTTGCATGTAGTAAAAATGTGTTATTTCCACCTATACTAAAGAGGTGTATTTGAATATTTCTGCATACTGGGGTCACTAAACAGTCTTGAATTACATAAATTGGGTATCACTGTAAAGCTGAGACTCTTGTGGATCCAATGAGCCCAGCTGTATTAACGTGTGATGATGTTAGTCCCCATAATATAATAATCACAGCCTCATTAAACTTTACAGCCACAAACTACAGACCTAGAGCATTCAGAGGATGGATGGCTTTCCTAGCTAGATTGACAATAACGGGGATTAAAAAAAGAAGGTCTCAGGGGGTTAATAGCACCCAACAGATGTCTGTACCTTGTCTTTCTCCCTACAAGTATCGTTGTCTTTTCTTACATAATTATCAGTACTACTCAGGTGTAATTCATACTGTGCAATATAATTTTCCACTTTGTGCAATTTTGTTAATAGTCTGTTTATTGTCAATACTGTATATACTGCTCCTTTTTTTATACTTCCTTCTATTTAAATGGTTCATATTTTCTTACACTTTGTTTAGCTCTTTTTTTTTAACTGTGTAAGCTGATGCATCTTGTTTTTTGCACTATCCCCTTTGCTGCTGTACACTGCAAAATATGAACCATTTAAATAGAAGGAAGTATAAAAATAGGAGCAGTATATATAGTATTGACAATAAACAGACTATTAACAAAATTGCACAAGTGGGAAATGATATTGCACAATGAGAGAGAATGAATGAATGAAATTCCACCTAAAAATATCAGGTTATTGTCAGTTTTTTGGTGTGTAAGTGGTCTACTGGGAGCAGTGCTGGTTGTGGAGTCTGACAGCTGCAATAGTGTCAATATAGCTGCATTATTGTCAGCTATATTATTTTAATTGTCTGGGTTTTGTCTTAAATTGTGCAAAAATAAATAAAAAATAAATACATTTAATCTGAAATATATATATATCCACTTACCCTGAGCTCATGTTCAGTTCGATGCACCCCTAACTTCTTCAACCCAATTGTCAGGTCGTTGACACAGATGCCTCCATCACCATTCACATCCAGGACTTGGAACAACACTCTGAGTCTGTGCTCCTGCTCAGGTCCTCCACAGATGTCACACAGATGTCCTCCTGACTGACCAGCAGGGTCCGAGTGCCATGAGTCACCAGCTGCTGTGGGCTGTCGGGGGGGTTTAGATGGAGATGGAGGAGCCGCTGAGGAGGGGTCTCCGCCGGTGTGCCCTCCTCCACCTCCACCTCCTCCAGGATCGACTCCTCTGTGAGTGTCTCCTGCTCGACACTGGCAGAATACATCACTGAGCAACGGAGGTATCAACGAGTCCTGCTGCTGGTGCATCATGGGTAACCACTATTCGCCGGTTGGTCAAAAGGGCACGCGAGGCAGTTATACAGTATCTCTCGCTCGAGCCCTACCACGTCACATGTCCCTCCATTTGTTTCAACCGCCGGCCGGCTGGGCACCGAAAGGAAAAGCTACCAGAAGCCGGTTATCTTCCCCAATTGAACCCGACTTTTCACCACGAACACATCCAAAACGTTAGAGTTTAAATGCGGAGCTCGTGTGTCACACCTTCACGAAAAGTTTCACGTTATAAAGACTGTTATGAATGAGATTTTTCAGCCGCTATTTGCTCCGTTACTTGCCGGCTGTGAGAAGAGAAACGAACCGGCTTCGGGACTGGAAGCCATGACGTAGGCATGACCCCGCCTTACTCTGTCTCTGATTGGCTAATACTTGTTGCCTTCGTTGATTGGTCAGTTTTCAGGTATGACGCGTGAGATAGACAGCCTAAGTCCCGCCCCTTCCGGTGGACCCCATTGGACCTTATTTGGGAGAAAAAAATGTACAGTAGTCAATGCCAGGAGATTATTATTATTTTATTATTATAAAAAACATTTTTTATTTTTTAATTATTATTTATATAATATTATATAATATATATTCTCCCACTGCATCACAGACTACATCAGGTTCTGTGAGGAGAGCATCGTACCCACCTCTCCCTGAGGCTGAAGAAGGTTCCCCAGCTCTGGAAGACCTCCTGCATCGTCCCGGTGGCCAAGAAGGGACACCCCAGCACCCCCAATGACTACAGGCCAGTTGCTCTGACGTCACACGTCATGAAGATCTTTGAGAGACTGGTTCTGCAGCACCTCAAGCCCCTTGTGAGCGACTCTCTGGACCCCCTGCAGTTTGCATACCAGGAAAACATCGGTGTGGATGATGCCATCATCTACATGCTCCACAGAGCCTACACACACCTGGAGAGGCCGCACAGCACCGTCAGAATATTGTTCTTCGACTTCTCCAGCGCCTTCAACACCATCCTGCCACTCCGGCTAGCTGAGAAGCTCTCAGCGATGCAGGTAGACCATGGCCTGGTGGCCTGGATTACGGACTACCTCACCAGCAGACCACAGTATGTCAGACTGCAGGGCAGCCTGTCAGATGTGCTGGTGAGCAACACCGGCGCCCCCCAAGGAACTGTGCTGTCTCCCTTCCTGTTCACCACCTACACCTCCGACTTTCGCTTCAACTCGGGTACATGCCACCTACAGAAGTTCTCCGATGACTCCTCCATCGTCAGCTGCATCACAGATGACAACGAGGAGGAGTACAGAGCCCTGGTGGAGAACTTCATAGGGTGGTGTGATAACAATCACCTCCAGCTCAACATTGGAAAGACCAAAGAGCTGGTGGTGGACTTCCGGCGGAGCACGAGGCCCCCAACTCCTATCACCATCCGAGGGGAGGAGGTGGAGGTGGTGGACACCTACAAGTTCCTGGGAGTACACATGAACAGTAGACTGGACTGGACTGACAACACCGAGGCCCTCTACAGGAAGGGACAGAGCAAACTGTTCTTCCTGAGGAGGCTCAGGTCTTTTAATGTATGTAATAGGCTGCTGCAGATGTTTTACCAGTCTGTAGTAGCCAGTGTACTCTTTTTTGCTGTGGTATGTTGGGGGGGTAACACGAACACAAGGGATGCCAACAGACTGAACAGGCTGGTGAGGAAGGCTGGCTCTGTGGTTGGATCTGAGCTGGACGGTCTGGAGGTGGTGGCAGAGGGCAGGATGAGGAGGAAGCTGGACGCTATCCTGGATAACCCCTCCCACCCCCTCCATGATGAGCTAGTCAAGATGAGGAGCACCTTCAGCCACAGACTCATCCCTCCTCGGCACAACACAAAGCGCCTGGGTCAGTCCTTCATGCTGGTAGCCATCAGGCTCCACAACCAAGGCTGACAACTATTAGGACTTTTAAGAAATTTAAACATGCACTATCTACCTTTTAACATGCACTATCTGGCGCACTTTACACTATACATCCTATTTACCACTTTATTGCTGACTGCACATATGTACATATTACATTTATTTATTTATTTATTGCACATTCTACATTTATTTATTGATGGACTGTACACACTATGTTCACCCATTCACTCTGTATCTTTTATATCTCTATTATTGTCTTTATAATTTTTGTATACCTTTACCTCTCCTGTGATTCACTCTGTTTGCTGATGTTGCTGCTTTGACACCTGAATTTCCCTCCGGGGATTAATAAAGGTTCATCTTATCTTATCTTATCTTATCTTATATAATATCTTTTAAATCGTACTACTCAATTTTGCACTATGTTAAATATCTTTGAATAATGTCCTTGTGTTAAATTAATTAATCTGTATGTATGTTTTATTTTATTAATTTTGTGTTTGCTGTCTTTTTTATTTATTATTTATTTATTTTTATTTTATTTATTTTTTGTTATTTACATTTTGTTTTAAATCTTACTACTCAATTTTGCACCATGTTAAATATCCGTGAATAATGTTCTTTTTCCTAAATAAAAATACTATCAAAAAAATACAAAGAATATAATAAATGGCACATGTAGAGTGCATCTTTCTCTCTTCTTATAAATACTTGTTTTTATATATATATATATATATATATATATATATATATATATATATATACATACATTTTTTATTATTGTTTTTATGTGTTATTTCTACTCAAATTTGCACCATGTTAAATATCTGTGAATAATGTTCTTTTTCTTAAATAAAAATACAATAAAAAAATACAAAGAATACAATAAATGGCACATGTAGAGTGCATCTTTCTCTCTTCTTATAAATACTTGTTTTTATATATATATATATATATATATATATATACATTTTTTCTTATTGTTTTTATGTGTTATTTCTACTCAAATTTGCACCATGTTAAATATCTGTGAATAATGTTCTTTTTCTTAAATAAAAATACAATAAAAAAATACAAAGAATACAATAAATGGCACATGTAGAGTGCATCTTTCTCTCTTCTTATATATATATATACACATTTTTTGTTTTGTTTTTATGTTATTTCGTGTTCATGTTCTAGGCTCCTGCTGCTTGTAGGTTTAATTGTTATTTCCTGCATAGCCTGTATGCTGTTGTTATTTAATTTTTTTTTTATTATTTAGAAATAGATAAAAGCCACACATATTCACTAACTACTACTGTAATAATATCAGATGACATAACGGTGAGAGTATTAGTGTTTGGCTTTTGAATGACTGTTTATGTGGCTCCTTGAGTAGATTGACATGTGGTTCAGCCAATAGGCGCAGAGAATACAGAATGACCTCGACACATCCAACCAATGGGTGTTGTCAGTGGGCGGGGCTTACACGCCCCAGCTAACGTAAGCGTTGTTTAGTAGGAAGAAGAAGCCGATTCTGGAAGCCATTACGTTGCGCACATCAATTGAGTAAATCCTACTATTTTTGCGTACTATACGCACAATTAACCTCCACAACCTCCAGGAATTTCTTACTAATTATGGCATCGATCGCTAAAAAGAGAAAAATGAATTTCTCGGAGAGAGAGGTGGAAATTATTGTGGAAGAAATAGAGAAACAAAAGCACACACTGGTTAACCACTTCAATGCTGGAGTCACACACATGGCCAAGAATAACGCGTGGGTGGACATCCTGAAGAAGGTAAACGCGGTCACCACCTGTCCCAGAGAGTTGCCCGAGGTGAAGAAGAAGTGGTCCGACATGAAGACGGAGGTCCGGAGGAAGGTGGCCCAGGCGCGGGCTGCCATAGAGGGAACCTCCGCAGACTGCACTCCGGTTCCGGTCATCCTCACCGCGATGCAGCAGCGGATCTGTAACCTGCTGGGAGAGGCCACCATCATCAGCTTACCTGCAGGAGGAGACTCGGATGCTGAGATCACTCTACCTGTGACGGTGACCACCGCAACCACCGTCACTCTAGCAGAGAGTAAGTGAAGTTTTTACACTACTGTGAGAGCAACATGCACACAGGTAGTACAGTTATTATAACACTGCTGTAATAAGAAAAGAAAAGTTCATGTGATTCCCTCTAGATGAGAAAGGATAAGAAAGACAGAACTAGTAAATGCATTTCCTGCTGAAAAGTGCGTGTGAGTGCTGAATGCTGAAATTAACTGCAAGGCATTGTTAAAAATGCAGAAATGTAAAATGACTTGCCTGCAAAATGTTAAAGCTCAAATGCATTATTATAACACTGCTGTAATAAGAAAAGAAAAGTTCATGTGATTCCCTCTAGATGAGAAAGGATAAGAACTAGTAAATGCATTTCCTGCTGAAAAGTGCGTGTGAGTGCTGAATGCTGAAATTAACTGCAAGGCATTGTTAAAAATGCAGAAATGTAAAATGACTTGCCTGCAAAATGTTAAAGCTCAAATGCATTATTATAACACTGCTGTAATAAGAAAAGAAAAATTCATGTGATTCCCTCTAGATGAGAAAGGATAAGAAAGACAGAACTAGTAAATGCATTTCCTGCTGAAAAGTGCATGTGAGTGCTGAATGCTGAAATTAACTGCAAGGCATTGCTAAAAATGCAGAAATGTAAAATGACTTGCCTGCAAAATGTTAAAGCTCAAATGCATTATTATAACGCTGCTGTGATAAGCAAAGAAAAGTTTATATGATTCCCTCTGATGAGAAACGATGAGAAAGACTTCCAGGATGGGGGCTAGATCAAAGACAGAACTAGAAAATGCATTTCCTGCTGAAAAGTGCATGTGGATGCTGACAGCTGAAATTAGTTGCAAAGCATTGCTGAAAATCCTGAAATGTGCACTGCACTGTGAAGGAACTGGCCTTCTACCTCCAAGAGGTCAAGGCCCAGTTACGTGTTGGTTAATCTTGTGTGACAAAGAGAATTTCCAAACAGATGAGTTAAAGCATAATGATTCAATTTATTCCGAACAATCAATGTTGCATAAGTAAAATAAAAGAGTTTACAGATATCTGGATCCAGTCAACGTGTCCCTGACAACATACAGTGCATGGGTCAGTTCGCAAAGTCTGAACCCCGAGCTATCCCTGATCCAGCCTATTCATGGTTTACACAATAGTAATATTCATGAGCTTATGGCACGTGATGTTTTTGCTGCATATCTTCTTCTTTGTTATCTCCTTCTGACTCCTTCCTCTTCTTGACCTTGCAAAAAGAACAGCACCTGCCTCCTCCCTTTCCTCGCAATCACTCCATTCACAACAAATCCAACAGTCAGGTTATTTCAGGTCATTGTAAGCACTTTTGTACATAATAAATCCAACAACTGCTGAAAAACTTAGAAGTTGAAATGTACAGCAGGTGTTGGAAGCTGAAATGCATTACTAGAAAAGCTGGAAGCTAAACTGTAATACTGTCAAAATTGGTAAATTTGAAGTGAATTTCCTAAAAAAGTCGGAAAGAAGAAATGCTTTATATCAGACAGATGAACTGCATTAACACAGAGAGACAGAGAGAGAGTATTTGGGTGGGATAAACCTTTAAACTACAAGTCGTTAGACAGAAAGTAGTATTTCCAGTAATTTAGCACTTTTAGGAGTAAAATATTTAAAGAAATGATTTTTGCTAATAATGCATTGTATATTTAGTTTTTCTGTCTTCTTTTTCTTCAATTGTTGATTATTTTTGTTGTGTTTACAGCATCATATTCTGTCTGTATTTTTTAGCTCTTCCAGCCGGCTCAGGTACAGTCTGTGATGAAACAAAGCCACTGAATGGTAAGTGTTTTTTCTGCTGCAATATCCCTTTATACCTGCATGAATTATATACGTGACTCATGCAGACCAGTCAGTGTATTTCTTGGTTGAAAGGACACATCTTTCCACACAAGTAAGGTCTCCATACACGGACGTGTTATTAATTAAAGGGACTGTTTGTCAGATTCAGAAGTTGCTTGTTAACAACAACACCTGTGGCCGTTAAGTCAACGAAAGTCAGCGTCCTGTTGCTCGGGCTCGCGCTCGCTTTACATAGACATGAACGAGCATCGCTCAAAACAGTGAGGCGACACACGTCAGCTAAAACCACATTATCACTCTATGTAGCAGCTGCTTGGCAGTAATGTTAGCTGACTAGACAGAGGTCTCTCCATGAATCACTGCTGATAGTAGTGTTGGCTTTTCAGGAGAGTGATGAGAGTGGTGTTGATCTTCTCATTTCATCCTCAGCAAGAAAGCAAATTTCCAGATTTCCCAAAATGTTGAACTACTCCTTTAACTGGTGGAGTTTGGGATTTTAATGGAAACTTGCAGACTCTTCAGCTAAAGTAACTTTTCTGTTCTGTTTCCAGCTGAAACAACGTACCACACCCTGGAGGATGGAGGCGTGGTGGAGTACTGCACCACCACCGTAAGCGACTCCGCTCCCACTGTGGTGGCGGCCGTTGAGGCTCCGGTGGAGATGCTGGCCTCGTCCTCGGCTTCCCCGCCTCCGCCTCAGGGTCAGGCCAAACCTCAGGAACTGAAGAGCCGCATCGCCCTCAACTCAGCCCGCCTGCTGCAGGAGCAGCGAGTCACCAACGTCCACATCCGACAGATCGCCCAGCACCTGGAGGGCCAGAACGAGCTTCTGCACATGATGCGGCGCTCCCAGGAGGCTCAGGCGTTTGCCCAGGAAAGACAGGCCCAGGCCCTGGAGGGTACCCAGGCTGCCCTGCTGGCGTTAGTGCAGATGCTCAGGCCCGCTCTCAAAGACCTGCGCAAATTCCTGCAGAGTGGGAACGAGGTTGCAAACGCCAGCAGCAGCTCAACAGCGGGAGCGACAGCTGACGGCGGGGCAGGAACAGGGGAGCAGAGCAGGCCCAAAACACCTCCTCCACAGCAAGCCGAGGAGGCACAATAGACACTGTGTGTGTGCGTGCGTGTGTGTGTGTGTGTGTGTGTGCGTGTGTGTATGTGTGTGTGTGTGTGTGTGTGTGTGTGGGGCACTGCCTCCTGGTCTGCATTGTACATAGAGGAGTCCATGAACACAGACTTCAGAGAACAATGAAAAGCTTGTCAGAAGTTGCCTTCGGCGGGAGCATGTACAGAGTTTTACTTATGTTTTATGATTCAGAAAAACAGTCAAGAAAGCAGTGAAAAGGTTCTCTTGAACATTATTTTTTTACTTTTTACCATCTGTCATTTATTAGCAGTGAGTTTATGTTATTTAATACATTGGATTTGATATTGAAATTAGGTTTTTAATGCAAAGATGTCGACCAGTAATCACTCTGATGTGGGCTGAACATTTAGTTCGTAGTTTCTTCAAGAAGTCATCCTGCAGCTTACACTGAATGGAGAATAATGAGTTTTGTTTAGGGATGCACTGATCTAACTTTTTCAATACCGATAGCGATACCTGTGCTTTGGGTATCGGCCGATACCGAGTACCGATCCGATACCAGTGTTTAATTAATAAGCTGTATTCCTCACTGTGTGGAAGTGACTGGGATCATTCTATTATGTGTTAGACAACATCAGGCCTGAATTAAACGTTGCTTTCCTAACTTTGTAAAACAAAATGTGACCAATAAAAACATAGATATACATTTATTTAATTGTTCTTTATTATTAAAATAATAAATTGTACACCAGCAACTTGGTAAGAAATCTTCAAAATCATCAGGAGCTACAATTCAAGTGTAAACCTTTTTAATGCAACAACAAATTGGTCAAAACTTAAACATAAATTAAAATTCCAGTATATAATGTATATACTTTATAAAACGTAGAATTGAATTGAATAGATCGGCCCTGTTGTCACTAATACCCGATCAAAGCTATTTGAATCAGTATCGGCCCGATATCCGATCCAGTATCAGTATTGGTGCATCCCTAGTCTTGTTTTTAAGACCGGAGTCAGTTAATATGCACAATGTCTTCAGAACTGAATAAAATTTGAAGAAAAATCATCAGCTTGTGTGCAGAGTGCAACACTATTTATCAACCAGAAGATGTCAGTGTGTGTAAGCAAGTTTCATCACTGGTGGAGCAGCAGTGTAGTTTTAAGGCATCTACTGTATAAATTGGGATGAAATCTGTGTGTTATGCAAAATGATTTGTCTTTAATTTGGAATATCAGTCATATAGGCTGGGGTATACAAGACATTCCTGTTACTTACCATGTTACCATTAGTTTAAACCATTAGTTTAAAAATCCTGGTTAAAAACAGTCATGTTAAATCTACATGTAAATAAATGTTTTTGAGCTTTAATGCTTGCTGGTGATAAACGAGTGAGAATAACCTCTTGATGTTAAGTGGTGTCCTGAGTCTACGGGCACATGACCAGTAAGTAATAAATATTAAAAGGAAAATAACTATAAAGGGTCTAAAAATTGGTGAAAGCTAATCAGTAAATCTATTGGCTTCCAGCGCATCAGCTGAAGAGAACTTTTTAACCCTCTGAGACCCACAATAGACCCGGTTTTGGTCTCTTTTTAGGGGGGTACAGGGGGTCTTTAGGGAGAGATAGCAGGTCAACAGTAGATGTCACATAGAAGTGGTGTACATCATCTGAAAGCTGAGAACCTGAAGATTAATTTGGGATGCAGATCAACACTGTGTCAAGTTGTTCTAGTCATAAATCTGTACAAAACATTAATTCATTAATTAAATATTTAAAATTAATTGTGAAAGTGTATAAGTGTTTAGAACATTATGATAGAAGTATATGATGGTCATTCCCATGCTCTATTATGTCTCATAAGTTTTTGCAGCAATTTTTGGGCTGATATCATTCATTACACAGATTTGGTGCTAAATTTTACCATTTTTTTTACCATTCGAGAATTGATAAAATGATCAAATATCTTCCAAAAAATACCACATTAAGACACCAAGACGAGCATTTTATTCTCTTAATATTACGACTTTTTTTCCCGTAAAGTTATGACTTTATTTTCGTAATATTACAACTTTTTTTCTCGTAAAGTTATGGCTTTATTCTCCTAATATTCAACTTTTTTTCTCGTAAAGTTATGGCTTTATTCTCGTGATATGACTTTATTCTGGAAATTTATTCTTGTAATATTACGACTTTCTCGTAAAGTTATGACTTTATTCTCGTAATATTGCAAAAATAATTCTCGTAAAGTTATGAATTTATTCTTGTGATATTACGACTTTTTTTTCTTGTAAAGTTATGACTTTATTGTCTTAATATTACGTATTTCTTTCTCGATAAGTTATGACTTTTTTCTCGTAACATTACATAAGCTATATGAAATATTTCAATTATGCATAGTTTGCAAGTATTATATTTTTCCATAAGGGTGTTTCTCTTCCTTATACACCTCTGCTCAGACTTTGTGGACGGTCCCTAACTCGCCCAGTGAGATGAGACGTTCACGGACCCGCTCTGACTGACTTACTGACTGCTGTTGAACTCAGAGAGGGAGAAAAAGTTGGTGAAGATTTCAGGTTGAAGATGCACTGAAAACCGAGAAAAACTGCCAAGAAAGCCAGACTCCAGTTGTTGTGCAGCGGTGGGCGACACAGCTGTACCGTCACCAGACCGACAGGACCGGTAAGATCTGGTGTTTATATATATATATCTGTTGTAGTAGAGCCGCCGGGTGGTTTCAGTGTTTGCGTGGCAGCTCTCTGCACTGGGAGAGTCTGTTAAAACATGCGATTCTTTTTTTAGGGATAGTGTCTAAAATTATTAGAAAATTAATTGTGAAACAGTAGTGGAGGTGTTGTCTGCAATGTGGCATAGAGAAACTATAGCCTACATGATTTCCACAGCTGTCATTGCTCCAAAACAGCTGCAAAATGAAACTTTAAAGGGGACATATCGTGCTCATTTTCAGGTTCATGTTTGTAATTTGGGTTTTCTACTAGAACATGTTTACATGCTTTAATGTTAAAAAAAACACATTATTTTTCTCATACTGTTTGTCTGAATATACCTGTATTCACGCTCTGTCTGAAACGCTCCGTTTTAGCGCATTTCAACGGAATTGCGTTGCTAGGAAACAGCTTTGGGTCCATGTTTACTTCCTGTCAGCTGATGTTATTTACATACACTGCAACGGGAAATAAAAGTGGGACACATTTAGTATGTTTACGTTTAAAACTGTGAAATGGTCTCAAATATTGTAGATTTGTGACATCACAAATGGACAGAAATCCTAACGGCTTGTTTCAAACGCACAGTTTCTGAATACGGGCTCTGTGTATTTCTCCATGGATTGAGCGTTTTGATACTTTCAAAGTATTTATACATCACTTTAACCTGCTTTATGATATAAAAGACATGAAAATCTCACTTTTTACAATATGGGTACTTTAATAAGTGTATTTGTTTTTCCAATTCCAGGTCTAAACTATTCTTCAGAGATGTCTGACCTTGAAGCAAAGAAGGGTTTTCAGCCCCCACTTTAAAGCCACATATTTCTTTTTTTTTTCATTCATTTTGTGTTCATCATACCACACGAGAGCACACTACAGCAGCTGGGAGCAATGTCTTTTTTGATAAAGAAGAAGAAGTTCAAGTTTCAAGTGCACTTTACGTTGGAGGAGCTCACGGCGGTTCCTGTCGTCAATGGAGTGCTTTTCTGCAAGATCCGGCTGATTGATGGGGGGGACTTTGCCATCTTGTCAACCAGGTATTTTAGAACAACTTCCTTGTTATGACCCACTAAAAACCCTCTATTGCATGCATTCACTCACCTGAGTTTTAACCCTCTGAGACCCGCTGACTTTACTGTCTTTCAGAGGCTCTATAAGGTTCAGTTTTAGGGCTGTGAAACTAGAAAACCTAAAGAATCCATTGGTACCAACCATGTCGGGACTGGAATAGCCATTTTCAAAGGGGTCCCTTGACCTCTGACCTCAAGATATGTGAATGTAAATGGGTTCTATGGGTACCCACGAGTCTCCCCTTTACAGACATGCCCACTTTATGATAATCACATGCAGTTTGTTTTCATGCAGTATAAATGTGTTATTTCCGCCTATTCTAAAATGGTGTATTTGAATATTTCTATTTCCTAAACAGTCTTGAATTACATAAATTGGGTATCACTGTAAAAGGAGGAGACTCTTGTGGATCCAATGAGCCCAACTGTATTCATGTGTGATGATGTTAGTCTCCATAGTAGCCATTTCATTGTAGTGAGACCATTTTTTTTAAACTTGACCTCACTGTTTGAGAGAGTGTTCAAAGTGTTGCTTGTATGTACTTGCTGTACAACGGTGTGTTTTGTGAATGCAGGCAGGTTGGGCAAAAAGAAAAGAAAAGAAGTGGCAGAACCTGTCTGGCCATTTTCTGCCTCTCCCAGGCAGCCGGCAGCCTCTAGGCGTGTTGTTGTCAGAGCTGTAAACGTCAAGTCACCGTTCAGATAAGCAGAGTGGGAAACGTTCCCCCTGATAAAGTTAATGTGGGAAAAGAATGTGTGAAGACGTAAGCTCTTATGATTGATTGTATAAAAAACAAATATGAGAACTAAAAACCCTGTAGAAGTATTGGGATCAACGAGGCCAGTAAGCTTTTCTCTTTTGGCTGCACCCTCATACTCCATATTCACAAAGCCTGTCGTCACATCCGCTTTAATATTTTCCACAATACTGAACAAAATAATCCAAACAGGTAGAAGTAAGATGTAAGAGGAGCACAGCAGGATGCTTTTCTTACTCTCATGGTCCTTGTGTTTTAAA
Source organism: Sebastes umbrosus (assembly GCF_015220745.1). Taxonomy (NCBI): domain Eukaryota; kingdom Metazoa; phylum Chordata; class Actinopteri; order Perciformes; family Sebastidae; genus Sebastes; species Sebastes umbrosus. The sequence goes on along the minus strand of NC_051287.1, from coordinate 5,697,995 downwards.
GCACCTGATTTATAGGCCGACTTTCTCTCAGTTTTTTCCTGTTGAGCTAAACTAAAAAACACAAACGTTTAACGGGAGCGGATCAAAACGAGGTTTCGTACTGAAATATTGTAGTACATCTCCCACAGTTTCCATATAGTTGTCACTTTTGTGCTGTGTGTTTGGGTTTTGTCTTACCCATTAGTGAGGGGGCTGTTACATTTCTTGACACCAGGTAGCTCGTAATCATTTTTCTCTGCTGGACCCCAAGCCCCCCAGGAAGTGCGCCGGTTGTCGATCCGGACTATCGTAGTGGCTAAACGGCGGTACAGCAACTTCCGTTTTCGTCACGTGATGCATTTGGCCCAAAAATACTTTTTCCCATAGATTTACATTGGGAAAGAGACGTCTGTAACTCAGCGGATAATTTTACGAGGTGAATCAACTTCCCAGCATGAACACTCTAATAGCCCTTATTTAAAGAATTACTTTTTTAAAGTTGTAAAACGCACTAATAGCTGAATCCAGAGTTATTTCCCTTCCTCCGTTCATGTGAGTGAGACCCAGACCGAGGCTGGAGCGCAAGCCGTGACGACGACGTGGCGTTGGAATCCCGTGACCAAGTCATATGACAGAGCGGACGCTACTCCGCCAATCATCTCGGAAGTTACTCCGCCAAGATCTGGTTACTTTTCCAGACGGAAGTCGAGCCATTTAGGCTTCATGTGCCAATGAGCAACTCTCATAGGAATGACCGGGGCCCCGCCTCCAACGCTGTATCCAGTTCTTTTAATACATCCATGTTGTGAACGCTACGCACAGAACTGCGAGTGTCAATGCTTGTGCTCAAAGTGGTAATAATCAAGTTGATATCCTCATTTACATCCAGGACAATTGACCCGCTTTTCCCCCGCTGCTGGGCGGCACTGATGGCTAATTTTTATCTAAACTAATCAGCCGTTCCTCGTCCATGTTGCGGCGCTCTCAACGCGAGCGACAGGAAAAATAGGAGCAGGGTGTCCGACAAAAGTTCAGCTCAAAACGGTGCGTCGCGTCGTGTCGCTCGCACCCAGTTAGGACACGTTAGAGACTAGCTGGTGAACATAATGGAGCATTTAGCAGCTAAAGAGACAGATATGTTTTGTCAGAAGTTGGTGGAGACCAAACCAAGAGCTAAAAGAGAGAGATAGAGAGTGTTTTGGAGTTCATCAGTTGTACACAAACACTCCAAATGAATACTAATGTTGCTTCGTGTCTGCTGGATATGTTAAAAGGACACAACTTTAAAAGATGGCACTATATTTTGGCGGCAAAAACAAGTTACTGCAGCTTTAATGTAGCTTTATTGTTAGGGCTGGGCACTGCAGAACCTGAATATGTTGCTTCAAAAGCTCTTAAAATATGTTGTTTTAAAAAGCACATAACACAGCTTTGCATTTTTCATATTTTAAGGAATTATTCCTTTGGTAGATATTTATGCAGACCTGTATCTGTGAAACAAAATGTATTGAAACATGCAGAGAGTGTAGGTTGTCGTGCATGCACATAAGGAAATAATCATAATAAAAATTAGTCAGCAGGGTTAACGGTGCTGCTGGGCAGATTTCCATGTTGTTTGCTTTGCATTTCCTACAACCACATTCCAAAGAACAAGCATGTGGGATCGTCTGTTATCAGCAGAGCAGCAGTCTACTCATTTGTGTGTGTTGTGTAACTGAATTGCTGATCGTGTGGAGAGCTGGACGATTCTCCTTTTAAAGCTTCCTTTGACATGAGCCGGGCTGCAGGGACAGATAACATCAGCGTTTACCAGCCAAGTTGGGACAAGCCAAGCACGCTGATGGCCTCTCTGAGTGTGTAGTAGAAATCAAGTGTAGAGAAGTCAGTACTTTTGTATTAGTTCCCTGATAGCAGTGCTGTGATCTCAGCTGCTTATACCTTTGCTTTTTATTCACTAGTTAAGTGTTTATAGACTGAGGGAGGAACACACTGGATCAATCACATGAGACCTCATTTCCCGCCGTGGACTCCCAAACTCCACAAATGAAGAGATGAAGGCCTTTGGAACACTTTGAGGTTCACTGCCTGGCATAATGAACATAGCCTGTCTATAAGAAGTGGACGTAGTCACCGTGACGTCACCCACTGGTTTGTGGACTGCCGCTTTGAAGCCTCAAGGAAAAACTAGCATGGCCATTTTCACAGGTATCCCTTGACCTCTGACCTCAAGATATGTGAATGAAAATGGGTTCTATGGGTACCCACGAGTCTCCCCTTTACAGACATGCCCACTTTATGATAAGCACATGCAGTTTGGGGTAAAAAACATGCAGTTTTTGCATGCAGTATAAATGTGTTATTTTGGCCTATTCTAAAGAGGTGTATTTGAATGTTTCTGCATACTGGGGTCCCTAAACAGTCTTGGAATTACATAAATTAGGTATCACTGAAAAGCTGAGACTCTTGTGGATCCAATGGGCCCCATTGTATTCTTTTTTGATGATGTTAGTCCCCATAGTAGACATTTGATTGTATTGAGACCATTTTTTGAAACTTGACCTCACTGTATAAAATGACCTGTGGTGACCTCTAGGATAATCACAGCCTCATGAAACTTTACAGCCACAAACTAGAGACCTAGAGCATTCAGAGGATGGATGGCTTTCCTAGCTAGATTGACAATAAGGGGGTTTCTGAGCAGTTTTCAGAGCAGAAATACTCGCCATCCAATCGCCGAAAAATGCAATTCTTGCAGAAATCTACAAATGTCAAAGGTTATTGATACTAAAACCACAGCATGGCTTTTTCTATGGTGTTCCTCAATGTCTTGGTGTCTTAATGTGATATTTTGGAGGGATTATTGATAATTTTTTATCTTGCGGAGACTCGTGGGTACCCATAGAACCCATTTTCATCCACATATCTTGAGGTCAGAGGTCAAGGGACCCCTTTGAAAATGGCCATGCAGGTTTTTCCTCGCTAAAATTTAGCCCAACTTTGGAGCGTTATTTAGCCTCCTTCTCGACATGGTAGCAATATATTCCTTAGGATTTCTAGTTTCATATGATGATCTGTGTCTTCACTCTAGCCCTAAAACTGAACCTACTAGAGCCTCTGAAAGACAGCAGAGTCAGTCGGGATCGCCTGGTCCAGGGCCCTGGAGCTTGACAGCCTAGAACATGACTTTACAGGGATTATAGAGTTTTATTGCATCAGAGGTTTTGTCATCTGCTCACACCCTTATGTAGTTTTACTCTAAGCTGTATGGTTTTGGCAAATATTTGTCTCCTAGACAGTCTAACCTGTTCATTGTGTGTGTGTGTGTGTGGGTGTAGGGAGGAGGTGCGGCAGAACTGTGTTCGATGGAGGAAGAAGTACTCTTTTGTGTGTAAAGTGGGTTCTAATCCCATCACAGGAGTGTTGGACCCCTGCATCTGCCGGGTCTCTGTACGTAAGGTAAAAACTACAGTTCCCAGCAGCCACCTCTCCTTGCTTCTCTGTGTAAAGGCAATGCCATTTCACCCCCACACTACCCAGTAATATAGGAATGGTTATGAAACAACAACCTGTCCCAGGTTCCATATTAGTTCCCTATGAAGTGATGTGATGTGTTTATGGATGTGACTGTAGAGATGATATGATGCTAGCAGTCTGCTCTCTGTCTCTGCAGGAGGTCAAAGGAGGAAAGAGCTTTTCAAAGGTAAGGTTATTTTCTGATCACTAAAATACATAAAGATATCGAAACTCATCTTTAATCCAGCTCAGCTCAGTTTAGTTATAACATGTTTGACCTGTGAACTCAACTCATAAAGTTGATGGTAAAAAGCCGTGTTAAATACCAACCATGTCAACATCACAGGGCTTTGTTACAGGGCCACGTGACCGGGTACAGTCAGAGGGTCATAATGACTGTGTGAAGTGACCACACTGTGTTTACTGCAGCACAAGTGTGTGTGTGTGTGTGTGTTTGAGCTACATAAGGGAACATAAAGTTTAGTTTATATTGTCATGTCACGCTGATTATAGGGATCATTTTATCTTTCTAGGTTAATTACAAGAGTCACTCCCTGATGAGGAATGTGTGTTAGTCACAGGACTTTGGTACTGTCTACCTGCACTGTCAATATTTAATATAGAGCATTTTCACTTTCTCCCACCCCCGGCGTTATCTCCTTTTCTTTGGTAAAGGATGCTCCAGTGTATACTATGCTAAAGGAGATAATAAAGGAAGCACTGAAGCACCTTTCCTTAGTATTTAGAGAATTCGAACAGCTCTTATCATGGCTGCTACTGAGATACTTCCGGGTCATTTCAACTCCGTTAGACACCTTCCTAAGCAAAAAAAAGACTTTTCGACCGCAGCCGAGGACTCATTAATAACATGAAGAAGAATCATCCTCTAGGAACATGAATATCCACCGCAAAGTCCATGGCAATCTGGCCAGTGGTTGTCCATCTTTCTCTGGAGTCTGGACCAAATGAACAGACCAAACCTTGCATGACAAAACAATCAAGTTAGGAAAAAAAACAGTTGATGAGAAGTCTGTTTTGAACCCGTCAAGAGTGGCCTTACTTGGTCCAGGACATCTTAAAACTGTGTCACCCTCAGTGAGAAGCAGCGCTGACTGGGCAGAAAATCATGAATGAGGAGGTTAAAGGAGGTTATTGACTTCTGCATGAAGTCGCTCTGTCTTGTTTCCCTTCATTCACTGTCTGTCTGTCTGTCTGTCTGTCTGTCTGTCTCCAGCTAGGTTTTGCTGATCTCAACATTGCAGAGTTTGCTGGTTCAGGCTCTGCAGTCCGCTGCTGCATCCTGGAGGGTTATGACACCAAAAACACTCGACAAGACAACTCCATCCTCAAGGTAGGGCAACTACACACACACACACACACACACACACACTGATCAGCACTGAGGTTTAGTAACATACTGTATGTGTGTTTTTTTTATAGGTAACAATAGGAATGACTCTTCTGTCGGGGGATCCCTGCTTTAAAACGTGAGTTCCTCTTCATCAGAGATTCTGACGCTGCACGCTGAACAGGACCTGAGGGGACTTTTTGTAATACTCATTGTTTGTTTTGTGCCTGTGTTTTCAACATCAGGCCTCCCAGCACGGCCAAATCAGTCTCCATCGGGGACGAGGACCCCACCCTGCAGCTGGACTGTAAGGGTGAGAGCACTGATCCCACGTTGCAGCCACTAGGAGGCATCATTGAGGCTCCTCACCTCTTCAAACCCAGACAGTCATCAGTACGAAGCTCAGGTAACTGCTCAGCATTACTGTTCCCTTGTTGACCTCTCTAACCAACTGGAATTAAAGGTTGATTCCAACTCATTACAACTTGTGTCTTAATTTTGTAGATTTTCTATCAGTACTGAGATTTGATTGGTCATATGCTGCAAACACACACTCGTTTGTTCGGGTTAGTTAAGCCATATAACGAGAAGAGATACCCTGGGTGTGTTGAACTCGCTGCGTAGTACAGGCCTCTGATAAAGCTGTGTGTGTGTGTTTACTGTGTGTATTCTGCAGGGCTTCCTGAGGACGGAGACGGTGCGTCCAGTCCAGATGAGGTCTTTCAAACTGGCCATTTCCGCAGCTCCAGCTACGCCAGCCAGCACAGCAGGATCTCAGGTCAGAGAGCTTCATCATGCTACAACCGAGGTCAGAGAGCTTTACTTCCTCCACCAGATAGAACAAACTCTTCAAACCTGAGACTGTTATTATTACCAACACAATTTAGGAAAATATTTCCCCTGGGCCTTAACTATTGAGATTGGGTGGACTAATCGAGGGTGAATATAATCAAATGGTTGTAATGAGTCTTCGTCTAAAGCAGGGGTGTCAAACCTAAGGCCCGAGGGCCAGAACCGGCCTGCTAAAGGGTCCAATCTGGCCCAATGGATGATCTTCCTCTTCCTCTTCTTTCCTCTCCTCATCCTCTCCTCCAGGCTACAGTACAGCTCACTCTCGCTGCTCCAGCCTGACTGACCTCAGTCACCATAGGAACACCTCCTCCAGCAGCGGCGTCTCCTCCGGGTTCGCCCATTCCCCCCTGCTACCTCCCTCTACCCCGACCGCCACCGAGCCGCACCGACAAGCAACTCCCACCAAACCAGAGAGACCTCCTCTACCCTCGGCAGCAGCCCTCATGTCCAACAGATCCTCCAGGTAAACACACACACACACACACACACACACACACACATCTGCTCCTGCATGTGTTCCACCTCGCTTCAGTCTTATCAGTGAGGAAGTTGAGGATTATCATGAGTTGATCTCACTGCGAGGCATGTCTGGACTCCATCACGCTGATAATAGTCTAGGGTTGAATCTCAGGCCACTCTGAGAGGAGGACTGTGGGTGGAGTATTCTGTTGGTCACATGGACGGACCTCAGACTTAGTGGGTGATTAGAGGGAGAAATGGAATATAATATTAATAAGTATGTTTTCTTTAGTGTATAATCACCTGATATGATATAACTACCTCAGAATGAGCTGTTTATATCTACATAGGGATAATTAATTAATTAATTATTTAAAATGAATTGTAGAAGTGTATACGGGTTTAGAACATTATGATAGAAGTTTATGATGGTCATCCCCATGCTCTATTATGTCTCATAAGTTGTTGCAGCAATTTTTGGGTTGATAACATTTGTTACACAGATTTGGTGCTAAATTTAACAATTTTTTATCTATTGAAAATTGATAAAAATGATCAATAATCCCTCCAAAATACCACATTAAGACACCAAGACCTTGAGGGACACCATAGAAAAAGCCATGCTGTGATTTGGTGTAAAAAAACTTTTGACATTTTGAAATTTCTGCAAGAATTGCTTTTTTCGGTGATTGGATGGCGAGCACTTCTGTTCTGGAAACTGCTCAGAAACCCCCTTATTCTCAATCTATCTAGGAAAGCCATCCATCCTCTGAATGCTCTAGGTCTCTAGTTTGTGGCTGTAAAGTTTCATGAGGCTGTGATTATCCTAGAGGTCACCACAGGTCATTTTATACAGCAAGGTAAAATAATAAAAAAAATGGTCTCACTATATGAAAGTTTTTTCCCCAAACTGCATGTGATTATCATAAAGTGGGCATGTCTGTAAAGGGGAGACTCCTGGGTACCCATAGAACCCATTTTCATTCACAAATCTTGAGGTCAGAGGTCAAGAGGACCCCTTTGAAAATGGCTATGACAGTTTTTCCTTGCTAAAATTTTGCCCAACTTTGGAGCGTTATTTAGCCTCTCTCCCGACAACGTGGTATGACTTGTGTGACATGACATGTGTGTTTATGTTGCCCAACAACAGGAGAAAGAAGACCACCGTGGAGAGGCAGCCCAGCTGTGTGGACGACACCCGCATCGATGCGGACGACATCGTGGAGAAGATCGTCCAGAGTCAGAACTTCTCTGACAGCAGCGACGATGAAGGTAGGACAGAGTTTCAAAGTTTCAGCTCAACATTCGTGTATCACATCGGTAACTTCTCTTCTGGATTCCTTGTTTTCCTTCAGACAGCAACTTGAGACTGTTTGTCAGCAAAGATGGGACCACTGCCCTCAGCGGGACGCAGCTCGCCAACAGGTACGCCGTTTCACAAAAGGTACACTCATTCACGGTCTCTTTTTTACCACTTTCTTTTATCTAACTGATCTCTGTGTTTTCACAGAGGATCACCTGGTATATTTGAGCCGGTGGTCATCGAGACTCACTGAAAGATACATGAACTCGTCTCCAGCATCATCAACTGGTACGATGACATCGGATTGTCTGCGACTGCATGTGCAAGTATGTGCATACTTGTCTTCAGGGCACACGGCTTGAAATAAGACTACTATGATATTGATGTGGAACCTTCCTGGTATATTTAATCCGGTGGTGGGAGATGTGTAACATATGATTACTGTGTTTTCTCAAATAGTGGACGGGCCTTTTTTTTTACTTCACATGAAGAAAGAACCAGGCGTTTATTTTTATATTATATTATGTTGTAAGTACATTTGAAAATATTCCGCTGTTAATGCAGATTTAACAGATATGTCCTCAATGCATCCGTTTTACATTAAAACACTGCCAGAAGTCCAGAGGGAATAGTTCCTCCTCTTTCCCGGGAGGATTTTATAGTGGAGCATCTGCAGGAAGTGTTGAGTTTAACATTGGAAAAGTAGAATCACCCAGAATTAATTCAACAGTGAGTGAGAACTGCAGAGCCTGGCAAGTATCGGGAGTACACTATTTTTTATCCTCATGCACAGGAATTAGTCATCCATGCTCTAAAATTACCGAATTTATGAGCACAAATAAGTACTCTGGAATTAATGTCGAGTCACTTTAACAGCAGGAATTTGAAGCTCCTAAAAATACTGAATTCATTCCTTCATGTTGATATTGTATTGACATTCAGTTCATTCACTTTATTATCCCAGATGGGAAACTCATTTCAGTTGTTCTTGTCCCCTCACCCCCCACTCTTTTTATATACATTTGTTATGGTACATTTCAGTGATACTGGCCAGCTGTTGGCAGCTGTCATGTAGGCCTATAGGGGCCTAATGCAGCACAAAATAAACACTAATATATTGTGAGTGGAAAGACTTCCGATCTTGCTTGTTAAACGATGTTATCTTTCACGTCCATTTGTTGAAATGTTAATATTGTTTAACGTTATGTTTGGTTAATTCATGTGCATACACTTTGAGTTTGAGAGTTTTTGCAACTGATTCGACTGTTATTAGGCCATTAAATAGGCGTTATCAGTCGCTATAAACACCATAGATGTGGGTCAATAATGGCCTACTACACCTACTACGTTATAAAAGGGAAAGTGAAACTTAAACGCAACATGTAAAACTGAATGAAACGTCACATTTTGAACACAAACAAAAATACTTCTTTAGGTTTAGGCAATAAAACTACAACTTCTTTAGGTTTAGGCAACAAAACTAAAACTTCTTTAGGTTTAGGTAACAAAAACTACAACGTCTTTAGGTTTAATAAAACGACAACTTCTTTAGGTTTAAGCAATAAAACTAAAATCTTTTAGGTTTAGGTAACAAAACTACAACTACTTTAGGTTTAATAAAACTACAACTTCTTTAGGTTTAGGAAACAAAAAAACACTTGGTTAAGTTTAAGGAAAAACATTGTGTTTTGGGTTAAAATAACACAAAGACTTCCGCTTCTGCTCCTGTCATAATTAACTACGGTCGCTAGAGGCCGCTGTTGTGTTCTTTTATACCTTCTTTCGGTGATCTACCATGTGAATAGATGATAAAACCTACTAGTTGGTGTAGTAGGCCCCTACTGACCCACATCTATGGGGCTTATAGCAACTGATAATGCCTATTTAATAATGTGACAACAGTCTAATCGGCTGGCATTGTGGTAATTGTAGTGCAACACTGAAATAATGGTGCGTTCAGTGGGGCCTTGTCAACTCGTAAAACGGATTTTACCAGCAGGAAGTAGCACTTGGTCAGCTTGCTAAACACAGGACAGACCACGATACCCAGTGTTTCACTTTAACACATGATGGACAACTGGAAACAGGATGATGTCCATATAACTTTGATTTCTCTATCATAAAATACATGTTACAGCCTATATGCTCAGGCTAATAACAGCAGAGTTTAAGTCTGGTGTCAATTTTATCACTGGTCCAGTTCATGTGATGGATTTACCACTGACACAAGTCAAATATGATTTTATCATGTTGTCATTTTCTGGCGTTACGAGTTGACGAGGACCCTCCAAATGCAGCACAAGAGCTATGAAAAGGCTCTCAGAGAGGGCAGACGTCCTCTACACAGACTGGAACTGAAACATAAACTTTTGTCCTCTTTTTTATATATATTTTAATGCTATTTGATTGTTGTATATATGTACTTAATATATTATTTTGCACATGTGTACTCTCTGAGGAGGATTTTTAAAAACCACTAAAAGGAAATAGAGATTGCACGATTGTCTAAAATGACATATGACATGTTCAGTTTTTACTTTATTCGTTATCGTTTCATTTCAATGCTCTTGTTATAGGACAAAATGTCTTTTGATGAATCTGTCGAAGGCCGTCCATCCATTCCCTGCACTTAATAATATATATATATATACTGTATGTATATATATATATGGATTTGGTGCTGCCCTGCACGGTATTAACCAAAAAAACTCCAGCCAGAACTCATTGCACTTTTTAGTTTTGGCAGTTTTTGTTTTGTGAGGGTGCTGCAATATACTCCAAGAAATTCATATTTTCATATCATAGTTGAATAGCTTGTGTAAACTGTCACGTTGTGTTTAGAGCTAACAATGATCATGTAGGCCGGTGTTCGCCGTAGTGAGGTCAATCCCACAGCTGCAGCAGCACAAAGCCCTCGTTGAACCAGAACTAACAGAATACAATAGATACTCACCCACAGGACTCATTCTGCAGTATGTCAGTGTCTTTGTTGATACTGTACTGTATGTGTGAATGTGCCATCATATGCATGCAGGACATGCATGTTTGGCTGACTTTTTTATCTTCATCAATCCCTGCATTGGGTAAATACTGCATAGATCAATTGTAGGCAAATATTGGTGAACATAAGGGATATTTTCGGTGTCACAATCACAGTTTGCCGTCCACACACAAAAACTTGGAATATTTATACAGTATAGTGCCTAGAAAAAGTATTCAGTCCTCCACTGCTATTTTTGTATGTTTAAACAAAATGTGCTATTCTCTGTCTCTTTCAATGGTACTCCATATTTATCACTTCATGGTTATAAATGTAGTTCTATACAGGATGCATGAGACCAGGCCCTATATGGGGTTTCACTCAAAGAACCATGGTTGCACAAAATCCAACATATTTCCCTTTTATTTTCAGACCAGCAGGCTGGTCTACAGATGTATATGTATTTCTAATATTGTACTGTATGGTGAGATGGGACTGAAAGGATAATCATTCATCATCAATCATTATTTAGGGTGTGGTTGTGAGAGAAAACATAAAAGGGAACCGTTGTGTTGGTGAATTGTCTACTACTGTGATTTGTTCTTCTTTCCTTTGTACTTGACCATGTGTAACCTGTGACTTTATTAATTACATTTATACAACTTGCATGCAGTGAAAAGTATTTTTCTTTCCTGATAATTTGAAATCAAACAGAATTGTTGCATAATTAGATTGGGATTATATTGCATTTCTGTGATACTGATTTTATTTGTATAGGGAGGCACTTTTGGTGGAGAGAATATAGACACTATTTTTAACTTTTTGTAATTTATTAAATTCATATTAGGCTTATCAAATTGGACCTATACTTGTTGTCACTATACGAATTAGTAGAATTATAATATATGCATGAATATGTCTACATTTTTGGTACTTTTGTTGTCCTCAAACTTGTGAATGGATGAGTTTTTAATTTTTTTTTAATTATTGTAACTCAAATATTTTCTCTCCTTGTATTAAAATGCCAGGAAATGCATGTAAAAGTCACACCAAGAGTTGAGATTATCTGTCCTATTAATAATAACTGTATGTTAACAACATCAGTGTTGAGGAGCAATGAATTATGATTTTGCATTAACATGTATACCAAATAAAATAATAAAGCCTTGATGGAAGCGTCATCATTCTGTATTTGATGTGGATTTATATATTTGTCGTATATACATGGTTGTTGCACACATCGAAATAGGAGCGGTATTTACAGTATTGACAATAAACAGACTATTAACAAAATTGCACAAGTGGAAAAATTATATTGCACAGTGAGAATGAAATGAAATTCCACCTGAAAATTTTGCACAGTATGAATTACACCTGAGTAGTAATTATATTGCACAGTCAGTATACAGTATAGTAACACTTAATTTTACAGGTCCGCAAATTTCATGGTAATTAGGTGATAATTAGCAAGTAACCTATTTGAAATTTCTTTGGAATCACTGCCAAATTACCCCAATATTTACCTCAAAATTATAAACATTATTTAATAATTATTTATTTAAAAAAAAAAACAGTATCTTAGACAAATTAATACGATGGAGAAAAATATGAGGTTTTCTTTCTTTCTTTTTTTTTTTAAATTTATATTTTAAAATTAATATTATCTACACTCCAGCATACCAGTAGGTGGCGGTAATGCACTAAATCATGCAAGGAAACATGTTTGATTATTTTTTGTTTGTTTGTTTAATTTTTGTATTTATTTATTATTATTATTATTATTATTATTATATATATACATATAAATATGTATATATATAATAATGATAAATATATATATAAATATAAATACATATATATACAAATATATAAATATATAAATATATATACACATATTTATATATATAAATATATATGTATATATATATATACATATGTATATATATAAATATAGATACATAAATATAAATAAATATATATATATATGTATATATATATTTATATATATGTACATAAATATATATTTATATATATATATATTTATTTATATTTATGTATCTATATATCTATATATCTATATATATATATATATTTATATATTTATATTTGAATATTGTCTTTAATATCATGTAACCTGAAGTATCTAAAGCCAGACGTTACACACTTCAGTCCAGTAGGTGGCGGTATGCAGCTATACACGTTGGTTTGCGATCTGCCATTAAATCAGAGAAGAAGAAGAAGAAGCCAGGAAACGTCAGCAAACAGATAATATGGTGAGAAAGATAAGCTGATTAAACTTAAACAAACGGACTTAAAGCAGCTCTTTGAAGCTATAACTCATAAAAATAGCAGACTGATTAATGTTGGACCGTTTCATGCAACAATAGAGCTAACGTGTTTACGTTAGAGACATTAGCTTTAAGTCTCCGTTTCAGTGTATAGACATTTCATACTGACTTATACGTCACAAGAAACGTAAACAACTAACGTTAACGTTACTAAACACCTTCACGGCTCTCTCAACTTTAAAACAGACGTTTTTGTATTTGGGGTTAACCTTCTGAGACCCACAATAGACCGGGTTTAGTCTTTTTTAGGGGTGTACAGGGGGTCTTTAGAGGAGATAGCAGGTCAACAGTAGATGTCACATAGAAGTGGTGTACATCATCTGAAAGCTGGAACCTGGAGATTATATGAGATGCTGCTCAGCACTGTGTGTCAAGTTGTTCTTGTCATAAATCAGATATAAACATGAATTAATTATTTAAAATTAATTGTGAAATTGTATAATGGTTTAGAACATTATGATAGAAGTATATGATGGTCATCCCCATGCTCTATTATGTCTCATAAGTTGTTGCAGCAATTTTTGGGTTGATACCACTTGTTACACAGATTTGGTGCTAAATTTAACCATTTTTATCACTCCAAAATGATCAATAATCCCTCCAAAATACCACATTAAGACACCAAGACCTTGAGGAACACCATAGAGAAAGACATGCTGTGATTTGGTATCAAAAACTTTGGATTTCTGCAAGAATTGTATTTTTTGGCGAGCACTTCTGTTGTGTAAACTGCTCAGAAACCCCCTTATTGTCAATCTACCTATGAAAGCCATCCATCTTCTGAATGCTCTAGGTCTGTAGTTTGTGGTTGTAAAGTTTCATGAGGCTGTGATTATCCTAGAGGTCACTGTATAAAATGCACTTTGGATGAGTCTAGAAACAGCAGGTACAAATTAGCCATTGTATGTAGAGCATAGGACATTTATTATTCTGTAAATGTAGTATATCTACCAAAACAGCTGCCCATTAAAATAAGTTAAGTGTCAGAGGCTCTATTAGGTTCAGTGTTAGAGCTAGAGTGAAGACACATATCATATGAAACTAGAAAACCTAAGGAATCCATTGGTACCAACCATGTCATGCTATCATCTAGTGAAGTAAGACTTTATGGAAGTGCAAAACTACAGTGTATTGCTGGAGTGTTCCGTTAAATCAAAACCATTTATGCTGCTAGTAGCAGCTGCACCTTTATCCCAAATTTATTCAAGTTCATCTGGAAAAATATTTCAAATACTATTGGGATATTGGTCATGCGTGCAACATATAACACCCCCCCAAATGCCTCCTGCTCAGTTATTATCCTTTTTTTTGTTTCAGGCTTCAGGAGTGGATCAAGCAGTGGGCACGAGTCTGGTTGTCTTCAGCCTCTCGCTGTTTACATACTACTCTATCTGGGTCATCATCCTGGTAGGTTCTGTTTACGTTCCTAAAATTAAACAGTCAAGCTACGGAGCGCTGATCAAATATGAATCAATATTCTGTTACTGTAATGCCTATTTCTCAGAAACATCTTGTAGTGTACTGTTACGGCCACCTCCTGTATGCTTCCACTGTCTCACTAAATATTATTATTACATGCAACATTACATGGTTTTACAAAATGACATTTTAAAAGGAATTTCAGTCTTGATGATGTGTTTTTTTTTGTCCTTTTCCAGCCTTTCGTGGACAGCGATCACCTACTGCACAAGTATTTTCTTCCTCGGGAGTACTCAGTCATTCTGCCTGGCATCGCAGCAGTAGTACTGCTCCTCTGTATAGGTCAGTAGACCGTCTGCACTCTAAAACAAAGCACACACTCAAGCATTCTCATTACAATATGCACTCTGCAGACAACCCCTCTACATATGAAATTAAACAAGGTGTGACCATGTGTGTCGTGTTGATGTCAAAGTTAATACCGCTCTTGTCTTGTCCACAGGGGCCTTCACTGCAGTCATCATGTGGAAGAATCGCAAACCAAAGAAAGTGGACTGATCTCAGGATGTTGGTGGATTTAACAATGTGAATATAGCCTCGATGCTAAAAAAACATCTCTGGTGACTCTACAAGCAAAAATCACACCTCCGTTGTCTAATAATGGTTTCTGAACAGCTCACCTTCACTCTCACAAAATTATATTTGTTAAAAAAATTAAGTTTCCTGATATTTATTTCATATTTTGGTTCTATTTTCAGTTCAGTGGAGTTAAATAGAAATCAGCTACTGTGTTTTAAAGCTGCTGTGTATTGAATTTGAAAAACTTTGGTGCCCCCGAGTGGCCGTATAGAAAAAGACACAGAATTTACTAAAAGCAAAACTTGAAAGATCAGTTTAAACTTTAAATTTGTCCAAAGCTTTGGATATTTCTCAGTGAGTCACTGCTGCTGTGACTGCTCTGTAGTGTTTAGATCAGTCTCTCCTCTAGTAGGAAGCAGACAGTGGATTCATTTAGCTGAAGGGTTATATATCAATGTCATATTTAATAGACCGGTAGGATTTCACGGGGATCCAGTAGATAACCCCTCAGACCAAATACTAAATGCTACAGATGTCACATTTACCTGTTCAGATACCATTTTGGCCCAAATTTAAGACAACCCTGATTATACGAAGACACCCTCCGCTGCAGTTAAACATGTGACAAACGTGAAATCCTTTAACTAAACACTTTGAACTCTGAGGGACACACTGCAAACCGACTTAAAGGCGCTCAATAAACCAGCAACATTATTAGACTTCAAACAACCCAGTCTCTGTTGGAGCCGGAGTTACACCAGAGGCCTGTACTACAAAGTGAGTTCAGAGTAGACTGGATAACTCGATTACACTTATCACGTTATGGCATTAAACAAAGTTGTGGCGTCTATGACTCTATGAATTTCAGCCTTCTTCCAGCTGCGTCCCCGTCTCCGACGGCATGAAACAGACTTGAGAGCAAGTAAAGAAATAAATATAAAACCCTAATTCAAAGCGGTAAGCACCCACAGCATACAGCCAGCTGTCATTCCTGCATTTGTCAGTTTAAACTCTGTTGTTTTCAGCCTGGATTATGACTTTAACTTCTTCGTATTTGTGTAATATTATCATACAATCCAGTCGCCAAGCTCTGATTGGTCAGTAGGAGGTGCTTCTATACGAGTTGATCTCTTATCTCGAACATTACCTGCTCCGGAGCAGGTTAGGTGTTCAGCATAAGTTACCATGGCGATCTACCCCAGTAAGAAGTGAACCACCTTCGTAGGACAGAAAACCTTGAAGGGTTAACCATGAAGTTACCTCGCTATCTCCAAATCCTGCTTCATAGTACAGACCTCAGCACTCTCTCCATTCTAAAAGATAATTTGATGTTGTGAATATGTTTATATCTTGTCCTCAAATACAACACGATCCCCACTATTTGAATCATAATTTCCAGAATTTTGTATATTTGGGCCAATATGGTAATCAACAGTAAGAGGGCAGGATGGACGGAGGTGGAATATGTGGCACTGTGTGAAAAAATGACAACCTGAAAGTAGGATGGGTCTTAAATTCTGTAAATATTGACAATGTGTCCATTTTTGTAGTGTGTGAAAGTGAATGTAAATGCATTAGATGCAAACCAGCATTTTGTCTGACACACGCCTACAGTCAGGCTGGTAATGGGGCCAATGGTCCTTTTTTCTCGTTCAATAAAATGTTGATGCTCGGTAGTTGACTTGAGCCTCAACTGAACAAAACCACGCTTTTTTTGACTCCTGTTGTCTTCTGTTAACTCCTGGTTCTACGGAGAATGTGTCATATACAGTATTGCGATTTATGGCCTCTTACTGACACCTGTTGTCAATAATACTACATTACATGCAAGAGTCGCTAGAGGGACACTTGCTGTTTAAAGGTCCCATACCGTGCTCATTGTCAGGTTCATACTTGTATTTTGTGTTTCTACTAGAACATATTTACATGCCGTAATGTTAAAATAAAATCTTTATTTTCCTCACACTGTCTGCCTGAATATGCCTGTATTTACCCTCTGTCTGAAACGCTCCGTTTTAGCTAATTTCAACGGAATTGCATTGCTAGGCAACAGTTTTGGTGCATATTTACTTCCTGTCAGCTGATGTCATTTACATACTCTGCAACCAGGAAATAAACTGGGACACATTAAGAATGTTTACGTTTAAAACCGTGTAATGGTCTAAATATTGTATATTTGTGACATCACAAATGGACAGAAATCCTGACGGCTTGTTTCAAATGCACAATTTCTGTGTTTCTCCATATATTGAACGTTTCAATACTTTCACAGTATTCATATAGCACTTAAACCGACTTTTTACTATAACAGACATGACAATCTCACTTTTTACAATATGGGACCTTTAAGTTTAATTAAAGATCAGCCACCACTGCACTCCATCTAGCTAATGTTGTTTTTTTTCTCTGCTAAGCGAGTTAACGTTAAAGGTTCCAGAGTTAATCCCCGACATGTCGACTATCATGTAGTCTTGCTGAAATTACTGGAGATGTTCATACAAGCTGTTTTGCTCTAATTGAAAGAGCAACGGCCAATGGGGGGAAACTCCCAGCACTCACTTTTCTGCTGTACAGCCCAAAAAATATGGCTTAGAGCAGCTTTAAAGTTAAAAAGGTAGCTACTATACAAATGATTTCACTGCATAAACTTATATAATATCTGTCTGGAAGTGTGTGGAAATGAAAGGCCAATTATTGTTAGACCTTAGTTTGTCAGAATATATAAATAATGAATGGGGCCCTGCCTTTAATTACATCCTGGTAATCAAAAATTGATTTGATTGTTTGTGTGGCTGTGATTTGTTTTGCACCGCTGGGAGAGGACACAAAGACCTCTGTTTGCAATGTGATGCTGTATGTGAGAAGTTGTTTTTCTGACAAATGTTTCATCACTACACTAGATTTTTGCCGCCAAACTTATTTCAGATTTATTTATTTTTTATTCCAGTTGTGTAAATACAACATTAAACAATACATTTCCAAAGATTAATCTGACTTCAAAATGACAGGAACTTCATGTTTCTACTAATTTCACTTTGGATTGATAAAATTGATAAAAGGAAACTGTCTCTTCTCACCTCACAGTGTCACTGACAGAATATCAGGACAGTCTGATGTAAAATTTCAAAATAATGGCCCTTTAAAATCTCAGA
The DNA here is from genome assembly GCF_015220745.1 of Sebastes umbrosus. Lineage (NCBI taxonomy): Eukaryota > Metazoa > Chordata > Actinopteri > Perciformes > Sebastidae > Sebastes > Sebastes umbrosus. Next base: position 5,680,063 of record NC_051287.1, on the reverse strand, counting down.
AATTAGCCATTTTCCCTCTAAATTTTCCCTTTAAATTAAGATTGGAATTAAAAGGAAAGAGCCTATTATCACAAAGTAATGTCACTTCAGAATAATAGCAGACAACCCATGACATTCATGTAAAATTTCAAAATAAAAGCCCTTTAAAATCTCAAATTAGCCATTTTCCCTCTAAATTAAGATTAGAATTAAAAGGACACAGCCTGTTATCACAAAGTAATGTCGCTTCAGAATAATAGCAGACAACCCAAGACAGTATAGCAGGACATTCTCATGTAGAATTTCAAAATAAAAGCCCTTTAAAACCTCATATATGAGCAAAGTTCTCTGTTTACAATGTGATGTTATATGTGAAATGTTTCATCACTACACTATTAGTGATTTTGCTGCAGCTACTACAAGGAGACAGGAGAACCAGATGGTTGGACCTCAGCCATGAGCCAATGAGTAAGCAAAGCTTTGCTCTGTGGCTGCAATGGCATCCTCCAACAACAACTGCTTTGATTTTTTATTATGTAACCTTTTATTATTAGATGTGTTTATTTGGTGTATCGATATTGATTTTTTTGTTGCAGTCATTTAATTCACAAAAGGGCGAGGCTCTGCTCGATGCTGTCACACAGTCAGTCTACCAGCTGACATGTGACACACACACACACAGAGAGAGATAGGAACAGAGAACAGACTGAGCCCAGCCATCACACACACTCCTGCTCTTCTCTGCGTCCACCAGCTACAACAAGGCAAGTAAACCACTTTAATCTGAAGATAACTACTTTCATATGCAACATTTAATGAGCAGCCTGCTAGTTATTTCCATTTAATAATGTTTTTTTCATGCTCCCATCAGCATATCTTTTATTTTCCAACCACTGCTACAGATAAAAGAGTTCCATGCATCCTTTTATAACCTTCAGCTAATTTCTGATTTATTTATTTTCAGCTGTGTGTGTCATAGTGTGGGATGCTATTGCTCAGATTCTGCTTTTTGACTCAGCATTTTGACTCATGCTCATCAGCTCCCATTTAAAGCTGGAAATACCCCTCTGAAACAATCACTAGTTATTTTGTCTTATGACTAATACATTTAATACCAGTGATTGTAGGGATGCCTGTGTGGAAGTGACTGGGATCATTCTTTTATGCGTAAGGAAATATCACGCTTTGACTTAAATATTGCTTTACTAACTTTGTAAAACAAAATGTGTCAAATAAATACATAGATGTACATTTACTGAATTGTTATTTATTATTATTATTATTATTATTATTATTATTATTATTATTATTCAAAATGAACAATTTTTATTTATTATTAAAATAATAAATTGTGCACCAGTAACTTGGTCAAATAAAATCTTCAAAATTAACAGAAATGTATTTATAATTAAAATAATAAATCATACACCAGTAACTAGGTAAAACAATTCTTAAAAATTAACAGAATTTTATTTATAATTAAAATAATAAATCGAACACCAGTAACTTAGCAAAAGAAATCTTCAAAATTAACAGAATTTTTTATTTATTAAAATAATAAATTGTACACCAGTAACTTGGTAAAAAAATCTTCAAAATTAACAACATTTTTATTTATTCAATTAATAAATAGTACACTAGCAACGTGATACTTTTTTTTTTCAAAATTAACAGAACTTTATTTATTATTACAAATTTAAAAATATAATTGAAATAATATATTGTATAAAAGAAATTGTACACAAGTAACCTGGTAAAATAAAATCTTCAAAATTAACACAATTTTTATTTATTTAAATAATAAATAGTACACCAGCAACTTGGTGAAAAACATTAACAGAATTACATTTAATGTGTAAACCTTTTTAATGCAGCAACAAATTGGTCAAAACTTAAACAGGAATTAAATTCCAGTATATAATGTGTATAGTATATAAACATAGAATTGAATTTAATAGATCGCTAGTAGCTAATAGACACTCACTCCTTGGTCAGCTTCAAAGATGAGGCTCGTATTGTGAGTGAAAAGTAGTTTATTCCACGAAAATTAATAAAAACAAATACATATCCATATGCAATGATGGACTATAAAACTGACACATTCTGCTGGAAATAACAGAAAATACAATCTGCGTTTTCATCCTGCTCCATTGAAGCCTAACTCGCACTAATCACACTTAAAAGGACACACCCAAATTGTCCAATAGCAGGACAGACTAGAGGAGCCCGTCTTAATAGGGCAAAACACACATAAAAGAGTCAAAATGAATCACAAAGCTCATTTTACACATGACTAATTGACCTTAATTCTAATGCATATCAAATCAATGGCATAACAAAATGTACTTTAGCAATTTAGATCAAATACGAAAGTAAACCACATGGCTCTTACACCAGTGAATCATCATGCCACAAAGTGCTGAAACCACGATACAGGCCTACAGTTAGTCATCATAACTCATCAAACTCTTAAATAAACATTTTGTTGTGATAGATGTCTTGAGTAAACACGCATAAACAATTTCTCCCAAGCGCTGTACAGTATTTAGCGGTGGGTAAAATGAGGTTAGGGGCTTGACCCACATTAAACCGGTGATCCAGGACTTGGAAAAAAACAGCCTTTGTGCTTGTTGTCAACAGGCTGCATACTCAGCATCACTGGTTTGACGTATGTATGCCACGTGAAGGGGACGGTGTTTACAGGACAGGATGTTGTTGGACCTCATGGCAAATAGTCTGGTTGAAAAAATATGCAAATGTCACACTTTATGCAAAATGAATGCAAATACATGACATTGGGATTTGTTCATTGGGTTTTGGATTATTATATTACCATGTTCTTTCCATATTATTTGTAGAAGATTAAGCCCTTTCTCTTGCAAATCAATACAAACTTGGAACCATATATGTTCCACAACATTACTAAATAAAACATTACATTTATTCAGGAAGTAAAATTAAACTGTACTTGTAAAAGGAAGCCTTGCTTGTTTCCGTGGTATTACTGGGCTCTTACTACTACTGTATATAATTTGTAATAGATAATTTCCTTTTTTCATGCAATCAACACAAACTTGTACCATGTTATGTTCCACAACATTACTAAATAAAACATGACAGTTTTGTTTTGCGGTACGTGTATCTCTTAGACATTAACAGCCACAGCGTGTAAGAACTGATTCAAAATAAAAGCACAGTTCTGATACTGTACATATGAAATACTAAATGAAATGAGTGATAATTTTAAAAAACAACAACAACTACGGCGTGCAAAACATATTTCAGAGAAAATGTTATTCCAGGTGTGTAAATACAATATTAAAGAATACATTTCCAAAGATTAACCTGACTTCAAAATGACAATATACCACCTCAGATTCTTTATTTCCTCACTTAAACCATAAAGTGTTAAACCATTAAAGCTGAAATAGGCGAGATTGGAGCAAATATGATTAAAAAAAGTTATTTATATAAAACGATTGCTATATCGTGATAGTAGAACATGAAACAGGTAACCTGAAAAAAAATCATGTACCTCTGTGTCCTCCGGTGCTCCTAACGACATCAGCAAGATTTCACAGACCGGAGGAAACAAGCAGTAAGAGCTGATCTGAGGTCTGCTGTCCATCTGCTGTCTATGAGAGCCGGCTGTCAATCACTTGCGAACTCCAACGCAAATGGTCAAACTAGGCAGCGCTGATCAAATATGAATCAATATTATGTTACGTTAATGCCTATTTCTCTCCTCAAATGTTTTCAGAATCTACTGAAGCTTTATTAAACCATAAAGAAACAAATAACTAAAGTTGTGTTCACTCGACTGTGAGCTCCACGAGTGTCAGTAGTCCGGCCCTCTCCTCTGTGCCCCGGGAGGTGGTGGGAAAGTGATGGTGAGACAGCGCTGATTAAATATTGAGCACAATTTGATTTCAGGCTCACATGTTTTACATCTGAAAGGTTGCCTGACGAATAGTTATGGCTCATTAGCACTGCTGGTTTTAATGTGTGTGATAAAGTTGATTTGATGAGGAGACAGGATGACCAGATGGTTGGACCACAGCCATGAGCCTATGAGTAAGCAAAGCTTTGCTCCGTGGCTGCAATGCCATCATCCTAACAACCGCATACGACGACATAAAATGCTTTAGATTTTATTATGTAACCTTTTATTGATGTATTAATTCAGTGTATCTATATTGATTTAATTTTTCATATAATCCACAAAATGACTGTACTTGTGTGGTGTGGTCTGTCAGAGTGACTGGTGGCTGCTCAGTTAGTGATAGTGTATGGGTGTGACCGCAGGGTGAAGCGAGGCGCCGCTCGATGTTGTCACACAGTCAGTCTGCCAGCTGACATGTGACACACACACACAGATAGAAACAGACCGAGACCAGCGACCACGCACCGACCTGCTCTTCTCTGCGTCCACCAGCTACACCGAGGCAAGTAAACCGCTTTAATCTTAATATAACAACTTCTCATGAAGGCGATATCTCAGGAACGCCTGGAGGGAATTTCTTCAAATTTGGCACAAATGTCCACTTGGACTCGAGGATGAACTGATTACGAATTTGGTTGTCAAACATCAAAGGTCAAGGTCACTGTGACCTCACGTCTGTCCCACTCTCGTGATATCTCAGGAATGCCTTGAGTGAATATCTTAAAATTTGGCACCAGCGTCCACAACGTTTTCCAGCTCTTCCTGGGGGGGACCCCGAGGCGTTCCCAGGCCAGACGAGATATATATGATCTCTCTGGCGTGTTCTAGGTCTACCTCGGGGCTCCTCTTTACCAGTTGGCCGAGCCCGGAAAAACCTCCAAAAGGGAGGCGTCCAGGAGGAATCCTGATCAGACGCCCGAACCATCTCTGCTGGCCCCTTTCGACACGAAAGGAGCAGTGGCTCTACTCCGAGCTCCCTCCGGATGTCTGAGCTCCTCACCCTCTCTCTAAGGCTGAGCCCAGCCACCCTACGGAGGAAGCTCATTTAGGCCGATTGTATCCGCGATCTCATTCTTTCGGTCACTACCTGAAGCTCATGACCATAGGTGAGGGTTGGAACGTAGATGGACCGGTAAATCGAGAGCTTTGCCTTTCGGCTCAGCTCCCTCTTCACCACAACGGTCCGGTGTAGCGCCCACATAACTGCAGACGCCGCACCAAACCGCCTGTCCATTTCCGGATCTATTTTACCCTAACTCGTGAACAAGACCCCGATATACTTCAATTCAATTCAATTGTAGTAATAGCTTGCAACAGCTAGCCAGCGGTGTCGGGACAAACTGCAAAAACTAGGCCAACAGACGCTCACCGACGGCCCCAAAACTGTCCGATTGGCTTGGTGTGTCAGTTCCTTTTAAAGATGTGTTCAAACCCCAGCAGCCTGAAGACTCAAGCGGAACATCAAACAGGTTCACAGCTTTTGTTTCACAGTCAAATGCAAAGTGAAGCTGTGAGTGTCGCTAGTAACACAGAGAGAAGAGCTTAAAAGGACCAGAAGCTTTGCATCATGCTTGTTGCTATGGAACTACTCAATAGCATATCCGTTCAACTAGTAAAAGGGGTTGATGTTGATTGCAGTGGAGCAGTTGCAGACTGTGGTTGCCAAGTTTGCAGAAATAATACAAGATACAATTTAGGCATACATCAAATCAAGTCTTTAAATGCACCTCTCTCTTATTAATGCACACAGGTCCCCTTTATTAGTATTCATAAATGAGCCATTGAATCTTGTATTCCCTTGACAACCAGAAGGTTAAAGGTTCAGCTCACTCTGATTTTACAAACTGAAGATAAGAAACCTTAAAAAACAAATCACAAACATGTAGTATCATCATTGAAAGAGGCTCAGTCATTTCCCAAAATAGCTTTTAACAAACAGGAAATTGCATTTGTTGGGGACTATTTTCAGCGGCGGATTAATCCACATTGGGTGCTCTATAGTGAGTATTTTAGGCAGCAGGATGGTGTGTGTGGGACTGAGTCACAGTGTGTGTGTTGATGTTAATGAAGTCACTCATTCATTGTTGGTTTGAATTTTATAGGATTTGTTGAAGAAAAATATGGAATATCGCCAGACTTATAACCTTTGAAAATACATTTTGGTCATATAACTGTACCATCTTTTACGTACTGTATAAATTCAGCAGCTTGTTGAAATAATAGTCTAATAGTGTTCTTTTAAAATACATTTTGCATTTGCACCACTGCTGTCTACTAGTCTCCTCTTTGTCTTTGGCTTCATGTAGTTAAACATTTAAAATGTGTTTTAATGGAGAGACGGGGTGATTGGAGGACCAGCATTATGCCATTGACCACAGCACAGCCCATGAAGCTATTATCCCTTTGTGTTGGTTTCCATAGTTACCCTGTTAAAGACTCAACTGACAGTCAGCTGTCTTTTGTGTTTGTCACTGGCCTCTCTGGCCTCTACTACTCTTTGATTTCTTTTTGCCGGAGCTTTGAAAAAAACCTCCTCTGTGTGCAGTCACAGCTGTCATAAGTTTTTGGATTTGTGTATTTTTCTGTGTCCCCCAGATGGAGATGTCTGCCGCTGCAGGTGGCCTGGGGATGTCTGGTCACCATCAGCACTCCGGCACGGTGAAGAGGAAGAGGTGGGGAGGTTTGAGGCAGCAGTGGAAGCTTCTGGGCTTGTTTGAGATCGATCAGCAGCACGAGTTCTACGGCCTTACCTGCATGATGAAGGAGGGATTGGCTGCAGCCACCCAAAGCAACATTGATAATGCATCTACAGTGAGTACGGGTCAGCAATCACCGTCACGGGCTAGATTTTCTAAAGCCTGAAAACAGAGCCATGAGGAGGTGCAGAAGTCTAGTTATCTCTCAGAACACTTGAAATACAATATGCTCAATATGCTAATATGGAATTTTTGCCCAATGATGCCAAAAAATATACTGCCTACTGCCACTTTAACAGGTTAGAGAGAGCCACACAGCCGCGCCTGAGCAGCATTTGAAAATGTTCAGATACCAGAGCTGAAAGGGAATCTCCTCCTAAACAAAGAGCACAGAGTGGTATGCAGCGTCCACCCCGCTGCTGCTGAATGAACAGTCATAGTGCAACACACAGCCGTGTGCTTCTGCTTCACCCTAATCCCAGTCAAACACACCGCTGACTCAGCAGGCTGCTGCATGACTGTCCTGTCTGTTGTATCTACAGAGTCACAAAAACACATATGCACACTTTTTACATAGAACATACTTGAGACGTATTCTTTACGTCTTCACTTTTTACATGTATTTGGACATTTTGAGTGTCAAACACTTTATTTCCTGCATCCTGGTGAATTTGTATGCACCAATTTATGGTGGAAATGTCTTCATTTACACAAAATTCAGGCACCAGATGACTATTAAAAATATAGGCTAATGGAATATAATGCAGTGAGGCTCTCAGGCATCCCGTCTCACAAATATTTGTTCTCCTGTAGATCAACTTTTCTCATTTAACCCTTCTATTGTCTTCCCGTCGATGGTGCAACTTTTGTCCTTCCGGGTCAAAATTGACCCAGTGTATGGCAGAGCTGTACCACTTGTGCTTGTAATTTTATCAAAATTGTCTGATTTTATAAGTTATAAGTTTATAAGGCATACACATATAAATTATTACCCAATTCTGTGTTACACGTTTTTAGCATTTACCACAAGTTTTACGCTTTTTTTGGGGGAATTTATGCTCAATAAACCTCATTTAAATAAAATGATACCTCATTTTTGAGTAGAAAACCCTCCCAAAAATTATGAATTAATTTCATCCATGTTATTTTGGGGCAATTTGATGAAAGAAATACATATTTATGATATAATGAAGTTTGAAAATGGGTTAAATTTGACCCGAGGACAACAGGAAGGTTAATATTATCTCTGCTGAGTCAACACACATGTAGGCATGATTTACTATTCCCTTCTCTTTTGTGTCTTTTATTTGGGGAAGTAACCTCTTTAAATGTGCCTGTGGCACATATTCACCTCAATGATACATTCATTAATTTAAATTATTGTTTAAACCCCTGGACTTTAATAGCTCATATGTATTTCAGCAAGATTTTTGCTCTTGTTCATAATGTTCTGCACATTCAAAACATATCCCACATATCTGTGTTCTCTGAGAACTCAAAATATTTTGAGAAAAAAGAGAAGAAAAAAAAACGAGAAGTTGTAGAAGTTCCTAGTAGTATAGTAGTAGTATATACTGTATTTATATATTCTTATTCTTATTCTCAATGATATATCTTCCCTCTTTCTCCCACTATAGAATGAACTCTCAGATGATGATTTCAGATTAGAGGTTACTCAGATTCATAAGGTAGGTGAATATGTCTCAATAACTAACAGCACTCAAATTAATTATTGTGTTAAATGCTTTCAACTGCATATTTACTTGCCTGTTTGTGTGTGTAGGATTTTACAATGGAGACGTTTGCAGGCCCCGTGTTTGCCAGCCTACGTGGCTCTTTAGGAATGACGGAGCAGGAGTATCAGCAGTCACTCTGCTCTGAAAACTGCTACCTTCAGTTCATCAGCAACTCCAAGAGCAAGGCCGACTTCTTCCTGACGTGAGTCATCAGCTGTTAACTCACTCACGCGCATGATTGTTTTACTGTTTTCATAAGAGTGTGGCTTTTTGTATCATTGATAATATATTTATAATTATTGAGGATAGAAATCGACTTACTTTGTGCTTTCTAACTTCTAGAAATGATAAACGCTTCTTTTTGAAGACCCAGAACAAAAGGGAAATCAAATTCCTTTTGGCCAACCTGAAGATCTACATTGAACATCTGAAGAAATACCCCCATTCATTACTGGTCAAGTTCCTAGGTACGTATTCATACTGATTTACATATGTCACTTTTTATCATAGATTTCATTTCATCAGATCTTTAGATAATGGGCTCGGAAAATCAACTTGCAGAGACCTGGGCTTTTCATTCAAATATCCATAAGTATAATTTTGTCATGCAGTTGCAAGCATAGACTTCATTGAAAGCTCCATGGTGGTCTATTTAAGGACACATTTAACATCTCACATATTCTCAACAGAAAACTTTTTAATGCAAGAAATGACAAATTATCCGCGTTCAGTGGTGAAAGAAGTATTCAGATCCTTTACTAAGTAAAAGTACCAATGTAAAAATACTCCATTACAAGTAAAAGTCCTTCATTCAAACTCCTACTTAAAGGTAAAGTGTGTATGATTTGGCGACATCCGGTGATGTGGTTGCAGATTGCAACCGACTGAGTACCCCTCCGCTCACTCCTCCGTTTCCAAGACTGCGGTAACGTGAGCCGCCTCGCTGAGAAGCCAATGGCGTTACCATAATAACACTACTTTAGGAGCAACGGAAGTCAGACAGTGGCTGGCGGTACCGCGGCTTAGCACTCTGCGGATCACGTTTTCACCCTCTTTAAGCTAACTGAGTAGGTTTTACGACACATTTAGTATTTTGGTTCACTCTGTTATTGCAACATCATTTCCTGCAGCAGCAGGCAGCTGTTTACAGTGATAAACCCACTGTACACTACCCTCCAAGCACCAATTGGCAGACAAAGCTGGTGCAATAGTGGAGCATTTAGCAGCCGACGGATAGTTTTTCAGGAATTGGTGGAGACCAAAACAGAGCTAAAAGGAGAGAGAATATCGGACTTACTTTCATCGAGCGGCCAGAAACATGACTATAAATGAATACTAATGTTGCTCTGTGTCTGCTGGATGTATAAATAGGTAACTGTCTGCCAACATGTTCGCCATAACAACGTTATAATGTGACAATATGCCAGATAATAATATGTCTTATTTCTCACTGTTTTTTACAAGGCGTTCACAGGATCAAAATCCCACACAGACGGAAGGTACATATCAAATATTATTACTGTTCTAGTTCGCATTATAATTAATGGATGTTACAAAGAATTATAATTAGCACGTTTCCCTTTTTTTCACTTCTCCAGAAATATTTCATTGTTATGCAAAGTGTTTTTTATCCTGATGATCGATTCAATGCCAGGTAAGCTTGATTTACCCCCAGAGATACAAAGCATGAGTAGTATTATTACTATGTTAACAGCACAGAATCAGACAGTGCAGCCTCTTTGATGTGTGTTTTGTATTGACAGGTACGACATTAAGGGCTGCGAGGTGAGTCGTTGGACAGAGCCTGCACCAGAGGGGAGCCAGATTATTGTGATTCTCAAAGACCTCAACTTTGAAGGCCAGTACATCACTCTAGGTAAGAAAACAGAACGGGATGTTTATGTGAGTCCTTGTGAAGCTGTGTAATAGTACAGGCAGCCTAATTGCACCCCCTTCAGACCAAGCAGTATATCGTTTCTAACACTGTGCCAAAAAATGTATTCCTCTGTCTTAAAAGGACCAGTGTGTAACAATTAGCGGGATATATTGGCAGAAATGGAAAATAATATTAATCAGTATGTTTTCTTTAAGGTATAATCACCTAAAAATAAGTGTCAAATGTGCACATATTTATATTTGGGGAAATTGTTTATGTTGGCATGACATTTTACAGATGTTATAGTTTGTACAACATTTGTTGTATAGTTTAAATAGCCATCATTTAGGATTATGATGAATACCATTTTCTTGTTATAGTGCTAGAATAGACATTTTATTTATTTACGACAGTATATAGTGTCGTAAGGCAGTTTCAGTGTGCATGGTAAAAAGTACGCTTTTGGAAGATGCTGTGAAATTTACATAGGTGTGGATTGTAACAAGTTTTTCATCGTGTTATACACCGTGTTATATGCTGTGTTATTACACGGCTGTACAGACTGTTGCTATGTATAGCAGACCGTTGCTATGTATAGCAGACCGTTGCTATGTATAGCAGACCATGTATAACAGACTGTTTCTATGTATAGCAGACCGTTGCTATGTATAGCAGACTGTTGCTATGTATAGCAGACCGTTGCTATGCATAGCAGACCGTTGCTATGCATAGCAGACCGTTGCAATGTATAGCAGACCATGTATAACAGACCGTTGCTATGTATAGCAGACCGTTGCTATGCATAGCAGACCGTTGCAATGTATAGCAGACCATGTATAACAGACCGTTGCTATGTATAGCAGACCATGTATAACAGACTGTTGCTATGTATAGCAGACCATGTATAACAGACCGTTGCCATGTATAACAGACCGTTGCTATGTATAGCAGACTGTTGCTATGTATAGCATACCGTTGCTATGGACAGCAGACCATGTATAAGAGACCGTTGCCATGTATAGCAGACCATATATAACAGACCGTTGCTATGTATAGCAGACCATATATAACAGACTGTTGCTATGTATAGCAGACCGTTGCTATGGGCGCAGCTCTGATGTCGGACTCTGGCGGGACATTTTTGTGTCAGGGTGATGAGACGTGCAGCATCGCCCTGTCGGGATTCTTTCACAATAATGACCGCCTCGCTGTACATTATCCCTTATATAGCGTACAGTGAAAGTGTGATAACGTTTAACGTATGGAACACTGTAGCGCTCCAACACTGGACCTTTAAATGAACCATGTCAAAGCACACCATTTAAATAAATCTAATTCAAATAAAGAAAAAGGTGTGTGTAAATGCCGGTGTAATATCCATCTATTAATGTGGTGTGTGTGTGTATGTGTGCAGACCGGCAGCGTCCCTGGCTTCTGCGGCAGATGGAGATCGATACCCACTTCCTCCGGAGGCTCAACGTGTTGGACTACAGTCTCCTCCTGGCCCATCAACCCTTACACCACGACGAACGCCACCAGAGTCTCTCCTTAGCCACTCTCATCATGAGAACCAAAAAGTCAGTGTCTTTAAGATGTTTTCTTCACACCTCACTACAGGGTTTCTCAACATTTTGTGACCCTGCTTTTGTGGTTTGTCAGTATACAGTTCTAGTTTCACCATCATGTCACTGGTAGCGGTGAAAATACTCAATAAGTTGATAGGTAGAATATTTTTATAATCAATTCATCTTTTAAGTAATTTTTCAAGCAACAAGACTAAAGCCCCATTCTGGCAGGATTCACATTACAGGGGGAGGTGGGAAATGAAATATTCCCTGTTCTCCTCAGTAATTTAACTCATTGTTATAGACGGCATTTTAACCATGGTGAAATTACAGGACGTGGTCTGTAATAGACATGTAGCCTATAGTGTACATTCAGCAGGACAAAGCCAAAAAGGAGAGTTGAAGGGGAGGCATTGAGGGAAAGATACTGTGTGAGGTAAAACTCAGTCAAATCTTGATGTTGTATTTTTATCATTCTGCATTCTGCTAGGGGACGTCATTATCTCTGATGTTTGTCACAAATAAACGTCCATAAATTCACTTCAAAATCATAAAAGAAGTTACTTTAAGTTATCTTCAGTGTTAAAGTAATCCATCGATAAGTTGTCTGTACATCCTTCTAAACCCCTATACACTTTTACAATTCATTATAAATAATTAATTAATTCATTCATATTTTTGATTAATGACTAGAACAACTTGACACATAATGCTGAGCTGCAGCTCAAATTAATCTTCAGGTTCCCAGCTTTCAGGTGATGTACACCACTTCTATTTGACATCTACTGTTGACCTGCTATCTCCGTAATATTACGAGAACAAAGTCATAACTTTACGAGAATAAAGTCATAATATTAAGAGAAAAAGGTCATAACTTTACGAGAAAAAAAGTTGTAATATTACGAGAATAAAGTCATAACTTTACGAGAAAAAAAGTCGTAATATTACAAGAATAAAGTCATAACTTAGCGAGAAAAAAGTCGTATATATATACTTCAATCATAATGCTCTAAACCCTTATACACTTTCATAATTCATTTAAAAAATTTCATTAATTAATTAATGTTTTTTTTACAGATTCATGACTAGAACAACTTGACACACAGTGCTGAGCAGCATCTCAAATTAATCTTCAGGTTCCCAGCTTTACTGTGATGTACACCACTTCTATGTGACATCTACTGTTGACCTGCTATCTCCCCCTAAATACCCCCTGTACCTCCCTAAAAAAGACAAAAACGGGTCTATTGTGGGTCTCAGAGGGATAATATAATTGAATTCTACTTCAAAAGTAAACTGACTCTTTTGTTAGCTAAGTGTTTTTGCTACTTTACACCTGTCATGATGTACAGTAAGAACCATGGACAGCGTCAGTGATGGTTTTACAGCCTCTTTATTTGTGGGCCTGTGTGCATTACCAGATGAATGTTGGTGTTGCAATACATGCAGCTATGCAAAAATCCTAGAAACTACAGTGAGCAGCTGTTTTAGGAAAATACCTAAAAGTTTAAAGTGTCGAGTAGAAACCAATGGATTTGTGGCTGTGAGCCACAGACAGGGTAGTGAAAGTAGACAGTATCGAGTGATTTGTTTTGGCTTTTTCATAAGATTTGCTAACAGTAAGAAACATTTAGATCTACGGCAGTCTTATCCTTAAATAACAATGAATTTAAAAAGAAATCCTTTTAATCGTGCTGACATGAGAAATGTGATTCTGTGGTTTAACAGAATTTTTGCTGACAACCAGAGATTAAAGCTGAAGTAGGCGAGAAATATGATTAAAAAAGTCTGCATCTGCAAGATTTCACAGACCGGAGGAGAACAAGCAGTAAGAGCTGATCTGAGGTCTGCTGTCCAGCTGCCGTCTATGAGAGCCGGCTGTCAATCACTCGCGAACTCCAACCAAACGGTCAAACTAGGCAGCGCTGATCAAATATGAATCAATATTCTGTTACGTTAATGCGTATTTCTTGCCTCAAATGTTTTCAGAATCATCTTGAGGCTGTAAAATGAGATAGTTTATGACACCGCTGCCATTGTGAAATCTGGGGAAGGAACGCCAAGTTCTGGTCACATGACCGGAGCACAGCCAATAGGAACACTCGCTCTCTCAATGAAATGACCTGTGATTGGTCAAAGTCTCCCGTCACGGGCTAGATTTTCTAAAGCCTGAAAACAGAGCCATGAGGAGGCCAGTTTGTAGCCTGATGTCACATAACTGTCTTCTTTACATTCTTATTATTGGGATGATTTTGTCTAATTTCTTAATAAAAATGTTTGACATTCAAAACAAAAACATTTTTTGCAAAGCGTGACATGTAAAGTGCCATGGGGCCAATTCTATGCCATAAATTGGGATTCCCAAGAAGTGTGACGCATGCAGCCCCAAGTTGCATGCGTCAAAGTTTATAGAAGAAGACAGATGACTGTTTATACTATAAACAGTCGTCTTCTTCTGTCATCTGTCATCTGGCTTTAACTACTTCTGCATACTTTGAGCTACAGAAACCATTCAACTATCAAAATATTCAGCTCTTTAAGGATGTTAGTGCTATGATTTTTCTTTTTTCTACCTCTTATACTTTTTAAAACATTAAGCTTTTTTCACTTCAATGTAACAACAATGTAACTTAATGGAGAAAATCTTCAAATCTTCTCAAACATACTCCACTTTGAAATGCTACTGCTTCCGCATACTTTCAACTACAGACTTCATTTGAACTTCAAACGGGTTAAAACACTTTGAACTATTAAGGTATGATTCAGCTTTTTGATAACTTTTACACTTTTTGAAATATCGCAGTTTACGTTTTATGCTTTTTTCAGACTTTTTCAGAGTTTATAATGGGTGTGTATTGCGTTGCTTTAGAGTGGTGAGATCACGCATTTTCAAAATATTTGGGCAAAAACCCTTGTAGGTTCTACAACTTCCACTCCTCATACACAATTAATATATTAAAACAGGCATTTTTGTCCTCTTTCAGATGATGTGCTAATTTAAGCAATAGGACTTAAACTTTAGGAATTATCTGCTTCAAAGCACGAAGAGAAGCCTCCCTCTCTCTCATCTGCTGCAATGTTAATTCACCTCTGATGTGTTGAGTGTTGAGCAAAAACTCAAATGTGGAGACTTTTAAAACTGCTAGTTCTCAGTCATTTTTAACTTTATCCACACAAATAACACATCTACACCTTCATCAAAGTCTTGAGGTGCTCAAACTGAAGAGCTTTCAGGTATTCAACGTATAGTTTTTAACTGTGGGTGTCTTTTTTTCAGTGTTTTCACCAGTCATTCCCAACCATTACTCAGCAATTTCAGACACAAACACACAGGTAATTCTAATTGGCTTATTAGAGCTCCATCAGTCTCTGCCTGTCTCTGATTGGTGCGTTGCTCCTAGGCTCTTTTTGGGACCTCTCTCTACTCTCGGCCCCGGATAAAAGGTAGAGGATGGATGGATGGATGGATATGGCCAAAATAATTAATGATGTCTGAAGTTTCTTGTGACGCAAAAACACATTTAAACTGCCAAATCACATCAGATTAGGTAAATTCTGGTTATTATTTCTTACTGACGTTTTGACATCTGCCTGTCTCGACGGATCAGAACACTTTACGACATTTGCGTTGTGAATTGTGAGTGAAGCTACTGTACATACAGTCACTGCTGTGACTCATACGCATTGTCTCCCCTGTGACTTTCTCATTTTAGATCTGTGAATCCAGGCTCCAGCCCGATCCATGCAGGCATAGCTGCTGTCCCCGGGGCAGTCCCTGAAGATGATTCCGCCTTACTTTTGTCTGAAACACATGGCAGCTGTTTGAAGCAGTCACAAGCAGGAGTTGCATCAAGCAGTGGCGCTCCTCAAACGTGCCCGGATCACGCAGGGCCGGCCGGTGACGCAGCTGAGCTTCTAGACTTCAGGGCCCAAAACCGACGTTTGCTGCCCAACTTGAAGAATCCTCTGCATGTCATCGACGGGCCTGAGCAGCGCTACTTCATCGGCATCATTGACATTTTCACAGTTTACAGTTTTAAGAAGCGACTGGAGCATTTGTGGAAGAGGCTGAGACATCCAGGCCGTTCCTTCTCCACCGTCAGTCCACAGACTTACTGCCACAGGTTATGTCAATGGGTACAGGACCATACCAAGTAGACCCTGGGGGAGTGGTGGAGACTTACCACCAGCTCTCACTGAGCATGTTCAAACAACTAACCAAAGTCCACACACATGAAACATGTTTATTTACATCTGTTCCATGGCTCCAATCCTTTCATCTTTCCACATGTTCAAAACACATCTATGGCGTTATATTTCAGCCTGGTCTTGTGATGTTCCCATGCAACGAAACTGCATTGTCAATTACGTTTCGAGGGAAACGATGGACATTGACATTGTTATTATTATTTTAACGTTATGTTGAATGTTTAACGTTATGTACATAAATGACGAGAGAGAAAGAAAAAAAGTGCTCAAAAGCATGGCGCTACTACTAAACTAAACCTGAGGGGACATCACTCTATTTTTTCCCTGATAATGCGACACTGAACAACAAATCTGTGTTGAAATCAACAGGAGGAGAGTTAGTAACGTTACCTGTTAGCAGCTGGTGGGCAGCACAGTCCTGCTTGGCTAAATAATGGAGCTACTAATGTTAACGGAGGTGCCATTGAGTTACAGTATGATGCGTTCAAGCTCTGCTCAGTAAAATGACTATTGGGTGAAGGTAAATTACAACGTTACCATGATGCGTTCAAACGTCGTAAAATTATTTTTTTGCCGAGAAACTTGAAAAAATACAGTTGTTTGAAGGAGATGTTTTGACAGTAGATATTAGAGAGGGAATTATGAGGTTTTTAACTTCCAAACAACTTACCAAGATTTTTTTTTTTAATCAAAGCAAATATTTAAATAATCATAATCATTTGAATTGTGTGTTTTTATGCAAATAACTACTATAGATGACAATAGCAAAGTACAGTACAGTACTGTGTAGGCTACAGTACACTCCCTCCCCCAAAAGCCACGGTGTAATTTGAACACTGTAATTTACCATGTATATAATGTTTTTTATGTAAAATATATCGAGCATTGAATGACATCAGATCTAAAATGTTATTCCTTCATTTAGCGCAGACCCGGCTTGTGCAATGGAAGACAATAATCACATTGTTGTCATGGCAACATGTGTTTTATTGCCAGTTTAGCTTTTATTCTCTTAGTATTTCTTGATTTGAACATATTGTGTGTTGATTATATACAACTGTAATTGGAAACAACTGTAAAAAAAAATTGTGCTTTCACTTTATCTTGAAAAAAAATGTGTTTATCATTTGTCATTTTGGTCTCAAGGTCAAACATGCATTCTCTCCTGAAATTCAGCAGTGTCTCTTACTTACATTCACCTTAGAAATACTATGATAAAGAATACAAACATGCTATGTTTGCTTTACTGACCAGTAAGATTTCTTTGATCATGTATGAATGTCTGAATACAAAGACTGAAAGAATGTGATAATAATCAAAGCTGCATGTTAGTTTTGATGATGCAACCGTCAGCAAGCATCTTTACAGAATTCTTCCATTGCTGTTTCACAATTACGCAATAGATGATTCTGCCTTTATGTCTGTAAGATGTTTGTCTGATGTCCTTTTCCTGGTTTTTCCTCTCCTCACATTGACAGCACATGCACTGATGAGACAAACCTGACTCATTCACTGTGACACAGTAATTCCCCAACAATGAAGGTGACTTCATGATTATCTCCAACGGGAATACTCCAGCAGTTGGACAGCATATGTATCTCATATTTTATACCCTGGTATGACTGAAAAAACAATGTGAAAATTGATTCAGTTTATCCAGTGTACACAAACATGGACCCAAACTGTTGCCTATAGCAATGCAATTCCGTTGCAATGCACTAAAACGGAGCGTTTCAGACAGAGGGTAAATACAGGTATATTCAGGCAGACAGTATGAGGAAAATAACGTTTTTTTTTAACATTAAATTATGTAAACATGTTCTAGTAGAAACACAAAATACAAGTATGAACCTGAAAATGAGCATGCCACCTACAATAGCAGGGCAAGAATAGAGTGCTACAGCAATAAGTTCTAATACCCGGAAATGAGTTTGCATTTTAACACTTCCAGTTCCCTCGTCAGGAAGTCAATGTTTTTTTTTTTAATGGGTTTTTAGTTAAATGCCTGATATAAGGTCTGTGGTTAACACAAGCTGAAGAAATTTTAATGTTTTGTTTTACAAGATAAACATTAATAAATACCCCACTCGTGAATTTTAAAGCCTTTAGATATTTCTTTAAAAAGGCAGTTGCTAACAAGTGGCTAAATGAGACTATTGTCACCACGCTGACTCGTCCTCCTTTACAGCCTCGTTGTATATACTCTCGTTCATGTGACCGTGATCTAGTTAGTTTATAGTTGGTTTATTTGTACGTCTGGCGATTGCATTCACATTTTAAAAAATCATAAAAGTGGTGTTCATTTCTGGAGATTATCTTGCTGAACAAAACGTGTAAGTACCATAAACGGAAAAAAAGTCATAGTATAGTATGTTGAAAAAAAAGCAATAGTATATTATGTAGAAAAAAAGCCATAGTATAGTATGTCGAAAAATTTCATGAGAAAAAGTCATAGTATAGTATGTCGAAAAAAGTTTTTGACATACTATACTATGAATTTATAGGATCTTTTATCATAAAAATTTTCGACATACTATTTGATCTTTTTTCATTAAACTTCTTTGACATAATATACTATTACTTTTTTTATAAATTTTTTTGACATACTATACTATGACTTTTTACATGGAAATTATATATGTATATATCTATGTCTATAGTATGTCATGAAAAAGTCACAATATAGTATGTTGAAAAAAAGTCATAGAATAGTATGTGGGGAAAAAAGCCATATTATAGTATGTTGAAAAAAGAAAAACTAAAAAAAGTCATAGTATCTTTCATCGCAAAAAAGCCATGTAGTATGTGGAAACAAAAACAGCTGAGAAGCCAAATGTTTTACCTCAGGAGTTGGAAACACGACTCAAAATGACTGCTAATTTTTTTTCCATTATCTGCTGGATGTGTATATAGTCAACTACTTAGCATAACAGCTTTAAAATACCACAATTGTGTTTATGTCAGATTGTTGTGGGGCTGCCCTGCCCCCAAGTGGCCTAAAAAAAGACTGCAGCTTCAACTAGAAAATCCATTTCCTGTTGAAAATGCGTGGGAAGGCTGACAGCTGAAATGAATTGCAAAGTATTGCTGAAAATGCAGAAATGTGAAATGACTTGCCTAAAAATGTTAAAGCTCAAATGCATTGCACTGCACTGCTGAAAAACCTAGAAAATAAAATGTATAACTGGCAGAGTTGGAAGCTGAACTGCATTACCTAAAGAAGCTAAGAGCTGAAATATAATGCTGGAAAAGCTGGAAGCTAAACTGTAGTACAGTCAAAAGTGGTAAATTTGAATTTTCCTCAATAGGAGGAAAGCAGAAATGCTTTGTATGTATATCAGACATGAACTGTATTTCTAAAAAAACAAAGAGAGAGAGACAGAGAGAGGGAGAGAGAGAGAGTAGTATTTGGGTGGAATAAACCTTTAAAACTACAAGTTGTTAGACATAAAATAGTATTTGGGTGGAATCAATTTTTAAAACAACAAGTCGTTACACAAAGTAGTATTTGGGTGGAATAAACGTTTAAAACTACAAGTCGTTAAGAGTGAAAATTGTGGGCGAGGGAGCAATTTGTTTGGAAAATTTTCAAAAGATTTTAAAGCTTTCCTACACTCTAGCTCTGATGTCACGCGCTCTAGCTTTGAACATTCCATCCAATACACACCCATTATAAAATCTGAAACCGTCTCAAAATTTCACAAAACATAAACTGTGGTCAATCAAAAACTGTAAAAGATATCAGAAAGCTGAATCATAGCTTAATAGTTCAAAGACTTGTAACCCTTTTAAAGTTTAAATGAAGTCTGTAGGTGAAAGTATGCGGAAGCAGTAGCATTTCAAAGTGGAGTAGGTTTGAGGAGATTTGAAGATTTTCTCCATTGAGTAACATTGTAAAAAGAAATGTGTAAAAAGCTTAATATTTTAAAAAGTATAAATAGTTAAAACAAGAAAAGTCACAGCACTAATGTCCTTGAAGAGCTGAATATTTTGATAGTTGAACGGTTTCTGTAGCTGAAAGTATGCAGGAGTAGTTAAACTGCAAAAAACGTATGGAAGAAATAGTTGAAGTTGAATAAGCCTTAGATCAGGGGTCAACAACCTTTACTATCAAAAGAGCCTAATGTCTCATGCAGTGAGGGCCCAAGTGCAAATGTACTACGGAGTATGAGGGCCACATTGAGGGAAAAAACATCTGAGATTTACAGAATAAAGTCATAATATTACGAGAGAAGAAATCATAATATTACGAGAAAAAAGTCGTTATATTATGAGAATAAAGTCATAACTTTATGAGAAAAAAGTTGTAATATTACGAGAATAAAGTCATTACTTTATGAGAAAAAAAGTCGTAATATTACAAGAATAAAGTCATAACTTTACGAGAAAAAAGTTGTAATATTACGAGAATAAAGTCATAACTTTACATGAAAAAAAGAAAATAACATGTGAAATTGCTACTTTATAATATTATGACTTTATTTTCATAATACTCCGACTGTTTTTCTCTTAAACTTAAGACTTTATTTTCATAATATTGCGACTTTTTTTCTGGTAAACCTATGACTTTATTCTCGTAATGTTACGACTTAATTTTTTTTCCTCAATGCGGCCCTAATACTCTATCGTACCGTCATACCATAGACCTACTACAATGATAAATAAAAATTAAAATGTAAACAAAAAACACTTATTCATTTCCATTTTTAAAAATCCACAGGGAGCCACTGGAGAGGAGCTAAAGAGAGTAATTTTTGCATTCTTTTGCCATCACATTTTGCATGTGATGGCAAAAGGGATGAAAAAATGTTGAGAAGTTGTGAAGACAATTTCACTGAGTATCAACTCATCAGTTTTGATCAGCAGACATGTACATGTGGTTATTGTACAAATTGTAGAAAATTGTACTTCCTCTTTGCACACATGTGCCAAAACACGTGCAATTTGCTTGAATGAATGAGAAATTCTAATCTGTTGTGATTAACAAACTAATTGTTCAGAGATTTGAGCTCATTGTTTTGAGAAAATATATATAATTCTCATTTGTGAATTGAGCCAAATCGAATGAAAAAAACTGTAACTTTTCAACATTAAACCAACCCTGCAGAGCTTTGAGGTGAGCTCAAGTCCAAGGTCACACGATCAAACTGGTAAACATACTATAGAGGACAGAGGGTGTCAGATTTTAAAGCCCCCTGAGGCAAATTTGTGATATTGGGCGATACAAATAAAAACTGACTTGACTTGAAACACGGTCTGAAATATATTTATGTATTGAGCATGCATGGATGTATAAAGGAAAATGAAAGTGGAAGGATATTTGAGTCATAAAGAGGAACGTGGAGCGGGCATCAACCGCAATCACATGCTCATGAATGAGGAAGCAGACATGCACACCACAGGAAGACATAATGCAACTGAAGAACGATAAATGGACACATGTTCCATTGTTCCATAATGTGCTGGTGGTTTGTACTGAAACAATGATGTGATGGGTTGCGGGTTGAGTATTTTTACTTACAATTTGGGATGCAGGACTTGTAATACAGTATGTTCACACCGTGGTAAATGCACTTTTATTTCTAAATACTTCCTCCATCACTACCTGGTCATAACACAAGCTGTTTTCCTTTGTATTTAGCACGTCACCCCGCCCCTTTCATGTGAAAGGGGCGGGGTTTATTGGACTTACAGTCATCAGTTGACACAAACATGAGTCCAAACTAGAAAAGTACACTCAGTTGAGGGCAGATGTCCGCCAAATGTGTCTGCAATTAAACCTAAAAACAAAGTAAACCTTCATTGGATGCTTAAACCCAGAACCTTACCTGAGGGCCACATCACCTACTTCTACGACCTCTTATCACCAGCAGATGAGTGTGTCATCAACAGCATCAAAGCCGACTGGGAGAAGGAACTGCAAATTACCTTTTCGGTTCAGACTGTTTCTGGGAAAAAGCCCTTAGAGCTGTCAACTCATCCTCCAGCCATGCCAGGCTCAGCCTTATACAGTTTAAAGTGAAACAAAAACTTCATTATAGTAAGGCTAAACTCTCCAAGTTTTACCCAGACAAATTAGATGATTCATGTGATAAATTGCTCACAATGCGCCCTGTGATCTGACACATATGTTCTGGTCGTGGCCCAAATTGGCTCAATTCTGGCAATTGTCTTTTGATGCAATCCTATAAATCGTAGGGATCAAAATCCCCCCATCCCCCCATGTAGCTATTTTTGGTAGACATCCAGACGGAAAGACTACAACGACTTCTTTGGAAGTCCAACCTCCCACTTTCATTTAAATCTTGGCTACTCGATATTCTGTCTCTCCTAAAACTGGAGAAAATTAAATTCACAATGCGAGGTTCCTCCGATAGATTTTACTCTCATTGGAGACCATTGCTCAATTATGTTGACCGGCTTCCCCATAGCAGAGTGTCACAGTAGAGGTGCGTGCGGTGCCTACCTGCGTTGAGCGTGGGTTTTGCGGCTTGTCTGCCACACAGCCCCCCCCCCGTATAAGATCCTTGTGCCAGTCTACAGATTTCAATAGTCCTACATGGCAGTTTGAGTGCCAGCAACTTTTTATTTTATTTTATTTCAGTTTATGTATTACGGTTTTATTATTATTTATATGTGTATGTACACATGTGTACAGCATATGGGTATATATAGGTGTGTGTAGGTATATATACTACTTTTCGATCTATTCACTATTATTATTGTTATTTCTTTTATCCATCTATTTATGTATTTATTTCCTTTTTGTTTTCCCTTCTCTGGGATTATTCAATGTAATTCCATGTGTACATCACCAAACTTTCCATGTGTACCACATTATCTCCATCACTACAAAGAGGAACAGGGGGGGTTAGGACATACGGTTCTAGGATAACACTTTTTCAAACATGTAAAAATAATTTCTTTACAGTTGTACTGCTCCATTGTACTTTTTGTGCCAATAAAAAATTTGAACATAAATGCCAAAAATGTCCAAACTGAAATACTTTTCACTACATGTTTTCTTATTTCTATAACAGCACAAACTGTAACTGCCAGCTCTTAAATAGAATAAAATGAAAGTGACATTATTTCCTGTATCGTCTAAAATGAGCAATTGTCAAATGATTTTCTGTATTTTTTTTTTAGAGGATCACCAGGAATTTATGATTGAGGAAAAACTGGTGATTACTGGAATGTGATGAATATACATGAGAGGTAAGGCTTAATCACGTGTTTTAGACATTGCAAATGTCTGTGGTCTGTGCTCCTCCTCTCTCTCTTCTCCCTTCCCACAATCCCTATCTCTGCATGAATGGGCAGATGAGGTCATTCCAGCATGAGGGTTTCTTGTAGGCGGTTGGCTACAGCCCTCTAGGCTCAACTGACTATATAAACTCTGCATGTATCACCATGAAACAACTTTTTTGAGACACCAGCCAGTTTACAGACACTTTGACAGAGATCAGGATATCCATATCAATTATGGATATGGGCTATGACGAGTCTACGCTCATCCTCATCAAACACTGCCGGGACATGAAGAAACAGGAGACGCACCTCAGATTCATCACTCTGCTCCTGGTGTTCAGCTGTACAACACTGTTCATGTTTACCATCTGGGCTGATTTAAGGCACCGAGAAAACTCTGGATCCAGTGGACAACCGGTAAGTTACAAAACCATTTCTTTACGGGATAAGTTTTCTTTGTCTGCTCATTGATGATGTGAGCATGTAAACCTCGTGGTCAGCTTATATGTAACATTATGATATAATAGAAATATTATAATATAATTTTGGACAGGAGCAGAGAGTTTGCATCCCGTGTGAGTTGTTATTTTAACCCAAAACAATGTTTTTCCCTAAACTTAAGTGTTTTTGTTTTTTTTGCCGAAACCTAAAGAAGTTGTACTTTTGTTGCCTAAACCTAAAGAAGTTGTAGTTTTTTTTTGCCTATACCTAAAGAAGTTGTTGTTTTCTTTGCCTAAACCTAAAGAAGTTGTACTTTTGTTGCCTAAACCTAAAGAAGTTGTAGTTTTTTTTTTGCCTATACCTAAAGAAGTTGTTGTTTTCTTTGCCTAAACCTAAAGAAGTTGTAATTTTCTTTTTTTTTGCCTAAACCTAAAGAAGTTGTAGTTTTCTAGCCGTTTTCTAGATGTTGCTTCTACATCTCAGCCCTTTTTATTTGCATTTTGCTGCCGATATCACTGAAAAGACAAGATCACGTATCACACGCTGGCCACGATTATGTATCTGCCTAAGATGTTGCAAGTCATGAGTCATGTGTACTCTCTTATTCTTAGCCTGCAGTTGAACAAAGTCCAGGCTTCTCCAAGCAAGATACAGTTTGCCCTGCAGGTAAGCTGTGTCATTAACTAATTGTGTGTCATATTTCTTAAACAAACACAGCATTCTCATGCTTGTGTTGCATAATGCAAATCAGGGCTTTCCCCGAAATTTGATGAGCCTGCAGGCAGCATCGTGTTGAACCTTTTGTCTCTTTCTCAATCTACAGATGATGTGACAAACATCCCAAAACTGCAAATTCATCTCTGTAAGTGTTTTTCTTGAGATTTCACACTTTTTGCATGAGTCTTGTTTTAGCTGATAGAGACTGAAACAAATATGTTATGTTTATGTTAGTTAATATTTTTTACATTTTATTGTAATTTCCCCGCTAATTGGTTTGGGATTGCATTTAAAGTTGAAGTAGGCGAAATTGGAGAAATATGATTAAAAAAAAGTTATTTTTATAAAACGGTCGTTTTATCGTGACAGTAGTACATGAAACAGGTCACCTGAAAAAAATCATGTTCCTCTGTGTCCTCCGGTGCTCCTAACGGCATCTGCAAGATTTCACAGACCGGAGGAAAATAAGCAGTCAGAGCTGATCTGAGGTCTGCTGTCCAGCTGCCGAGTATGAGAGCCGGCTGTCAATCACTCGTGAACTCCGACCAAACGGTCAAACTAGGCAGCGCTGATCAAATATGAATCAATATTATGTTACGTTAATGCCCATTTCTCTCCTCAAATGTTTTCAGAATCATCTTGTAGTGCACGGTTTAGCTGTAAAATGAGAAAGTTTGTGACGCCGCCGCCATTGTGAAATCTGGTGAAGGAACGCCAAGTTCCGGTCACATGACCGGAGCACAGCCAATAGGAACGCTCTCTCTTAGGGATGTCCATAATTAACTGTTTAACCGTTAACCGACATTAAGCATTTTAACCAAATAACGCTATCCGTTAAAACGGTTAAAAGAAATGTTAATAATTAACTCAAAAGCTGAGCAGCTCAGAGGAGCGGCTCGTCACTTTAAGGAGAAAAGCTGGTCCACCTTCACAGCCCACATCAAGAGGCGGAGCTGGAGTTGAAGGCTATAGGAAATCGGCTTCGGTCTCTGGCTCGCTTAAGCGGAGCGGAGGTGTTGTAGTTTCGTAGCATTTATTCACCGACAAATAAACTGTACACACACTGCTACACCTACGTTCACAGCTATAACGACACCAACAACCTCACACTCACCGCCAACACACACACACGGTCTGTTGGAAACTCGCTAAAATTATGAACAATGCTAGAGCTGCTAACGTAGCACAAATACACACACTTTTGTTGATCACTCGCTAAAGTTATGCCGGGCAGACAAAGTATCGTTACGCCGGGCAGACACACAGCTGACAACCTGCTAAACTAAACTAAATGTGCGGTGGAGACTTTTACTGGGAAAGTGGCTGCATGTCCGCGACACTACACGCAGCATCGTGGCTGCTAAGTTATCGCTCCCGGACGGGTGAGCTGGGGACTCCCGTCAACCAATATCTTTAGTGCTCCTGCAGCTGATACGAGGCACAAATCTTGTCGGTTAACGGTTAATAATCGGTTAACGAGGGTTGGTTATCGGTTAAGATTTTTTTTTTAAATGAGCATCCCTACTCTCTGAAATGACCTGTGATTGGTCAAAGTCTCCCGTCACAGGCTAGATGTTCTAAAGCCTGAAAACAGAGTCATGAGGAGGCGCAGAAGTCTAGTTTTCTCTCAGAACACTTGAATTACAATATGCTGAAAGGTTATTATAGAATTTTTGCCCAATGATACCAAAATATACTGCCTACTGACACTTTAATATGGCGGATCCTCCACGCGAACGTCGCCGAAGTGGGTAGGGAGAGGGAGTAGGGGGTGGTTTGGAATTGGGCCTCTCACTGACTTACTTTTTGTCCCTCTTCCTACAGTGTCCGAGTCTGGGGACGACAACACCAATGGTCAATACCTCAAATGGAACGCCTTGCCTCATGAAAAATACAACAAACAGAAACGTGCCATTGTGATTCCCGAGGACGGCTCCTATTTCATCTATGTGAGGATTTCCTTGGGCTGCCACGATTTCGATCAAGCTAAAATTTTCAGTAGGTTCTTTGTAGCGCTGCACCAATGGAATGAAGGTTACCCCGAAACTCAAACCCCGATGGAGGTCTGGGATGGTATAAATTGCACTTCAGACACGTTCAGGAGTGTGTTTGTGGGGCAGCTTTTTGATTTGTCGAAAGGAGATCACATGAGTGTGTGGATCGGAGAGGGCTACAAACTGATCACGAAATCAGCATTTGGTGCTTTTCTCACATAGAAAATATGCCTTGATGAGAAGATCTTTTTTTTTTTGCATGTGTTCATTATCTCAGTCTCAATCATATATCTTTAAAAGTATCTTTTATTAAAAAGTTAATTTTGGGTCATCACTTATCACTCATTTTTAAGATTTGTATGTTTTAAAAAAGCACTTCCTGTGTTTGAGCAAACGGTCAAAGTAGGCAGCGCTGATCAAATATGAATCAGTATTCTGTTACTGAAATACCAAGCACCGCCCAAGAGCCGGAGCACAGCCAATAGGAACGCTCTCTCTCTGAAGTGGCCTGTGATTGGCTAAAGTCTCCCGTCACGGGCTAGATTTTCTAAAGCCTGAAAACAGAGCCATGAGGAGGAGCAGAAGTCTAGTTTTCTCTCAGAACGCTTGAATTACAATATGCTGACAGGTTATTATGGAATTTTTTCCCAATGATGCCAAAAACGTGTTGAAGCTTTAAGGCTTTAAATATCTGTATTCAGGTTTGAAAGAGATGCAGCAGATGGGTGACAAATTACAGGAAGTGTCTTGTCGTTCCACCACGCTGTTTTCATTTAATTAAGCTCCTTGACATGGAGTCTACTGGAGGGATGAACACCATTCTTCCACCTGAAAAGATATTCACTCATCTGGTGTTTTGAGAATGGGGGTCTCTCCAAAAATCGTATCTTATCTTAACTTAAAAAGATTTATGTGAAGGCTAATATATATTTCACATCAATTTCATTCATCAGCATGAGTAAAGACGAGACAAATAGATATATTTGTGAATCTGTAGTTGTTTAATGAGCTATTTATAATAGCAATTGTTGCTAACAATGGTCTAATAAAGAGAACTGTCAATTTCATTGGGCAGTTCACCCAAATTACAAAAACTTTGAAAAATGTGCCCATTTACCGCCAGTGGTATCTCGGCATAGCTGAAGAGTTTTGTTGTTATTGCCGAGGTTTTGAGATTCTTACTGCCACTCCAATACAACAGAGGTGAATGAACTTTAGTTTGTTGTGTTCAAAGCATCGAAACTGAGATGTTAAAAATTAATTCACACACCTCTCTGTCAACAGTTTCTGTTGATGTACTCGGACATTGCTTCAGGACAGACATAAGCTACTGCTGACTTGTTCACAAAAAAAAACACAATGTTTTTTCAACATTAAAGTATGTTAACATGTTCTAGC
Source organism: Sebastes umbrosus (assembly GCF_015220745.1). Lineage (NCBI taxonomy): Eukaryota > Metazoa > Chordata > Actinopteri > Perciformes > Sebastidae > Sebastes > Sebastes umbrosus. The sequence continues at coordinate 5,652,258 of NC_051287.1, read as the reverse complement.
AGAAACCCAAAATACAAATATGAACCTGACAATAAGCATGAAAGTCCCTCTTTAAATTCAACAGCCTAAAGTTAGCTTTGAGTGATTGTGGGATTGAATAAAGCTACTGATGTTGTTTGGTACCTCTTAAGTTAGCCTAGAATAACAACATGTATTGATATGCTTTATCAGTATACATTAGACACAGCTCATTTTCAGCATCAATTTAAAACCACGTGCAAAAAAAATTCTAACATTATAGAGGGCTTCAGCCAATTCAAAGTTAGTGAACAACAAAAAAAGATGTCAACAATGTCAGGAAACAAATACGATTTCCATATATTGTGTGTACTCAGGGATTCTTTTAGGAATTATGAAGCACTAGTTAATATTAAGAATGTAACAACTGTATGTTAATTTTTGTAATTGAAAGCTTTGGTTTGAGTGGGAACTCTTTTGCTGCTGTGGGCCTGTAAAGCCCATTAATATGTTGACTGTAATGTGATATTGGACTATACAGTACAAATAAACTCGACTTGAATGTATGATAAAGGCCTGCTTTTACTTTTTTTGGAAAACACTACACAGCATGCATACAGTCACGTTCATCAGTGACCTACAAGAAGTGGGTATCTGCCAGTGCTATGTGACCTGAACAACTGGAAGAGAAGACACTGTTAACTCACACCTTAAAACCGGGTTCACCCAAGACCAGGGGTCAGCAACCTTTACGGTCATAACAGCCTGTTTTGGCCCCAAAAAATAAAAAAACATCTGTCTGGAGTCACAAAATAACCTGGTCAGATTCCTGGTAGCCTCTATGTGTGCAGGTCTACTCATACCTGGACAATCAAGCTGGTTCTGATCCAACAAGACAAACATAAACAGCATAACATAGCATAGCATAGCATAGCCTGGCACGGCGGCCACATATTCATACACACAGCTGGCAGCAACATGCAGCATAAAATCAAATTTGTTCACCGAACATAAAACTATAGCCAATAAACAATAATAATGAAATAGGTCATTAGCCCATAATTGTAAATGATCTTACTTTTGATGATTCCAGCAGGAGACGGTGGGGCTTCTTGGTGTTGAACACTGAAATGACTTCATAGTCCCTTTCAAAGGTGAGCAGGGTCCAAAGAGTTCAGTATGATGAGATGACCCCCGATGACCTCCAGAGTCTTTCACCAGTAGGCCTTGTTATGGGTACAGTAGGGTGACGAGGGCAGTTCACACCTGCCACTGAAGTGCTATCTTTAGCAACAAAGAAAACCTACAACAAGTTACACGATTATGAAGCCAACTAGGGCAGTAAGGCTGTAATTCAACTGTAGATCGCAGCTTTAACACAAAGGTTTGGAGGCGAGGACAGAACAAGGCTGCTGTCAGACCACCTGAGCATTTTTAAACTGCAGAGATGATTGTTGGACCAATCAGCAGCCGACAAGCCCCAGACCAAACTCACACCTCCAGCCAATTAGAGAGAGAGAGAGCACCTAGATGGGAAACAAAGATCCTCACCAGACAAAGACACTCACTCTCAAACAAAACACAAAACACATTTCAATATGTGGTTGAGAATGATGGCTGAACTTCTTCCTCCTGCTCTTCATGCTTCTGTTCCTCAACGTACAGGGGTTTCCATTTAACAAGTGACAGTGTTACCTGGTGACATTCAACCAAATGTATATGCATACTCGCAGTAACTTTTATGTAACTGGTTGACGTAGATCAGGGGTCAGCAACCTTTACGATCAAAAGAGCCATTTTAGGCAAAGAAAAAAAAAAATCTGTTTGGAGCCGCAAAACATTTAAGCATTGTGATGTAGGGAAAAAATAGTTTATAGTCTAAGTATATAGTATATAAGTCTAATGCAGTGAGGGCCCAAGTGCAAATGTACTACGGAGTATTAGGGCCACAATGAGGGAAACAAATCGGAGATTTTGAGAATAAAGTCGTAACTTTACAAGAAAAAAAGTCGTAATATTACGAGAATAAAGTCATAACTTTACGAGAAAAAAAGTCGGAATATTATGAGAATAAAGTCCTATCTTTACGAGAAAAAGAAAATAACACGTAAAATAATAACTTTATAATATTACAACTTTTTTTTCTCATAAACTTCTAACTTTATTCTCATAATATTATGACTTTATTCTCGATTTACTCTCTTTATTCATTTCCATTTTTTTTTAAATCCACAGGAGAGGGGCTAAAGAGCCATATGTGGCTGACCCCTGAACGAGGCCCAGCCACAGCTACGCAGCTGATTTGCTCAACTTCAACCCTCTGGAGCATTAACTAATTTTCCTGATGAGTAGTTAGTAAATTAAATACCCTTTAGAGTGAGTAATACGTTATGAGTAATTGATTATGCGTTTTATGTTTCCACAGCAGAAACATGTGGGGTCAACGTTTGACCGTCAATATGACGCTGCTGCCAGCTCTCTGAAACTGTGGTATCATATACGTCAGTGTTTAAACCACAGTTTCATAACATTCTTTCAAGATAAAGGTCAGTTTCAGTTCTTATACTCATGCTGTCTCACACGAGACATATTGTTAATCAAATTTCATTTGACATCTTTTTGGTAACACTGGCTTGACTCTCTGGTCCGATCACCCAAGCTTTGAGACACTCTTGTCAGATTGGCAACAACCAATACACTTGACTTTTGTTCGCCCATCAGATATTTTTGCCTGATATAGCAAAAGCACAGACATCATAATAAGGTGTGTTAGGAGTGCCAACAAGCTATGCCAAGGAGCCAGCATGCACGAAACCAGAGCCATGGACTGACACTGACTGCTTTTCAACAGAGACTTGAAAACAATGCCGCATTCATGTCAGATCTCAGTTATTGAGTTTCACACTTGGAATAATGACGCTGCACAAGAAACATTCATAAAACCACAAAACCAACAACTGAGGGGCACATAATACAAGAGATATGAAAGATGGTAGAGATCAGTGGAGCTATCCTCTATTTAACCCCCTGAGACCCGCAGGATCTAGTAGGTTCAGTTTTAGGGCTAGAGTGAAGACAGATATCATATGAACCTATGAAACCTAAGGAATGTCATGCTACCATGTCGGGAAGGAAGCTAAATAACACTACAAATTTGGGCTAAATTTTAAGGAGAAACTGGCATGGCCATTTTCAAAGGGGTCCCTTGACCTCTGACCTCAAGATATGTGACTGAAAATGGGTTCTATGGGTACCCACGAGTCTCCCCTTTACAGACATGCCCACTTCATGATAATCACATGCAGTTTGGGGCAAAAAAAATCATGCACTTGAATATTTCTGCATACTGGGGTCCCTAAACAGTCTTGAATTACACAAATTGGGTATCACTGTAAAGCTGAGACTCTTGTGGATCCAATGAGTCCAACTGTATTCATGTGTGATGATGTTAGTCCCCATAGGAGCCATTTCATTGTAGTGAATTTGACCTCTCTGTATATAATGACCTGTGGTGACCTCTAGGATAATCACAGCCTCATGAAACTTTACAGCCACAAACTAGAGACCTAGAGCATTCAGAGGATGGATGGCTTTCCTAGCTAGATTGACAATAAGGGGGTTTCTGAGCAGTTTACACAAAAGAAGTGCTTGCCATGCAATCGCCGAGAATTGCAATTCTTGCAGAAATCTCCAAATGTCAAACGTTTTTGAAACCAAATCACAGCATGACTTTTTCTATGGTGTTCCTCGAGGTCTTGGTGTCTTAATGTGGTATTTTGGAGGGATTATTGGTCATTTTTTATCAATTCTTGAGTGGTAAAAAAAGGTAAAATTTAGCACCAAATCTGTGTAACAAATAGTATCAACCCCAAAATTGCTGAAACAACTTATGAGAAATAAAAGAGACTGGAGATGACCATCACATACTTCTATCATAATGCTCTAAACCCTTATACACTACAATTAATTTTAAATAATTAAATTTGACCTCACTGTATAAAATGACCTGTGGTGACCTCTAGGATAATCACAGCCTCATGAAACTGTACAGCCACAAACTAGAGACCTAGAGCATTCAGAGGATGGCTTTCCTAGCTAGATTGACAATAAGGGAGTTTCTGAGCAGTTTCCAGAACAGAAGTGCTCGCCATCCAATCGCCGAAAAATGCAATTCTTGCAGAAATCTCCAAATGTCAAAAGTGCTTGCCATCCAATTTGCGTTTGGTCATCTCTTTCTTTCACTCTAGTCTGCACACAAACAGTTTGCATGCTTACCCACAAGCCAACCCTCTTTACTGACTGGAAAGGAAAAAGCCCGCTCTCACTGTGGAAGGACGATGAACAGCTTCCCTTTTTTTTTTTTTTTTTTTTATAAAAACAAGATTTCATACGTATCTATTTATGTGTTTTCTGATGAAACTGGCACGGTGTCCTCTGTGCGTCATGGAAGATGTGAAAAGGCAAGCTATTATTGGCCGGGTCCAACGTGTTGTCTCCTTTATCTCTCTGCCAAGAATTTATGACTGCGTATTCTGATAAATGAAACTAGACACTATCCAATTTCTTCCCAGCAATTATTTAACAGAAAATGAGAAGGATTACCCTTACTTACAGTTGTACGCCTACCTAATGAATTTTTGAGTTATGGCTAAAAAATGTGTTTTGTGATGTCTGTGCCAAATTTGAAGAAATTCCTTCCACAGCTGTCACCGGCACGGAGAAATAAAAAACAATGGTAAACTGTGAAATACTCATCCGTGCTGCGTTGGTGGATATTCAAGAACCAGACTCAATCATATGACTGTAACACACATGCTTTATTGCACATCAAACCAGAGGCCATACGTTGGATAATGACAAGAATGTGATGACAATAAGATGTCTGGATATGTTATAGTCCCTCCCCATCAGCCATGTAACAATATACTAAATCAAAAACAATGAAAGCAACAAAACACAACTGTGTTTAGAAATCCTGAATTAATTTTACAAACACACACAAAAATAGGGTGTTTAATCCAATCAGAGCAGACTGGTTTCTACAATTAGCATGCTACAGATGTTCTTCAGTCCTTGTCTGGTAACCTGTTTATATAAGAAAGATAGTTTGACAAAATAAATCTTAACTCTTAATCCACTGAAAAGATTTTTTTCAGATGGCATCCATGTTTGGAAACTCCATCGGCCGACACTGAAACTGAAATTTGGTGGAAAGCTCTGACTGATATTAGGCCATGAGGTAACTACTACAACAAAGGTCAAGAAAGACTTTAATGCTCAAACATCCAATAAATTATATACAAGACCAAAATGTCAAAAGCATTGCTGCAACGTTCATTACACTCAAAAATACAAATAGCGCAAACAGCATATTGATGACGCAGCCTCATCAGTAATAGAGCTACAAATATAAATTTAGTCTTGAGGGCGGCGCTAGAGGAAAGCATGAGTGTACTCAGCAAATTCAATGACATCCTGACAGTTCCGAAATTAAAGGTCCAGTGTGTAGTCTGGCAATGAGGTGAGGAGAATGCAACCAAATGAAGCCTCTCTCGTGTGCCAAGCGTTTTGGAGCGATACGGTGGCCGACGCGAAAACGCGAATGGTCCTCTCTAGAGCCATTTGGAGCAGAGTCAGTGCGTGGAGTGTGTGTGTGTACGTGGGAAGTGAGTGGTGAAGCAAGAGAGAGAGGGCGGCGGCGGCGAAGGGAGCGTTATCGACTCCGGCCCGGTGCCACCATGGATGTATCAAGAGAACTGGATACAGCGTTGGAGGCGGGGCCCCGTTCATTCCTATGAAAGCTGCTCAGTGGAGCATGAAGCTAAAAATGGCGCGACTTCCGAGTGGAAAAGTACCCGGATCTTCCGGCGATCTTCCGCATCCCTTGGGCTCATGGAGCGGGCCCATGGAGCATCCGCTCGGTCACACGGCTCGGTCACACGGCTCGGTCACGGGGTCACAGCCGTCACGCTGTTGTCACGGCTTGCTAACTCCGCCTCCCAGCCCTCGCTCCAGCGTCGGTCTGGGTCTCATTCACATGAACGGAGAAAGGGAAAGAACTCTGGATTCGGCTGTTAGTGCAACTTTTAGGATCTAATGATTTAAATAAGGACTATTCAAGTGTTCATACTGGGGAGTTGATTCACCCCAAAAAAAAAAGATCAACTGAGTTACAGACGTCTCTTTCCCAATGTAAGTCTATGGGAAAAAGTATTTTTGGGCCCAATGGCATCACGAGACGGACACGGGAGCTGTAGTACCGCCGTTTGGCCACTATGAAAATCGGGATCAACGACCGGGGGGGCTTGGTGAAACACGGCAGACTCCGTGGAGAGAGGACCCGCTCCCTATTTAGATATAAACGACTCATTCTAATGTAACGCAACACAACGATTCTTATTATCAGGTGATTATACACTCAAGAAAACATACTTATTAATATTATATTCTATTACTGCCAATAGATCCCCCTCATTGTTACACACTGGAGGATATTTTGGCCTGACGGTGGCCCTAGAGGAAAGGTCACAAAAACATTCAGCATCGTCCTCTGGGAACCAGATATGATCTCAGATACACAGATACACTAAACTACTGTACACTCCCCTACTGTTAGCATGTTTCAAAATCACTTTCCCTTTAAAAGCCTTACAACATTACACACAGCTATGACTCACACTTATTGCACGGTCACTGGTGAGGTAAACCATCCAAACAAGGACTTTACATCATCAGTAGCAAAATACCACAAAATGAAACATTAGTCACACGAGACTTACTTCACATGCTCACTAGCTGATGAGTAATTTCTTTGACCTATTCTTCTGAACATCATTATCTCTGTCATCTCATCACACATTGCAGCAGACTGTATCACTCTGTTTCCAGTTATTTTAAACTCATAACCCAGTTGGCCAGACTTCACGTTGCATGCGTTGGGAGTTAAGGGAATCTCCTCCGTCAGGGAGCTGGAGGGCTGCCAGTCAAATGTGTGTGTGTGGAAGCTGAATACTTCATACTAGACATATTACATCACAGGCAATGGCGAAATAAGCAACAGACAGACACTTGTCCCAACGCCCCAACAGTAATAATGTCATGTCACTGTTGGATAGTAAAAAACAAGTGATTCATTCCTGATGAAAGTTCATTTACTGAGCAAAGTTACCCTCACACTCCTACTCTGTTTCAGTCAGTTATCATTTTTAGCCTCTGTGATCTACTTTTTCTAGCTTTGTTGCAACCGTTCTTTAGACTAATAATCATCCTTATAAACCAGTTTATGGTTTGACTTGATGAATGGAGTTGTAGCGTAACTGCTCCTCAAACAGAAAGTACTTTTCTCTTATGTTTTGGTGCCTTCAAATGAGACTCGTGAGCTCGTGTTTACAACATGGGAAGTCGTGTACACGACATGCTCGGCGTTCAAGTCGTGAAGAACACCGCTGCTAAGCAACGGCAATATTAACGTTACTGTCGGCGTCTAGAAGCCACAGAGGATAACAATTTAGCACGCTAGCAAGCGGGTAACATAATGCAGTAAATGCAAAGACATAATGACAGACAAAAAAGAAGAGGCCGTTGGGAATATCGACATTTTCGTCTGAGGAATAACTATTACGACTAAAAATACATTATATTAACTTATAATGCATCGAAAAATTAACTTCCTTGGCCTACACCATTTTTGACAACGTCAACAAATACGTCACAACTCAGAGCTTTCACTAACTTCCTACTTACGAGGTCGTGAACACCACAAGAGAGGAGGGCGTTCATATGGTCTCCTCTCGTGAACGCGATAAACACGACCCCATTTGAAGGCACCGTTTCTCCACAAACATTTTAGAAATTTGAACCATGCAGCTATAGCCTAGGAGTACATGATGATGACAAAGCAGGATCACTTACACACACATACTGTATACTGTAGTTATTTCACAAACTAACAGCAAGTGTCATTAACTGGTAAAATGGTGAGTTTAGGATACAAGTTCTGAATTTTAAAATTGAAACACAATCTTCCCAATCCGTACGTTCAGCTCTATGAGATTTACAATACGACGACATACACAACACAAATAAATCCAGAAGTCTGATTCCATTTGTAATGAAAGCCTTTCTCAGCAGATGATAGATGTATTTGTATTGCAGAGTTTTAAAGCCCCCCACCCCCCTCCTCCAGTGTATTTTGGCATTTCTATGATATTTCATATTTATTTGAGTCATTTTCTGACTGAGTTAATTGACAAAGAACTTAATTTTGTGCTCAAAGTAAAAAAAAAAAAAGAAGGTTGTTGGTGAAATGGGAATATGACGTATGACTATAGTAGAAGCTGCAGGTCATAGGTCATCCTCCGAGCTTGCGCAGGTGCACTCGTGTTCGTTTGAGCCTGAGCGGCGGCAAACCGAGAAATCTAGTTAGTTAGCCCAACTTGTTGCATTAGCTAACTGAGGGTTTTCATTTTATTTTTATGTTCCTCCACTTTAACTCAGTGTGTTTATTTTCAGTCAACCCAAGAAGATTACACAAAATCCCACCGGAAGAAAGAACACAACACCCTGACTGTCTCTCTCACTCACTCTCTTCTTCACCGTCTCCTCCTCCTGCAGGAGATAAATTAACGGAAAGCAGCCGATACCGGAGGTTTCGCGGGTCTCTAACGATGGGGAGGAGCACAACTTTCAGCCCAATGGAAAAAAACAAGAGAAAAAGTCCCATCAAGAGAAATAAACAAATTACGGAACTCATCATCACACTCACACACACACATTACAGGAAGAAGAGGAAGTCTGTAATAATGACCCACACGGCCACATCACACAAAACTGTTGCAACTTCCTCGCGCGAGCCATCAGTATTTATAGAAACTTTCCCAACAGACAGGTTTGCATAAGTGTTTTAGATAGCCACAGATCAAAATACAATAAGTGTACTAAATGCACACAAGTGTGTGCATTTGTGTGTGTGTGTGTGTGTGTGTGTGTTTGTGTGTGGTCCATTAGCTCAGTAGTTCAAGGTAGGTGACGGGGACTTTGCCCTTTTCGTTCCCCCGTTCTCCAATCAACCAATCAGGGTCCATTCCTGGTACGGTGTATACAGTAATGAGCTGGAGAAACGAGAAAACAAAACAGAGGAAAACATTTTAAGATACATATGGCAACGTTTTTTTTTAACAAAATGAAGCTATTTAAACAAGAAAATGACTCATACTGAGGTTGATTCTACAGGAAAGGGAAACAGAAAGCATTACGTTGCACATCATACGGAGACGTTTGCATCATCTCCCTATTTCCACTCTTCAGCCGCAGTCTCAGTCTGTGCTTTGGATTTTCTCTGACTTCAATGTTTAGTCTATGTACTATCAGCTCCTGATTGCAAAGATTTTCAACTTGTAGACGCCCAGCGGAGATTCCAACATGCTCTCAGCATGAAACGGTAAAAGGCGTGGTGGGTGACTTTATTTGTAGCCGTAGGTAGATTTGTAGATTTGCAGCAAAAATAGATTTTGACATCCATATTGACAATAAAGTAGAGAGCACAGACAAAATACAGACACACCAAAAACATGACAAAGAGTACTAAAAAAAAGTCTTACTGGGATCAAGACCCAGCAAAAAGAAGGCCACAAGAACAATATAAAAAAAACACTGAAATATCAGGACAAGAGTCACAATAAAACGACAAAAGGATAAACTTTCCATAAATATTTGCAAATGTTGCTAGGACTTCCTCCGACCAGATGGGAGAGGCTGGAACTCATTAGACAGAGGATGTGGTTTGAGGTCATTGTTTGAGACATCGCTGGCTAGCGGCTGTAACTGGCTGGTGTACAGGGACTCTATAAATAATTGCGGGTCGGTGTCCCATGCGTGTTCGCGTGTGGCTACGCTGTTCAGACTCACACTCCGACACAAACTACACGCGAGCACCAAAACCGCAAAGTTCTATCTAGTGAAGCCCGTCTTGCAAACAGTGTTGGTCGCGGTCGGAGGACGCGGGGGAGTCCGTAGCTTTGGTCTCCAGGACCAGAGTCTCTGCTGTACTCTGCTCCTCTGCTCCTCTGCCTGCCTTCACTCTCTCAGCTCGCTCTACTCTCACATGCATGCGCGCTCACTACACACTGCAGAAGAGTTAGTTTAGCTCTGAGAATATCTAGTGAATGTACAGAGGACGTTTATGCAGAAATAACTGCTGCAGCTCCTCCAGACCAACAGAGGTTTCCCGTGTCTTGTGAAGTGACGGGGCTCCGCAGCGAGAAACGTTATCATCTCCGACCAAAACTCCGGTGTCTCCCCTGTTCCCTCCGGCCGCGGTCGGGAGGCTGATGCAGGAAAAGCCAACACTAGAGAGACCTTCGTCTGGTCAGCTAACATTACTGCCAAGCAGGTGAAATATAGACTGATATTGTGGTTTTAGCTGACGTGTGTCGCCTCACTGTGTTGATCAGTGCTCGTTCATGTCTATGTAGAGCGAGCACAAGCACGAGCAACTGGGCGCTGACCTTCGTTGACTTAACGGCCACAGGTGTCGCTGTTAATGAGCAATTTCTGATTCTTACATACAATCCATTTAAAAGCAGAGGAAAAGTCAATAAATAAAAGCCGGGCATGACACCCATTTCCCTCCAGGTGTTTAAAAAGCAGGTTAAGCAGAGTGAGTGTGGCATCCTCCACTCCTCTGTTAGGCCGATATGCGAACTGCAGCGGATCAAGTGCATGTTCGGTGTTTTTTAAAACACACGCTTTGGAGCTTTTCACTTGTGCAGGGTTGTTTCCAACATCACTTTTTTGTTTCAAAAAACCTGCTCCATTTTTTGTCACTGCATCTGAAAACATCAGCTATGTCTGTAAAGGGGAGACTCGTAGGTACTGTAGCCATAGAACAAACTTTCATTCCGATATCTTGAGGTCAGAGGTCGAGACCCTTTGAAAATCGCCGTGCCAGCTTTTCCTCGCCAAAATTTAGCGTAACTTTGGAGCGTTATTTAGCGCTCTTCCTGACAAGCTAGTATGACATGGTTGGGACCAAAGGATTCATTAGGTTTTTAGCCAACTAAAACCTCTGAAAGACAGAACAGCGGCCGTTGGATTTTTCAGAGGTTAATCTAAGCATTTGGTAGCCCACTGATGGTGCTCTGAGACCAACCGGTGGGCCAGACATAGTTTCTTGTGTAACAGAGATGTTTGTGTGTGGGGTGCCACAGAATATCCTGCTGTACCTCATCAGCCAACAGGGAAAGCTCACTGGCATCATGAGCATCGTAGTCATACAGGACCTTGGCCTTTCTGGTGCCGGTGACAGGAAGCTGCATCTGCTCCATCGTCAGCGTGCTGGGCCTTTGGCTGGATGAAGAGGAGACCGTGGCCCCAGGAGATGAAGGTCCAGACAGGAAAGCAGAGGAGACGGGGTCCGGGCAGACAGCAGCAGTTGGGTGGGGAGCACTGACGGCATTAGCACATCTGCGCGAACATTGTAAAACAAATAAAAGGAGTTGAGTAGTGGAAATGGTTTTCCAGCTTATTTATTTTCGTGGTGAATCAATGGGTCAGCGTGCGTAAGCTGTGCTCCTCTCAACAGCTGATGTGTTGAAACCACAAGCAGGCAGACTGAACGACTGCTGACAATGTTAAGTGGTTGACCTCCACAGACCGCATGTTGCGCCATCATCCAGATGTGTCTTGTTTATGTTGAGATGAGTGATAAGCCGCAGCCGGGCGGCTTTCCTAGCTAGACTGATAATAAGGTGGTCTTTGAGCAGTTTCCACCACAGAAGTGCTCGCCATCCAGTCGCTGAAAAATGCAATTCTTGTAGAAATCTCCAAATGTTAAAAGTTTTTGATACCAAATCACAGCATGGCTTTTTCTATGGTGTTCCTCAAGGTCTTGGTGTCTTAATGTGGTATTTTGGAGGGATTATTGATAATTGTTATCAATTATCGAGTGGTAAAAAAATTGTTAAATTTAGCGCCAAATATGTCACAAATGGTATCAACCCAAAAATTGCTGCAACAACTTATGAGATATAATAGAGCATGGGAATGGAAATCATTTAATTCTATCATAATGTTCTAAACCCTTATACACGTTCACAATTAATTTTAAATAATTAAGTAATTCATTCAATCATGTTTATTTCTGATTTATGACTAGAACAACTTGACACACAGTGCTGAGCTGCATCTCAAATTAATCTTCTATGTGACATCTACTGTTGACCTGCTGTCTCGCCCTAAAGATCCCCTTTACCCCCCTACAAAAGACAAAAACGGGTCTATTGTGGGTCTCAGAGGGTTAAGTGGCTTTACAGTTAGAGAGGCCCTTTCCCCACACTGTTTGACAACATCACACATACAGTATATCTGGTATCTGCTTGCTCCAACACTGCAATGAAGTTATATGACGTTTACATTAATGTTCAAACTCATACCTGCACATTATGGAGTCATGAGAGTGCCATAATAAAAAATAAATCTGTCAGAGAATAAGAAAATAAAAGTGGAAATATAAAGAGGAATAAATAAAAGAATAAATAAATATAACAAAACTTATATACAGTACATATAGCATATAATACAAGTCTGTTTTAGGCCTGTTATATAAACAAATACATACTATCAGAAGTGAACGTTTTGCAGAGTCAAGCTATTTGTGTGCATATGGAAATAGTTGGTGCAAGTGCACACAAACTGTGCATATTTGCTGTCCAACAAAAACTGTACTCACTAAAGTAAAAATCAAACCTACAGCATTGACTACTAATATGAATAATCCGCCCTGAAACCAGTTTATAGGTGCACCACCGCCAACAGCTGAACTGGTGTAGCACAGAAGACCGAGGTGAATTGTGGGATACACTTGGCACTGAATACCTCGGTAATAGGAGACGTGTGCATTCACTGTGTTGGTATGGTGTACTGTATGATGCTTTGATTAATTTGTCTACTCCGGTTTCCTGTACGTAGTTGTTGCCTTCACATGCAATATAAGAATGAGCCTTAGTGACATTGACTCACTTAGTGATTAATAGCAGCTTCATCCGTTCATGCGGAATAATAAATAATATGTGAATATGTGTGTGAACACGTACCGTTACTGGATTTAACATACGTGCAACAATTTAGCCACAAATTCGTTTTTTACTAGGTCTTGTTTCTCGGCAGTCTGGGAGTTCATCTGACTCAACAAGGCATCAGCGTTTTGCTCAGAAAATACCAGTAATTACATCTGTGTACGCATTGAATAATATTACGCAATTCCAGCTGTGTCAGTTGGAGGGAGTATGCCAAAGCCGACACTGGCTGGTCTGCGGTTAAGTCTGTGGTTAACTCTGAGCTCTGCTCAACAAGACAAGTATGACAAATGTGACCTTTACAATGTAATTCAAAACATTTTGAAACTTAATTTTTCTTTCACAAATACCTTTTGACCTGAGTGACCGAGCTACAAAAGCATTGTCCTAATGCATACAAGTGTTAACAGATGAGGCTTCCAACAGCAATCACACTCACTTGTTGAGCTCCCTCTGAAGGTCCTGCATGTAGTGATGACACTGAGCGTAGTAAGTGGCCTGAGCCTCCGCAAAGTCCTGTAAACAACGCAGGTGGTTGAGCTGAGGGGAGAAAGGAAGAGATGAACTCAGTATGAGTGGAATCCCAAGCAGAACACAACGATAATCGCTTTAGAATCGCTCTTGATGTTTGTTTTTAAAGCCATTAACAGCTTTGCCCCACCTTATTTGTCTGAGATTTTAACGAGCATAACGGGGCTTTGCGGTCGTCGGGTCAAGGTCCCAAGGTCAAGGTATAAGCTGTGGGGTGATCGTGCTTTTGCTGTCGTTGCTCCTAAACTACGGAACAAGTTACCCCCTGATATACGCACTGTCACTGACCTAGTACTATTTAAATCTAAGCTCAAGACTTTTTTATTTAGAATGGCTTTTAATACCTAGTAGTGCTGTGACATTTTCCCTGTGCTTTTTATGTACCTTTTTATGATTTTATGATATGTTATGTTTTTTATTCCTGTTATTGTTTTATGTTAATGTCAAGCATTTTGGGTACCTTTTGGTTATTGTAAAGGGCTTTACAAATAAATGTCGATTGATTGATTGATTGATACTGTATATAACAAACATTATAATCAGAGACGAGGCACTAGGCACCTGATTGGACAAATGCTTTCACCCATATTTTGACACACAGTGCTGAGCAGCATCTCAAATTAATCTCCAGGTTCCCAGCTTTCAGATGATGTACACCACTTCTATGTGACATCTACTGTTGACTTGCTATCTCCTCCTAAACACCTCCTGTACACCCCTATAAAAAGACAAAAACGGGTCTATTGTGTGTCTCAGAGTGTTAACTCAGACAGTATGTCGAACTGGTTAAAATGACGCAGATCACTACTAGGACAATAAGTTCACATAAGTCCATTCAAAAGATGTATTAGTCCCATCAACTACATAACTGTTCTTCTGTTGTGCGGTTTAAACTCCAGCCGAAGAGCGTATCAATGGCTCTTTGTCTTTCATTTCCCTCAGGGGACAGCACTGTCAAGATTGCTTGCTGTCACTGTAGTGGTGTCAAAGTTCACTGAAGTTGAACTTTCGGGAGCATGAATGTGTTCAGTTAATCTGTGCAATATCTCAGACAACCACAAAACACAAATTCATGGTGGTCATTTCCTCTAAGCCGTTAATCTGGACAGGATAGTCAGGGAACTCTGACTAATAGTTTTCCATCCCTGAAGGCTCACAGAAATCCGTTGACATGCTTTATCACACTCACATGTGTGCTGCTGATGCCTTCCAGCAGCAGTCTGGTGACCTCAGCTTGCCGGTCAAACTCCGTCTGAGCGACGCGAAGCTCGTGCTCTGACTGCAGGTGGAAGTGACAGGACAGGACAGGAATGAAGTATTAAAAGGGCTGTATAATATATACATGTAATGCTTCTCATAAAACATTTAGACACAACCAGATCTATCCGCTAGTGAAGGTTACTTACTTTGTCCACTTCCTCACTCAGCAGCTGAGAGAAGCAGCATGAGAACAGAGAAAAGCAGTAATTAACCATTCTCAGACTCAAACATCGAATATAAAGATCTATAAGCTACGTCTGTGCTTCAGTCTAGCCCAGGAGTCAGCAACCTTTACTATCAAAAGAGCCCTTTTAGACAAAAGAAAAATCTGTCTGGAGCCGCAAAACATTTGAGCACTGTGATGAAGGTAACACAGCTTATAGTCTTACTTTATGAGAAAAAAGTTGTAATATTACGAGAATAAAGTCATAACTTCACGAGAAAAAAAGTTGTAATATTAAGTGAATTAAGTCATAACTTTACGAGAAAAAAGGCGTAATATTACGAGAATAAAGTCATAACT